>NC_138900.1:59890199-60251844 GCF_965194825.1 Balaenoptera physalus | reverse complement strand
GATTTGGAGACAGTGGACCTGGCAAGTCAGTTAAGTTGTCCTTACCTCAGTTTTATCATCTGTAAATTGGGAATGATGTAGTATCTACCTATGCGATTTATGTAAACCACCTGGCACACTACATTGCTGTTACCAAGAACCATTTCCTACATGTTTTGGTTTGTTTTATATAGTAATGTAACTATTAGGTTACTCTGAATTCTTGCTTAGATCAGGAGCCATTCTGTCCCATTAAATGACCCTCAGCCTTCAACTAAAACAGTTGTTGATAATCTGTGATAATCTGGCTCCCTCTTTCCGTTCCTGCTCATAAGACCCACCCAGGCTTCCCAGATCTACAGGTGAGGTTGAATGGTGGGATAATCCAGGAGAGGAGATAAAGAGGTCCAAACTTAGATCATTGTCTCTAGGAAGAGTCAACATTCTGAGGACCTAGAGATTAGATACATCTTGTAATCTTCACTCCTGCCATCCAATTTAGTAGGCACCATGCTTTCCTTCAGTCCCATTTTGTTGGGGGAAAACACATAAAAATCCAAGAGAAAATCTTAGTACTTGATTGGAGAGGGACCCCCACTCAGACCTAACAATATGTGATACAAAACAGAACCTAATCTTATTAATCTCTCAGATTACATTTCATTTATGAGAAAGTATTTATTAGCAGGCAGTAAGATTATAAGGAATTAATTTTAACCCAGAAAGGAGTACATTTTGCAGGCAAGCAGAAACACTTTAGAATTTTTTATTAACCTCAGTTGATATCTAGGGATTTGATAGTTTTCTTAAAGAAAGCTGGTTTGAAAGCCCAGCCATTTGTATGTAAACTTTCCCCATTAGTTGAGCTAATTGCTTGAGGACTTGCCTACAGATCTCCCATTTTCTTCTTGCCTGAAGCCCCCTTTATGGTCCCCACAGGGATTTAGATTCTCCTCTGGTATGCAAAAGTTAGATCAATTGATATCTTCAAAAGCACAGATGCCAGTCTTGGCTACAGAGAGCCCAAGATGGTCTGAAAATCTCTTCTCATTCTGTTTTCCATCCATTTTTTAAGGCAGCATTTTACAAAGTGAGGAACTCTTATCCCTAGAGAGACTCTTTCCCTTTTGGTACCTTTCGTAACTTGTTACATTCAATAATACCGGGATGTATCATAAGACAGTTATTTGCTTTTCAGTTTTCTTTCAATATTTCTGAAGGTGGCTAGGAGAAAATGTCAATGTGGTACGGGTATAAATCGTCAGTCTCTTTGTGGCGTTGCCAAATTTAGCAAAGAAAAACATAGGACATCTAGTTACCTTTGAGTTTCAGATAAACAACAAATGCATTTTTAGAATAAGTATGTCTCAAATAGTACATGGGGCATACTTATACTAAAAAGTACCTGTTGTTTATCTGAAATTCAGATTTAACCTGGGATTCCTGTATTTCATCAGGTAACTCCACCCCTTTCTGATTTCTACTAATGGCCCCTTTTAACAAAGACTAAGCAGACTTCAGGCTCAGGATCTACAGCTGGCAATGACATCTAGTTAAAATTTAATAGCAAGATTTTGTTTTCACATCTTATTTTTACATGTCACTTTTAACTTAGGGCAAATAATACCAGTTATGTATTTACAGTAGTTCTTTTTAAAATAAAGTTAATTTTAAAATAAATTTAAGTAAAAACTAAAAAATGGATGGATTAAAAAAATGTCAGTATAGAGTGAACTTGAATGTGGACCAAAATTACTGAGGATGGGACATACTACTTTCCATGTGCTTTAATTAGATATATCTTGCATATAAACCTGGGGTAAAATATAATACTTAAAGAGAAGTTTGAGGTAAGTTATGAGAATCCACAGTTCTCTCTGTGGATTCTTATAACTTAAGAAGGGGGAAAATCTCAGATTGCCTTTTTTTGGGGGTGGGTGGGTGGGTTGTTATCTTAGGACCCAGTGAGCCTGTAACTGCTGAGTCATGAAATTTTTGTGTTCTCCTTTGGAATTTCTTTTTCTCTTTCACTCTTTTTGCTTTCTTCCCAAGTTTTCTTAGTTCATTGGTTCTCCAAGTGTGGGCCAGAAGCATGTAATTAGCTGGGAGCATGTTAGAAATGCAAATTTTCAGGCCCCACCTCAGACCAGCAGTGTCTATTTTGACAAACCTTTCAAGTGATTCTGATGAAACTTAAAGTGTGAGATCTACGGTCATAATTCATACATTAAGGCGTAGCTACAAAGCAACATCCCTTTTGCAGTTTTCCCTGCTTCTCTTAGCTGGAAATGTTCTCTTCCTTATCTGAACACCCATAGCAGTTCCTTTGAATTCCCTTAGAGTATTTTATTATTCTTTGTGGGCACTGCAGTCATTTGCAAGCAGTATCTGCTGTCCTGTTTACCATGAGCTCCCTGACAAGAGGAACATTAATTATGTATGTAGAAAACTTACCAAAGAAATATCAGAACTCCTTATCTGACAAAGAATTTTTAAAAATTACTTTATAAGAGGTCTTGTACATAGGGAACATTAAGGAATAAAACCCCACTAAATTCTTAATAGCAGTATCTTGGGCTAAAGATACAAGCCAGACAAGACACAGAAGAAGAAATTCAAATAAATATGCAAAAATATTCAGTTTCACTGGAAAGTAAGTTAAAGCAAATTAGGATATGAATAAAGAACCGTTTTAGCTATAAAATTAACAGAGATTTTAAAATGGTAATATTCAAGTTTGGCAAGAATGCAGAAAAATAAGCATTTATATAAAGTGCCAGAGGGAGTTTAAGTTATACAATTGATATGGAAAGTAATTTGGCAGAATATATGGACCGCCTAAGCAAAGTTCATGCCCTTTGACACAGTCATTTTTCTTCTTGGGGGAAAGTCAGAAATGTGTATGAATATTTATGCACAAATATGTTCATTGCAACATTATTTATAAATAGCAAAAATGTGGGAATGAAATGCATGCCAAAATGGTTAAATAAATTATGTTAAACAGAAATGATGGAACATATGCAGCCATAAAAAAATAATGTTTTCAAACGATATTTAATGACATGGAAAATGTGCCTCTTTTTTAATGTTAAGTTTAAAAAAGAGAGCAAGATAAACATTTATATATACAGTATCATAAGAATTATGTTAAAAATGTGTGTGTGTGTCCAAAGGAAAATAGACCAAAATGTTGCCAGTATTAGCTCTGAAGTGTGCAAAGTCCTATTCCTATGAGCTGCTGGATCTCTTTATTTTCCTCTAGACTTTTTAGTGCAAGGACAGACAACTGGATCAACGAAACAAAATAATGTGCAGAAATAGTTCACATATATTCACTGAGTTGGTTTTTGTGAAACATCTGGATAAGCACAGAGGAAAAAATGTCTTGACCCCTGCCTCACTCCATAGACAAAAACTAATTTGAGATGGATCTTACATGGAAATGTAAATCTCAGACTTTCTATAATAAAACATAGATGCCTATCTTCAGGACTCTGAGGTAGGCAAAGACTCTTATGCGGACAGAGAGGGGAGCTAGGAGGTGTACCGTGGAGGTAAATATATCTGTTCCAAGTTATTTCAGAGCTTCATAGGATTGGTTTTTTTAAATTAATTTTTATTGGCGTATAGTTGATTTACAATGTTGTATTAGTTTTTGCTGTACAGCAAAGTGATTCAATTATACATGTACATATATCCACTCTTTTTTAGATTCTATTCCCATACAGGTCATTACAGAGTATTGAGTAGAGTTCCCTGGGCTATACATATAGTAGGTTCTTACTGGTTATCTGTTTTGTGTATAGTAGTGTGTATATGTCAATCCCAATGGGATTGTTTTGATAATTAAGCAAAATAATGTCCATACAGTAGCTAAGACACAGTATAGTGTCTGGCACATAATATATACTCGAGTATTTGCTCCCTTTCCTCATCTCCTTTATCCAGGCATGAATGTTGCCATCTCCAGGCTGGGTGTCAAACAGTGGGAAGCAGTGGTTAGCACATAAGTTCTGGAATTAGACCATTCGGATTGAAGTCACACGCACACCCCCTGAGAAACTTGGAACATGCTTCGTTTAAACTCTCTGCGCTTCAGTTTCTTCATATGTAAAATACTGAATTAAGCCATAAGGTCGTTGTGACTCACTAGATGATCTGTATAAAGTGCCTAGCACAGTGTGGAGCATATAGTAAGTGCTCGAGAGACATTAGCTACAGTTACTATGGAGTGACCTTCTTCTGACGTTAAATAGCACCTGCTCCGATTGTGGGGTAGAGGAAATAAGTGCTTAGGACCCCAGAGGGCTGTCTAAGTCATGGAAATGCCTCAGCTCTTCAAGGCCATGCTCTCCGTGTTCCCAGTGTCAGTTAGATGCTGGAACACATGCTGCATGGAACCCAGAACAACACAGAGATCAGTCTACTTAGCCCAAGTGACAGCCAAATTAGGAACATTTCTCAAGTCCTCATCTCTGGGTCAGGATAAAGTACACTCTATTTTCCCTTATTATTTTCATGGGGTCTGCGACATGGTCTCTTTGAAATTATGTGTTGAAACATTAAGACAAGTAACATCTGTGATGAAAGCTCAGTATCAAATGAGAAGTTGCGCATTCTCAGTCTGCTTCCTTGGCCGTGTTGGTGGTAAGAACCATTTGTAGAATATCCCTTGTTTGTAACTACATATGATGATTTTGCTGGCTGACTCAATGGCTAGCCAAAAATCAAAGCAAAATTTAATAACACCTCCAACCATGCAGAGGGCTATAAGGAAGAGGGTTCCTAGTTCATCAGTGAGTAGGAGTTACATTCTCAGCATTCCAGACAGGGGAATAAAGAAGCTGCCAGTGGTGGTGCGATGTGTTGCATCCTGGCAGTCTCAGGGTCCCCACGAAGTGCTAGATTCTACTTGTCTGGTCTGGGGAGGGTCATCAGTTCAGCCAGCAGTGTCCAGTAGGCACAGCTAAAATGGCATGGCCCTGAGGTGGGGGGGCACTTTTTCTTTGATGGTCCGAACTTAACAGTCATAGCTTTTATTGGGAGGGACTGGGCATTCATAGGTTAGTCCACAAAGTACAAGTAACCCACTTATGCTTTCTAATTATCCCTCATAAAGCTTGTCAAACATATAATTGAGACCTCGTATTTGTATTTAGTACCATAGCTGAGTATAGTAGTTTCTCAGTAATTGAGCAGTCCCTTTAACTTTGTCTATAGAACATAATACGCCCCAGAGGACGTACTGTCTACTATTTCTCCCATTTCATTTTCTGGGAGATGATTAGTTGGTGAGGCCCTGGGGAAGGAGCTGGGAAAAAGAAGATCATGAAGATCTCAGTGGCCCAATAGAAAAAGTTAGACACTGGGGTCTTCTTAGTTAGGGGTTTCTGGTTCCAAGCAACCCAAATCAGCTTTAACTAGAAGAACTAAGGAGAGGGAAGTTTGTATTATAAATCTATGGGTTATATCATGATTTTCAAGGGCAAGGAAGGATCCAACATTGGGATTAGGTTTGAATCTAAACATGTCATCAGGACTCTCTCCATTTCTTTGTACCTCTGTATCTAGTCCATCCCTCTTTGTTGCTGAAGTCCTTTTTTCCAGTTCACATGACTAAAAATGCTCACCTACGTGTCTTTTCTGGAGACCAGGCGGACTGAAGCTGGGGTCTCTTATTAGCTATGCTATATTCCTAGGGAAGAGACTTTAGCCCTCTTTGCTTCTGACACCACCTGTGGTTTAATTCTTCTCAGCCAGGGGCCCACCCTCTTGCCAGGTGGACCCAGGGTATGGGGCAGGACAACTCCCCGCAGAGATAACAAGCACACAGCCCGATTTGTGTCCATTCCATCAGTGATACTGATGCTTCAAGGTGGTCCGCCTCTTTCCTGGAAATATGAGAAAGGATTGAGATAGGACCCAAATATCTCAACAAAGCATTCAGGATACACTTCCTTAATAGGCTAATGAAAGATGTTACTAAGATAGGGGATCCAGAGCTTGGCCTTGTGACATGGACACTTCATGCATGGTATCAGAACATCCCATTAATTAGTCCCTTGGGATATCCCTCCTGACCATCTTCATGGCCATCGCCTTCTTTAGCTACTACCTACTACTCAATGGCCTCCCTACCGCACGGACTCCGTATTTTCACTCCCGTCCATTTCCTGCAGTGCGGTCAGAGATTGGGATTCCTAAAATTCAAACCTGCTCATGTCACCTTCACTCTTGAAATTGTTACTGGTTCCAGTAGCCCTAAGAAGTCCATGTGCTTTGCTCTGCTCTTCAAGATGCCAGCCAATGGTTTTGGCCTCACTTCGTCATCATGTATGCCAACCAGAAGGTATATCCTAGGTTTGTCCAACTCAACTCGCAGGAAAGGCAATGGATTCAGGCCCTAGATTCAAGTCTCCTCTCACTGCTGACTGGCTCTGTGACAATGGGCAAGGTACTCATCCTTTCAGGCTTTTAGTTTCCTCCTTTGTAAAATAAGAATTAAAAATAGGACCCGCACATAAGTCTGTGGGAAGAACTAAATAAAATAGCCTATGTAATGTGCTTTAAATGATGCCTGGAATGTGGTAAGTATGCAATAAACACTGTCTCCTATCAGCAGCAGCAGCGCCAATAAAATGAGCACCATGGTCTAACAAATGAGCCACCATTTTGATTCCTAAACCTCCTACTCTCGTAAATTCTACATTTTGCTAACTACCCATTTCTCTGAAGCCAAGTTGAACATGTTCCTTTAGTAAACGGCCAAAAGGAAGATGGGAACTCTGGAAATAATGACTAAAATGCTGCCTCACTAATAAGCCCTTAACCACACCTCCCTCAGAAGCACCTAGAAGATAGGAATAAATGTTTCTTAGAAATAATGTCTTTTTCTCCCAAGCGGAATACCAGTCCTTGGCCTTGGGCTGCCCACAGGAATCTGCCACTGGGTCTCCAGGACACAGGGTCTGAGCTGTAGCACCTAGCTTGGCTCCACTGCCCCAGGGATGTGGCAACCCTGTAATTCATTACCAGTGGAAATAGAACATCATTGAAGAGATAAGGGCAACAGTGGGTTTCTATCTCGTGATAAATGACTAACAGTTGCATTATTTTCCCTTATGTATATATGCCTCTCTTTATTGAATTTAGGGGGAGATAAATAAACTATCTGCCAAGCGTCTGGTTAATATTACTTCTCAGGGACTTGTTTTCGGCCGAACTAGACTCCTACTGATAATATCTGTAAGCTTTTCAGGAGGGAGAGACATAACATTTGTTTCTGACAAGAACCCTCTGTTCGCCTTATCTGTTTCATTTGAGAGGCCGTCGACCCCTAGCTTCTTTGGTTAAAATGAACTCTTTCCAACCATGGAGGAGTTCTTGAACTTGCCTCTCACCGCACAGCGTGACTGGGTGTCCCGGCTGCAAATCTGAGGAACTCGGTCATATACAGGCGGACTTAGTACTTCCTGTTGGCCACCAGGAGACAGTGAGAGACACGGTGCTGAATTTCTCCCCTTAATGCATTAAGATGAAAATTCAGTTTTCAAATTTGAATATTCCTTTCTGGTCTGAATAGAGATTCTTTTTCTTTTAATCACAACATTTTTTTTTTTTTGATTCGAGAATTTATTGATACACGCTGGTTTAGAAACACACAGCTGGTCTGTGGCAGTGAGAATTAACCCTAAGCCACAATAAAAAAATAAATAACCGTAAGCTTCCACCAACATGCTGCAATAGAGCTGTAAGCTCAGAGACTTTATTTTCAAGATTCGTCATCCTATACCCTGACTCTATGTACCGTATTGATGGCATATTTCTACATGCACCTGAGGAATCTGTACTCTTTCTTTGCAAGTAATTTCAGAGGTACAGCTTCTGAAAACTTTCTCTGATCCTAGATCTCTGTCTCCAAACAGCTACTTGCTCTGCCGGGGCCTCACGATGTTGGCACCCGTCACGCTACATGGCTGTGTTTACAAGGCTCCTTCTTGTGCTAGACAGCAAGTTCTTGGAGGGCACACATTGTAATCTCTCTGTATCTTCAGGGTTTAGTAGACGGTTTGGCACAGAGTGGGTGCTTAGTAAATATCTCTAGGTCATTATAAAGTCTAATGGGTCAGTGTTTCTTTCCATTGAGTGCTGGTCTCATTCTTTCTTGGTATTATTTATTATTTGAGAAATCTCTCTCTCTCTCTCACCAGACTGTAATTTCCATGAGAGCCGAAGTTGTGTCTGTATTTATACACTGTTCCCCCCAGTGTCCAGCACAGTGCCTGACATTTAGTTGGCATTCAACATATGTTTACCAAAGGGATAAATAAATGATTGAAAGACATGAAGGCTTGGGGTTCAAGGCCTATGCATGCGGACGAATGTCACAGTACTGCACATGACCATGCACCTGAGTCAGGCCTGGTTCAAATTCCAGCTAGATGTCTCAGTTTCATCATCTGTAAAATGCTGGAAAAATCTCAGGGGTATCAATACGGATAAAGAACCAATGACTCTGAAAGCACCCACTTCACTTTGAAGTGCCATTTTGGTGTTAACAACTGTCTTTGACTCATATCCTAGCCCTGACTGACCACTTCCTTGAACTGTAGTCAATATGCAGTGAAATGCGCCCATAAGGTGAGGCTCAGGAAGAACTTCTGGACCTGGGTGACCCTCAGACTGCACGAGCTATGGTACCTAAATAGAGAGTCGGCTGGAAAGAAGAGGCTATGTTGCTATGGCAACAAGATCTGTCCCTGGTCCCTTCAACTCTATATGTTCCTCAATGGTGGTCTTGAATGAGCTGTCCGTGTTCTGACCATCGGTGGTTCCTTCTTTCTGGAATCCTCCTCACCTCATCCCACGTGACATTCATTCTTTCTATTTCTCTCTTTCTCTCTGACCTTTTCTGTCCCTTCTTTCACCCTCTAATTGAGCTAGGCAGTAATTTTTAGGTGGGATTGGGCAGAGCAAGAAAATCCTTTTACATCAAAGGCAGAGGGGGAAGAATTTGGGAGTCTGGTAACTAGCGATATAGCAACAGTCTCTACATCATCCCATCCAATTAGTGTGCTGAGTTTTGTCTAAATCTTTCTCTGTGTCCTGTCTGCAGCGCACCATCTGTGAACCACCGTCACCCAACTTCACGCAGGCTCACTCCCTTGCTCTGAAATCGCTGAAGGCGCTCTGGCTAATGAGCTAACTTCCGGCTAAAATTCAGTTTAAACTCTGAAATCCTTCACATTGCTAACAACATTATTCTTTTAAAACCAAATTGGGAGCATTATACTCCCTTTACCCTATCCCTTGAATGAGTTTCTAATTCTCCAAGTTAAATTTCATATGCCTCATTCTGAGATTTAATGCTCTGGATATAATGTGCCTTTAACTCAGCTTTCTAGCTTCATTTCCCTCTGAATCCTACTAATAACTAGCCCTGAAATTGCTCCAGACCCCTTTTTGAGAGGCTGGGAACATGGAATACTCCCTATAGCTCCATCCTTCTTAATCCATATCTGTACTATTTTGTGTATACCTTCCTTGGAATTTTAAATTCATGATCATCTTTTAATATCCATTCAGTTATTACCTTCTCTAGGAAATTTCCCAGAGTCCCATAGTTGAAATAAATTGCCCCTTCAACTTTGCTCCCAGAGCAATTTCACTGTTGCACCATCTAGCCCATCACAGCTCCAGAACTATAGTTAAAGTAGTGTCTTCGTTCAGGCTGCTATCACAGAATACCATAGACAGGGTGGCTTAAACAACAGACATTTATTTCTCACAGTTCTGGAGGCTGGGAAGTCCAAGATCAAGGTACCAGCAGATTTGAGGTCTGTTGAGAGCTCTCTTCCTGGGTTGCAGACAGCTATTTTTTCATTGTATCTTCACATGATGTGGGGAGAGAGAGAGAGCATCTTTCTTGTGACTTTTCTTATACGGACACTAATCCCAATCATGAGGGTTCCACCCAAAGGCTCTACTTACCTCCCAAAGGCTCTACTTCCACATACTGTCATATTGGGGATTCAGATTTCAACATATGAAATTTTTGGGGGGTTGGGGGGTGGTCGCAAACATTCAGTCCATAGCAGACATCAATCACTTTAACCAGGGGATGAGTTTCTTTGAGGACAGTTTCTTGTTTCCACCCTATAGTCCTTAGCTCAGAGTGTAGGACACAGTGAGTGCTAATGTATCTATGGGAAATGAATTTTAATAGTTTTCCCATAGATATCCTTTCCCCCTTGTGTTGCCAGTTCCTTTTAAAGAACTAGTTATTAAGGAAAATTTCAAAGTACACAAAAGTGGAGAGAATAGTTTGGCAAACCGTGTATTCATCATTCAATTTTAAAATTCTTGCCCATCCTTTTAAAAGCAAAACTCCTCTGCAGACAAAGCCTTTGGTGGTGAGGGGCATAAAGGTACCGTTCTGTAGTGTCCAATTAATTCACATCAAATTTGAGCAGAGTTTCCTCCCCCAGAATAACATCAATAGGACTCCCAGTGAATGGATGTCTTCCTAAGGCAACTCAGAAGACAAAAATGCAATGTAAGAACACACTTCCCAGTAATGTGAAGATCTATGATTCCACTAAATAAAAATGTTCCCTTAATGTACTGTAAAAAAATAAAGATGTTTGGCTAGATTTATCAACCTGCTCCAGGAGCAGAATTAAGTTTCCGTGCTACATTTTTTCTACTTATTCAAAAACACCTGAGTTGTTATATAGCTAGTCAGACAACCGCTTCATTATATAAATATAATACACGTCTGCTCTGAAGATGTATGGTTTAAGAAAAGACTTCTGTGTTCTCAGACCTGTTGGATAACTTGTAACTGATGATTCCTAAAGACACAGATGTGGGTGAAGTTAGCTACATTTTATTTTATTTTATTTTATTTTCACACACACACACTGTATAGCTACATTTTAAAATTGGTATATATGTCTAAAGATTTTAATAGATTAATAAGACTCTAAAGATATTTAATGTACTAGAGGCATGTTCCCACAAAATGAAATTAAAGCCAACTCTGAAAATTTTGAAGTGACACAGCCTGGAGCTTGAACAGCAAGCCAAGCTGGGAGCAGAAATCTTCATTCCCCATGGGATGGGTCACCCCAGGAGATTCAGAGTCAGGATAACAAGGGTATGTGCATATCGACATGTCCCTATATCATATTCTCCTTTTAGAATTGCACAAAGTTCATGGCCTAGTGTTCCAACACACAGCACATAAGAAAGGGTTTTTCTCATGTCTTTGCTCCTAATATAAGCTGTTCACCAGTGTTGCCCACAGCTTCTAACCCAGGCAATTCATAGGCCATGAGATGATTGAAAGCAATCCAACATCAAATGTTAAAGCAGTGACGCGGTGCCTGCTGATCGCCTCCGGAGAGAAAAATGAATGGGGGTCTGGGGTGGGGGAGGCTGGAGGAGCCCAGTGAGAAGCTACAATATTGTGAAGGTGAAAATCAGAATGGATGGGGGGCGGGGGTTTCATCACTTCTTAGAACCAACTGTAAATTCCATTTACGATGGAGCCAGGAGACTTGGAATAAACCAACCAAGGAGACTCTGGCTTCTTCCCCCAAAGGCTCCCACAAACCTGGGCTGGTGGAGAATTAATTTGTTGGCTTTTTTATTTCCTCTTTTCTCTCTCAGTGTGAGCCCAAGAGAGATCTGGAATATCACATTTCACTGGGAGAAACACTCCAAACTCACCTTAGCAGCTCCAGTAACCCTGCTTATGAACATAGCACAGTGTAGATTTCTCAGGAACCTTCATCCACAGCTAATTGATTTACTTAAGTCTAAGTAATGGATGATCAGTCTCTGCTGGCCCTTTCTCCGGTTCTCAATCTCACCTGATCAGGACTGACACATCAATGTAATGAACTGCCTCTGTTCTTTTGTCTTCAAGCCATAGAAAACACCACTGCTTCCAATTAAATTCTACAAGATTTATGTAAACCAGTTCATCTGCCTTGATTCTTCCCTCTCCTGGACATGCAATCCTATTAAATTTCTTCCTTAAAATCTAGTGCTCCATACTCTGAAATGCCACGGGTTGTTTTGCAGTAAGAAAGTTGAAAAGACAGTGGACTAAAGGGAGTCTGAAACATAGTAATAGCTACCTGCCACTTTCTGGGCAGGACCATGTTCCAAAAAAACTCACCAGGCACTTTAGTAAGGATTTTCTTCATTATCTCATTGTATCCTATAAGTCTGTGTAATCCCCCCTTGAAAGAAGGGGATACTGTCCCTATTTTATACATATGGGAAACTGAGACATGGAGCGATCCTGTGACTTTCCTAAGGTCACATAGTAAGTGGCAGAGCTGAGAGAAGAAAAGTCCCTGACACGTTGTTGACAGGCAGTTGTGCTACTCATGATTATTGTTTCTCATGATTACGCAAACAATCACTGTTTCTCAGGATTACTAATCTTTTTTCTAGGCTGAGGTTGCATCTCTAACTACATACTTCTAGAGTCCTATAAAATTGGGGTTTCTAAATCCTTATTTTGGTATTTCAACTACAGAAATAATTCATGCATTTACTAATGAAATAGTGTCACAGTCTAAAAGAAATGTTAATTTTCTTTGTTTGGGCTGGGATTTTACTAACCCAGAGTAGTAATCTTGGTTATCCATGCTGATCAGTACTAGGCAGAAAAAGGAAGTCTTATCAAATATGGTGTGACATACAAACAAGCAAAAAAACCCAACCAAACAAACAAACTAAAGTTTAGAGCATGGGTTTGTTGGGTAAAAGAATAACAATAACAACAATATTAGGTCTTGTAGTAATGAGAACGTTGTCTTGAAGAGACAGAATAGATATATGTGCAACAGCAAAGGACAAATTCCACAGACACATGCAGACACCTAGACCTACATGGAATGATTTGGTCTACATGCTGCCTTTCCTTATATCTCCCCAGGAATTCGGGGAAAATGCCAGAATGGGTGGGTTAGGTCAGGGTATTATCTAAACAATGAGTCTTAAGCTGGACCTGAATAAAGAGTGGGAATTGAGTTGGAAGAATGGACTGAATACATGTTTCCATGCAGAGGAGGGTAAATATAATAGCAACCTCATTATTCATCATACTCAGGTAACAAGTGTGTGTCAAGTCAGGCACTGAACTAGATGCCGGGTGTAGAAATGAAAAATTCAAAGACTAGTACTCAAGGAGCTCAAATCTAGTTTTCAAAAAAGGCAGAAGCATCAGTGAAACAATTTACAGTTTATTACTATGGAGTGATTAAGGCTACAAGAGAAGTATAATACATACTCAGCAAGGCAGTGACATAAAAGAGGGAATAAATAAGACTTCCATGATCTACCCAAGCCAAGAAAAACCTTTGAGCTCCTCATTGAAGGGTGACTGACTAACTGGGAGTTGGCCAGGTGGGAAAGTAAAAAAAGGGAGAAGCTGTCATCGTCCTGAGATATCACAGTGGATATGGAGGGTCAGTGGATTCAACTCTGTTTTCAAATCATTTAATACTGAAACCTATTATCCAAGTGAATCGATGGAGGATATATGTTGTGATTTAATAAACTAAGTTTCTTAGTTTATTAAATCAGGAACCTTGCCTTTGTATCTTTGCTTCCCCAGGAGACTGACTTGTATATAGCAGCTGCTCAATAAACTAAAAAAAAATGTAGACTTAGATGTAGCTGGCATGGGTCTATGCAAAGACCCCAGAGGGTAGAGCAACAGGTAATGGTTCTTGTTTGGACTTGGCAGCCATTCTGCATAAACCGATTGTCACTTAATGGTATCTTACCGCCTGTGTCCCATATATATTAGTCTTTTCATCTCATCGTCCCAGAGCAGTTTCTCACTAAGCATCACATTCAGCAAAACCCAAACCACAGGAGCTCTGGATGGCTTCTCTCTCCCAACATGCATTCTTCTTGAAGTCATGCAAAGCCATGAAAGAAGATGAACTATTGATCTGAGCAGTTTTCATGTATACTCTGTCATGAAATCCCAGGCATAGTTTTTCTAACCATGGACTGCTCTTTGGGGACATTAAGAAACATTGAAGTGATTAGTAGCCTGGGGGCAGCTTTCCCTTCCCCAGTGTGGGCTGGAGCTTCACTTTGAAATGATGACAGGGAGCATCCTTAGGTTTTGCTTCATTAAAATGACTAATGTTTATGTGAAGATGCAAAGGTTAATTGTACCATCTTAGAGAGCCACGCATATAGATCTACAATCAGGAGAGTTTCAACCACCAACAAAACCCCACTTTGATATCTGAGGAATCATAAGTTTCTGTTTTCAAATCCTGTGCCTTCCTAGAATTTTCCGGAGCCCACTCTGTTACCAATTTGAGGACTAAAGCTTGAATATTAACAGGTTTCATCATTAAGTTTTCTCAATCGTCTGAAGACCATCTCAACTTGGGATCTTCGCTCATCATGTTCTCCTTCCCTAACTGTCCACCACCTCAAATCCTAGTGATTCTGTAAGTCTCACCTCCTTATGCAAGCCTTCCATCATGCATCCTTTGGATTCCTTGAGCACTCAGAAGCCAGATTTCATTGAAAACTGTCCTCTCTCTAGTTCTATCATGTCTGTACAACTTGTACCGTCAGCCAGACCCCAAGCCCCCTAGAGCCAAAGACACATCTTTTCCATCTTTTCCATCCTGTGTATCCTCCACCATCCCCAACTCAGAGCAGAGCATGGAGTAAGCCCTCAATAGGGACCAATGGTGATCCTGTCCCATGCATGGCAGAAAATGTAGTTAGGAAAAAAGCATATATCAAACACTTACTACACTAAGTCTTGAGTCATACTCTTTACATATACTATTGATTTTGATTTATTCAGCAACACTAAAAGATAGTACTCATATTTTCGAGGTGGGAAAACAGAGTCAGAGACTGTTAATACATGGCCAAAACAGTAATCAAAGACAGGTCAGCCTGCCACCAAGGCTTTGCCTCCCTCCTCTATCCTATGCCATTTTCCTCCCGACTAGGGGCTATACAGGCGCCTGATTGTGGCTAATATTACCACAAAGAGAGTGAATTTAAGGGATAAAGTGTTAAATAAGTCTGTGCTCACTGCTTGACACTTATTCCCCCACTACCACTGCACGTGAGTGGTATTGATATGAGGCCCAGGAAGCGAAGCTGGAGCGATAAATTATATGGCTTATTATAGAAGGTACAGTCAATAATTATTATGGGGCCCATTTTAAGTGAGATCCATGCTCTCACAGTCGGTTTACCCATGGCCACTTTTTCCAATTAAATACGATCAATGAGGAGAAAGAACCAGAGGAGAGGAGATACGGCCTCAGAAGGATTTGGTTTTTGTATGCTCAGTCACCGACTCCTGGGGCTTTAATTGGCTTTTTGTTGCCAGAACATTCTAAAGAAATAATTTTTTATGACTCCTGCGAGGTCTGGCAGTCATTGCTTTTCTTACACATTGATTTGAATATTCAAACACTCACTCAAACGTGAATTGGGAGAGATTGGCCTTTGCCTGGGATGCCGAACACATATGCTGTCTCATGCTTCCCTGCCTTTACCCATGCTGGGCCTCCTGCCTGTGAAGCTCACCCTTCCATCTTCTTTTTGCCAAGTGGAGACATCCTTTCTTCAAAATGTTGCTAAAATGTTACCTTCTTTGTGAAAAGTTCCCTGAGCCCTCCCATGCCCCTGTCCAGCAAATATAGGTCTTTCTACCTCTGAGATCCCAACTTTGGGCTGCTTTCAGCATCTCTGTCCTGCACTGTAGTCTTTATTGCACCATGGATCTCAGGACGTCTAGTTATTTGAGGAGGCAGTACTGCACAGAGGTTAAGACTCTCTCACTCCTAATCCAGCCTCAGCTTCCTCATCAATGGAAGTGGCATGATGTCCCTCCCTTAGGTTGCTGGGAAAGTTAAATGAGATAGGTGATCCTGGCAAAATGCTTAGCACATGCCCTCAGCTAACATTAGCTATTTGTACTGCAGGCCTTTTGGTCACTCCTTTTGACCACCTACTCTGTGCAGAGAGCTGAGCACAGGTGGGTGAGACTTGGAGCTTGCAGTTCACCACCCAAGGAGACTGGCCTCTGTCCACTTGCATGTCCTGCTCTGTGCTGGGCAAACACCATTTGTTGTGCTTGGCATGCCTTCCCCAGCCTCTCTGTGGCGTTCTGACCCTCACTGCCAAGGCTGACCCAAGTTGCATGTCTTCCAAAGACTCCCCTGACACACCCAGCCCCAGTGACTCCAAGGACTGAATTCCCATAGCATTTATCTGGGATCACTAATTGTCAGATTCTATCCTTTCTCACCAGTTTACTTCTCAAGCATGTATATTTAATCTTGGGCTCACAGCGAGAAACTTGAAGGCAGGGGCTGTGCCAGATTCTCCTTTGTATTCTCAGAGCCTGGTTAAGGGTTGTTCCACACAATCCTAGGGATTCAGTCATCACGGATTCCAGCTCAGTCTTTCAGTGAATGCTTTTTATTGACACCTTCCCCTGTGCTAGGCACTGAAGTCCATCTGGAAACAGGACAGGCCAGACCCCTCAACTCCCATGGGTTTCATCCTAGCATAAGTTATGGTCACGTAAGCAAGTCAGCACATAAATGAAGGCAATAGTTGGAGACAGTGTTAAATCCTACAGAGAAAATACAACAGGGTGAAGTGTTAGGGAAGGACTGGGGGTGGCAGCCTACATTCAGCCTTCTCTTTCCATTACTCAGCAATCGAACACAATATTTCCTAAGGAGTGCTGTGTTGAACAGCCACTGAGCCAGATGCTCGACTAAGGCAAGACGAGGGGATCTATTGTCAAAAACAGTTGGAAAATACATCCCACGTGTTTATCCCCTGTTGGAGCCACACAATTTATATTAGTACATTAAAGGCATTGATACTGCAGTAAAGGCATTTTTATTTTGCATCCACCAGCATTTCCCCAATTTTTTTCTTCGTAGAACTTTTTATCTGTCTGTCTTTTAATATTTGGCACTCATTAACATTCCATGAAACTCAGGTCTGTGGGATAAGCTTTGAGATATATTGATTGTATTGAATGATATTTATTCTCAGCAAATTCTTATCTACATAAACCCACAGAGAAGCTGGACCACACGTCATTGCTAAGCCATAAAATTGAGACAAAGCAGAAATAACTTCATTGAGTAAGCCAATCATGAACTTATTTTTAAAATTCAATCCCCCTCAAAATTATTAAATACCTAATATGTTCTAGTAAATGTTCTAGGAGCTGGAAATAGAGGAGAGAGCAAAATATAGACCCTTCCATCCTGGGGCCATGTGTCAGTCCTGCGGGATGATTGCAGTCGCTTCCCCCCTGGCCTTCCCTACAGAGCAGAGTGGCCAGGGTGAGCCTCTGCAAGCTCAGGCAGATCTTACCCCTGCTTCATTCAGTTCCCGCGATGGCTCTTCATCTCACGCAGAGCAAGAGCCAAAATCACTTACAGTGGCCTGTAACCGAGCTGTCGCACATTCCAGCGACTCGCCACATGTGGGCTTTTTAAATGAAAATTATTTGCAATTAAATAAAATTAAAAATTGATAGAGCAGATCCCTTAGTTGGACTAGTCACAATTCAAATGCTCCATAGGCATGCGCGGCTAGTGGCTACCATGGTGGGCAACGTTGATATAGACCATTTCCGTCCTTGCAGAAAGTTCTGTCGGTTGTATGATGCCCTGTGACATCTGGTCTCTGTTGCCCTTCTCACCTCATCTTCTGCTGCCCTTGCCCTCAATCCCTCTGCTCCAAGCACAGTGCCCCCAGGTGGTTCTCACACACTGCAGGCACAGTCCTACCTGTTTGCCCCTTCCTCCTTCCACCCGGCACACTCGTCTCCCCATGGCCACCTGGCTCATCTTCTTGCCTCTCATAATTCTTTTCTCATATGTCACCTTCTCAGTGATGCTCTCGTGGTACCCTAGTGAAAACTTCAATGCCTGCTTCTTATCTTACCACGTCCTCTTCCCCACCTTACTTCATCTTTCCCTTTAGTGCTTAACACCATCTGGGGTACACACCCTTTACACGTTTGTTTACGCTTTGTATATTCCACGAGGATAGAGACTTCTGACTGTTTTGTTCACTGCTGCATCACAGTGCCTGGGACATAGTAGGTGCTTGATAAACATTTTTGGATAAACAAAGGAGCTTAATGGAGAAAGACATAGTAACAATAGTGCAATAACAACAACATAAACAGATACAGATTTATTGTAATGCCAGGTAAGGATGAGTGCCTTAGAGAAAAAAAATATGAAGTCACACACACGGAAAGTTGTTTCATCTCCACTTTTAATAGGGAAACTAAGGCTCAGGAAAGTTAAATAAATTTCCCATGATCATCATCACAGTGGGCCAGCTGTGTGGTGCTGGTTAATGTTTAACAACCAGCTCTCTGAAGAAAAGTTAAAGCACCGCTTTGCAGTGTTTGCCTGTCTCCATGGTATAAATACTCCCACCACAGCTGATTTCACGCTACCAACATGATGCCATTGACCGTGGAGTTGGGAAGAGATGTGTACAATGTGCTTTCCTGAGCTGTGTGAGTTCCAGAGCACCACTGCATCTGACCTTGAAGTCCAAGCTCATCCCATTGTACCATGTGGCCACCCTGGAAAGAAGCAAGCAGAGCCCTGTAAAGAATCCCCACTTCCTGGACACCAAGTGACCACTACCCTTTGGCATTCTTGGCTCTTACTGATACCTCCACCCCCTGTCACTCCAAACCATCTGGGTTTGCATTCAACCTGTTTGAATTATGGCATTTTTCTCCTAAGAGGATCATGCTTATTTGACTTGACAGAAAAAGTTGCTCTCAGAGAAGACTTCTCTCCGCTTTAGCCTTTGAAATGACTGTCTGGATGGCACAGGTAATCTTACCGGACCTTTGGGGCCTGGGTGGACTATTTTTTAATTGAGAATTCCATGTTTCTATAGTAAGTGGCCTCCTTAATAATAGCCTTACACGTCATATGCGATGATTGCTAATTTAGGTTTTCAGGCTTCCTGGATGTAATGAGCTCTAATAAGCCCAAGACTTGTCACAGGCTCAGAAAAGCCCGTTTCCCCCCCTGGAAGCAACGATTTCCCTCCATCCCTGGACACAACTGGGCACAGTCTTAAAAATATTAATAAGTGTGACTGGGATGTTCACCCCTTTCCAAATAAAACATAAAGTCCTGGTTTCATTAAGCCAAGCTATTAAATTAAGAAAGTGTTTTTAATTATCTGAGCATTTCAGGGAGCTCATAAAACATTTAAGGACCTCACAGGGGTGGTGCTGAAGCCCTTTCAGAGTGAATTAGAGCTTTGACTTGTGGAGCTGGATGGGAAAGGCTTGGGGCCCACAGCTGCAGATTCCATTTGGCCCACAGCATCAACCTGCCGGAAAGGAAGAAGCTGCAGATCTTCTTGTGGGTGTGGGGTGGGGTGCATCTGTGTCCAAGCTGCAGGAGAAACCAGCTCAACTTCTCACAGCAAAAAAAATCTACCAGAGAAAACCCAGCAAGCATTCCCCTTAGGCCTTTCTCTCTGCTGGATGCTGAGATTGGAAACGATGCTACTACTTACTGAGGAGTTTCTTATGTGCTAAGCACTCTAGTATTTACGTGATCTGATCCCATCCTTATAAAGGTCATCTGAGTTACGTGTTATCCCCAGTCGATAGGTGAGGAAACTGAGACGATTACCCATGATAGGCAGCTAGTGAAGCCAGACCCCAGGAAGACACCCAGTTCTGCCTGACCCACGGCCCATGTACCTGACACTGTTGAGTGAGTTGTAGCTCACACACTAATGGCACAAAATAATGACGACCATCATTATTAGGGAATAATCAATACCATTTAGCGTGCCAGGCACAATGCTCTGCAAACTGCGTAGCTTATCTAATTTAATCCTCCTAATGACCCAATGAAATTATTATCCCCTATATGACAAATGAAGAAACTGAGTCACAGAGAGAGGTCAAGTAACTTCTGGGAGGCTCCGCATCTAGCGCTAGAGGTGGGGTTTGTGCCAGGACTGTTGAATGCCAAGTCTGTGGTCTTATTCACTCCGACCCTCTGAGCCCATCTCATCAGCTACCCAGTTTGATAAGCAGCTGAGTATGAGGTTGCACACACACAGTTTGGGGAAGGCGTTTTTCTTTATAATCCAGACCTAAGTGTCCTTTCCAGTCTCCTCTTTTATTTTTCTCCAACGTTCCCTTGTTACTCCAGCTAATTCATATGCACCCAAATATGTCTTTGTGTTAGTTGGATGTATGACCCATTTTTAAATGATAAAAGTGGACCAATAACATTCTTTTTTCCTTGAAATCATAGTTTCCTAACTAGTACCATGTCCAGGTTGCTGAGATACTGATGCCCAAGGCCACCAGATATCTGGGTCTGGGTGACCTGGGTCCAGTTGTCTCTGGACACAAACAACTTCACTTATGTCCCCAGTATGCTGCTTAGATATCATTAGTGCAAGCATCACACTGGGTAATTATTAAGTCTTTCATTTAAAAATATCTAGTAGAATCCATATTTCATCTCCCAGAGTAACAAAAAAAAGCAATGTTTTAGCTTGTGGAGAACAGGCTCTTGTGAGTGAAAATATCATTTAAAACCCCCATGGAAGGCAGTTTAGCAACATTTATCCAAATTGCAAGTATGCAATCATTTAGACCCAGCTATTCCTTTACTAGGATTATATCCTTTAGCTAAACTTGCTCCCAAAGCTATATGTACATTATTACTTGCTACAATATTGTTCAAAATAGTAAAAAATGAAAGAAAGAAAGAAAGAAAGAAAGAGAAAGAAAGAAAGAAAGAAAGAAAGAAAGAAAGAAAGAAAGAAAGAAAGAAAAAGAAAGAAAGAAGGAAGGAAGGAAAGAAGGAAAGGAAGGAAGGAAAGAAGGAAAGAAAAAAAGAAAGAAAAAAGAAAGAAAAAAGAAAAGAAAAGAAACATATGGCTTTGTGACTGGGGAATGATTTACATAAATTATGGAACAGCTATAGAATGGAATACTATGCAGCTATAAAAAAGGAGGCATCAGTTTGTGGCCCGAAATGGAATGATCTTTAAGGTATATTGTTTAGTGAAAAGAGGAAGCAAGGCACAGATCTGTGTGTATATTGTGCTACCCTTTGTGTAAAACCTGGAAGAAGATGATATATGTGTGGATGTGCTCAAATATGTTTTAAAAAAAATCCCTTAAAGTATCTGGAGCTGGGGATTGAGTATGAGGAGGGAACTGGGTGAACGGAGGACAGAGTGGGGTGGAGAATTTCTTCTGTATACTGTTTTAGAATTTTGACTGACGAATCAAAACTATGCAATTACCTATATGACATAAATTGCAGCAGGAGGATGGAATGGCAGAGAGCGTGGAGGAAAGTTCTAGATGGAAGGGCTAACACATGCAAACAGGAGCCTGGTATTTTTGGGGAACTGAGGGAGAGTCAGTGTCCGGAGCAGAGGGGAGAGGGGAGGCCAGAGCACGCCTACTAGGACTTTGTGAAAATTTCTGGGTCCTTGTCCTCAGAGTAATTGAAGGGTTCTGAGCAGGCAGTGGGTGCCTTGATCAGATGTGTATCTCGAAAGTATCGTTCTGGCTCCATGGCGACATCAGTGTGGAGCTGTTGCCTTTGTGTGGGTGACAGCCCAGCCAAGGGGCCGTGGCATCAGAGTGGGGGGTGGCCACTACAAAGAAGTGACAGGATGTGCTGGAGATTTGGTCAGGAGGTGAACTGATGGACCCTGGGAGGGATTAGATGCAGAGGCAAAGGAAACAGAGCTGGTAAGGATTTCGTCCAGGGACTCGTTGGTGCACCACATGGGTGGGACCATTTCCTGAGAGAGGGCAGAACCAGGTACGTGGCAGGGTAGGGGGAACTTGAGTGTAATCTTAGGCATGTTGAGTCCAAGCCCCTTTGATACATCACAGAGGAGATGGCAAAAACGTGGTCGGAAGTAGAATTCTGGAATTCAGAGATGTCTGACCGCAGTCGGGAGGTGTGTACACAGAAACTGAGGGTGTGCACAGGGACGAAATTTTCTGAGACAAAACTAGTATTTAGGTCTTCTTCCCAGAGATGTGAGCAGGGGCCGGTCATTTATACGCAAGCACCCTCCACATAACAGGTGCTTCTTGATGTGTGTCTGATCAGTTACGGAGGAGCAATCGACAGCAATTATCGGGTTACCTGCCCCCTCTTCATCTCTGTTCTTCCCACTGCACCCCCTCCAGGCTGGGTGGCCCTTCCCCTGCCCCTGAAGTCTTTCTCCAGACCACCCACATGGTCCCTCACCCTGATGGTGTCACTCCTGCAGCTGAGAGGTGAGCAGGTGATCCTTCCCTCTTTCTGAGTACCTCCCAGCCCAGCAAGCAGCAGTGTTCTCCAGGAATAATGGATATTACAGAAAACACAGGGCCGGGTGCCAGCTTCACATTCTCCAAACATTTAATGATTCAACCTTTTCAGTTTCATCAAAGCCAAGCTTGGAAACTCCCTGATGGCCCACTGCTAACAAATAGCAGGGTGCCCACCTTAGCATTGCTGCTCCTCAGGTGTCTGGGTGGTGGAGGGGACCTTTGGCTGGATGACAGCAGCCAGAGGACCCCTTCGGGGCCTTTGTGCCCACATGGAGGCCTCAGGTTTGGCAAGCTGGGTGAACCCTCACTCTTGCAGGGGATCAGCCGGCAGTGCTGGCTCGAGCATCCAGAGGTTGGCATGAGCTGCCTTTTAAAATATGTTTGTTTAAGCTGTCAAGACAGGACACAGCTGTTTGTGACAGGGAAAAGGAAGCACAGGACAGTCCTGCTGGCGTGGTAGAAGCAAGGAGGGGTCTATGATGAGAGTGTCAAGGCCACTAGGGAGTGTGGGTGAGAGAGGGAGGGGAGTGGGAGCTAGGCAGGGGACCTGGGAAAATGGGGCAGCATGGGAAACCGAGAGACGATAGATAAAAGACAGACAACTTAATAGAGGGGCTGGGGAGAGGCAGTTAGGGACAAAGAGACAGAGAGAAAGGGGCAGAAATAAAGGAGGTCAGAAATCAGACCTACACACATGCACACAAAGAGAGACTCGAAGTGAACTTGGGAGGGCACAGCCAGCTTCTCCGACTTAAGGCCACTCAGCTGGGTTCAAAGGCATTGAAAGAGACACTTGGCTTTCACGGTTTCTTTGATTATTGACCAAAGTGAGCCCCACGTGATATGTTATTAATAATTGTAATAACTCTAGTAGCAGCAACAGTGGTGATGGTAGTAGCAGTCGAGGTAGAATTAGAACTTGCTTCTATATAGAGCTTTACAGATTCCTTCCAGCAACTATCCAAGGTAGACTCTACAATCTCTGCTGAGAATTGAATAGGTGAGAAAACGGATGCTCTGAGAAGTCATATCACTTTTAGAAAGTCACCCAGCTGGTCAGGAACAGAGCTGTATAACTCACCCAGAACTGCTATTTGGGAAACCAGTCCTCTCCCAGTGCATGTTGTTCAGGAAGGGCTGACCTTGCTGACTGGCCCCATGCCCAGGCCTGGCCCATCAGAGCGCACCACCTCTCTGCCCATCATGATTGGTTCAGCCATGGTTGGGCCAAGTCAGGCCAGTCAGAGGCCTTCTTTGGCATCGTGAGCCAGACCTGTTAGGAAACACTACTCTTTCTCAGGGCCTCCCAGTTATAAGGATGAGGTGAGGCCCTGCTGCTAGTAGTGTCTCCCCCAGATGCTTGAAGGAGATGTGTGCTGATTGCAAGAATGGGAACAGACAACACTGGAGCCCTGGGATCGATGTATCTCAGCAGCCTTCTGAGAATGGCTTCTCAGTCAGGTGGGCCAATGTGGGCCTTATTTCTGGCTTGTTTTGAGTTTGGCTTCCATCCTTTACAACTAGAAGAGTCCTGATAAATACATCTTTAATTAACTCCCCCTTTTAATTGTCTAATTATTTAAATGATTTGTTTTCTACTCCTCACATCCACACAAGCGTTAATTTACACAGTTACCCTCCGTTGACAATAAGAAACAAGACTGACTCTAAAAATGTTCCTGCTGTTAGTAGCCTCTGGGGGTCATTCCTCGACTCCGTGTAGCTTCTAAATGACTTTCCAGGTGTCACCAAGATGTGATTATGCTTGAAGGTAGGGTCTGCTTCCATAGTTTTTTTTTGTTGTTGTTGTTGTTTCATTTTTTTCCTGAACCATACCTAAAGGCCACTCAGCATGAGCAAGGATTTCAAATGCAAAGAGGATTTATGTGTGAAAGGAATTAAATGTTCTCTGAATGGAAGCTGCTTCTACTTGATGTCTTACAACAATTTGTGCTTGCTGTGTAACAAACGACGGAAAACTCAGTGATTCAAGATGATGCACATCTACTTAGCTCTGAATTTGCAGGTGGTTAGGTGGTGCTAGTGGATTGAGCTGGGCTTGGTAGAGCTCAGCTATTTCTCTGAGGTTGGGTGTGGGTTGGTTAGGCAGCTTTGCTGATCTTGACTGGGTTCCCCATGTTCTGGACTCTGCATCTTCCAGCAGGCAAGTCCAGGCTTGATCTCAAGCCAAAGACACAGCAATGAGAGAGAGTAAATGGAAATGGCCCTTTAAGTTTCTGCTTATATTGAGTTTATATTGAGAAGTTTCTGCTTCTGTCCTATCTGCTGAAGTAAGCCCAGAGTCAGTGTGGAAAGGCAGAGATACCTGAGTATCATCTGTTGTCTTTAGTGAACTTCAGAAAGTCTTAGAAGAGAACAGACTCCAGCCACTGGGCTGGCAAATGCTAATTGCTGACATGAGGCCCTGAGAATCTAAAACTTGACATGGGGGTGGATGGGCAGCGAAAGCGTGGAGGTGGGGGGTGGACCTTGCAGCTCATACTTGGGAAGGACTTTAGAACTGTATGAGTTACTCTTCTGTTGAAAGTATTTCACTTAGAAAACTGTTTTGTCACTCTTTTACCACTGCCTCTAATACTTTTTTTTTATGCCAGGACCCTTTTAAAAAATCTTTTCAGGAAAGAGGGCCCTCAAAGAACTTACAGTCTAGAATGGGAGACAGACACAGAAACAGAAAATTTCAAGATCAAAAATAAGGGCTGAGGGAGAAATAAGCCCAGGACGCTATGGGAGTCCAGAGGCGGGGCACTTAGCCCAAGCAGGCAACCGTTTAGAGAAATCTATTTTAAATTGATTGTTTTATTTGCTGGATTTTGTATTGACATGTTTTGCTTTGTTCTCAGTGTGTTCTGGGACCGCAGCCTATTCATTTATTATTAAGAGAACGGTAATTATTTCCAGGAGCTCTTGAGGATACACTTTGCTTCCCCTTTGCCTCATCTCTGCTGATTCTGGTGTAACCTTCATATCTCTGAGGATGTCGTAGCAGGAAGTGACACACCCTGCATGCCCGGAGGAATCACCAAAGACCCCACTCTGGAAGGAGGGCTTGCAGACCACCGCTTCTCAAACTTTAATGACCACATGGGTCTCCTGGGATCTTACCAAAATGCAGATTGTGATTCAGGAGGAGGTCTAGGGTGAGGCTTGAGGTTCTGTTTTCCTAATAAGCTCCCAGGTGCTGCTGCTGCTGCTGTCTGTGGACCACATTTTGAGTAAGAAGCCTGTAGACGGTCAGCAGCACTTTCTCCACTGGTGAATATTGCAGCAGGGCTGAACAGAGGCTGACCTGTATCTTGTCTCTCTTGCTGGACTGTAAACCCGGTGAAGGTAGTGCCTCTTTCTTGGCCGCAACTCCATCTCCAGTGCCAGGAACATAGAAAAATCTCAATGAATATTTGTCGACAGGAGGTAAATGCCTCCTGTTCCTCCCTTTTCCATAGATGCGTGTATATAGAGATTTACCTGATATTTTTCTAGTTTGATGCTGTGAATTGGGTCTGAACCTGCACCCATCCCATGGGCTGCAGTCTTGACCTCTCACCTAATTCAAGACAGCCTGAATGTCCAGGGTGGACCCTGTGACCTGCAGCTCTCTCCTAGATTTGGATAAGTCTAATCGTGATGCTTGAGCACCTGTCTGATTTGAGGCATTACTTCCACTGATGACTCTACTGGTCCCCATATTGTGCCCATGGACCAGACTGGCTAGATCTTAATTCTAGCTGAATGTTACACTAGAATTCCTTAAGTCCTCTTGGACTCAATGATTGACACTGTTAACTTCTTCCTATTACAGCTCTTCTGGCTTGGTTAATTTTCCCCAAATCTTTTAGCACCTTCCTGCTTCCTCACTTGAAAATCCCAGCAAAGCTGCATGGTTGGAGCTGGAGGCAGGCCGGTGATGACATGAAGGACTAACACTGAAATTTAAGATCATCACCAGTCTCTTATTTTGAGTTCCCACCCAGAAACTTGGCACCTTCTTTAGACTGCATTTTGAAAAAGCCGCAAGCAATTAGCAAGTATGTGAACTATCTACTTCTCAGTTTCCTCAACTACAGAATGGGGATAGCTGCACCCTCCTTGTGAGATTTTAATTAAGATTAAGTTCGTGATGTAATAGATATAAACTACTTAGCCCAAGATCTGACACATGCACAGGGCTCCGTAAAGGAGAGTTCTTTTTACCTTTACATCTCAAGGGTGAATCCTAAAGTCCAGGATCCCCTAAGGGAAGGACTCTGGGGAATCTAGGCTCATATCTTTAACAGCTCATTATGGAAGAGGGAAGGTTGGGTCTAGTAGGGGACAAAGTATAAGTAGCTAAAATAGTGAAAACACTCAAGGTTGGGATCCCAAAAGAGCCCCTGTGATGCCAGTAAGCGGACCAGACATTTAGCCAACACAGTAGCCCTTGGGTGTCTCTACTCCAAGGACTCCCCTAGACTCTTCCCACTTCTCTGATGCTTTTCCAGCCTCCTTGCTGTGGGTGTGGCTCATACCCGTGCATACCACCCAACACTTGTCCAGAATTGGTTTCATCCTAATGTTTACATTTTCTAAGCAGTCTGGCTCACCTTGAATTTTATTCCTGTTTCCTAAGTTTTTTTCATCATCATAGAATATGAATATTCTATTAAGTATCATAGAATGTATTCAGCTAGTCAACAAATATTTAGTGAACATTTCCTATATTCCAGCCACTATCCTAGGACAGGACACCTCCAAGGACACTGAGCTGAATGAGGCAGAGAAAAGTCCTGTCCTTATGAAGCTTAAAGGTATTTTGCAAAAGTGATGTACATTTTTCTCTGAGTCAGGAATCAAGGTGGTGACTAGAATGAGTGCCAGCCCAGCAGAGATTCCAGTAGAGGTCCCAGTAGGAGGGTGCACACAGTAGATACTTGTTTGCTGACTGACTGAATCTAGGAACATATAATTGTTAAGGGTAAAAAGAGAAGATGGGAGAGAAGAGAGATGGGGTGGGGGGATTCACCAGGAGCCATTTCCAGTTCTTCCTGGGAGCCAGTCACTCACTCAGTTATGGAAAGACCAGGAATATGTATTCCATAGTCAACAAAAGAATGAGA
Source organism: Balaenoptera physalus (assembly GCF_965194825.1). Classification (NCBI taxonomy): domain Eukaryota; kingdom Metazoa; phylum Chordata; class Mammalia; order Artiodactyla; family Balaenopteridae; genus Balaenoptera; species Balaenoptera physalus. Next base: position 60,224,343 of record NC_138900.1, on the reverse strand, counting down.
CTGAGCTTTGACCATGGGCTAGCTATTTTAATTAGAAAGATGAATATTGCAGTAAATGAGACAGATAATTCCTCCTTCATCACACTTACTGTGCAGCTAAACATTCTTTCTTGGTTCTCCCTGTGTCTTGATGAGATCAGAGCCTCTTACCTTATATATCATCTCAGGTGCTGGAAGGTCCAACCTGATCACAGGTTTTATTGAACATAGTTTGGTGTATAAGAACATTTTAGGTACCTTTCCAAAACAACATTGTTGTTGTTTTAGAATGATAAGTTGACTATTCAAAGTTTTAAAATCCTGAATCTTAAAATTCATTTTTCAACTAAGCTAATAAATGAGCAACCCATAGTACTTGATTAATCAATTTAACTTTAACTGACATAATATCACCCAGTCCATCTCAGACTATATTTATTTACATTAAATCAGGGTTTCTCAGCCTTGGCACCATTGACATTTGGGGCCAGATGATTCTTTGTTTTGAGAGGCTGTCGTGTACATTGTAGGATGTCTAGCACCATCCCTGGCTTCTACCTACTAGATGCCAGTAGCATTCCCCCCAACTGTGACAACCAAAAACGTCTCCAGGAATTACCAAATGTCCACTAGGAGACAAATGGTCCCATTGTTGAGAAACACTGCATTACATGTATCTGCGCTTTCAAGTAACGACGCGGTGTTTTGAGTGATGCCTGGTCTGGTATTGAGTAACTTAAAAACAAGCTGCATGATGCTGCAGACAAGCTGCTGCAAACAAGCTACCTGATGCTGGACACGCCTGACCTGAGAGTCAGCTTCCGCATCTGAACAAAGGGGTAATTAGTCCCTCACCTGACATTGTGGTGAGGTTTAAAAGCTGACATGTGTAAAGGACCTGGACAGTGTAGCTCAATGGCTGTGTCACATCTTATTTTTTGGCTAATAGAGTTGACCATTGCCAAAACTCTATGTGCTTGGAAAGTGTGTGTGTGTGTGTGTGTGTGTGTGTGTGTGTGTGTGTGTGTGTGTGTATGCACACACACATGAGCTACAGGTCAGGGCTATATTGCTGAGAAAGAACTAACCCCTCTGTGGCTCATGAACTCCCTGGCAGAAAATGAGCGGCGCAGAACAACACTTAAGAGAAAAAGCTTTGGAGTGAGACACACCTGGATTCCACCCCTGGCCCCACCATCTACCGGTTTTGTGCTAATTCTGGTCAAATTGTGTAACATTCCAGCCTCAGTTTCCCTATCTGACAAACAAAGGTAATAACAGTACCCATCTCGTGGAGTCACTGTGTTGTGAAGATTAAATGAGATCATGAATGCAAAACAGCACCGTGCCTGTGGCCAAGTCAAGTTTGCTCAGTAACTATTAATTGTTGCTGCTGTTATTATTGGTGTTATTTCACCCTTGGGTGCATCCCTGGGGGTAACTTCAAAGCAGAGAGTGGCCTCTTTACAGGGGGCTCGGATCTTGCCAGAGTAGCTCAGTCAACAACTTCCCTAATGAGCTCAAGACTCCATCAGGGAGACTCTTTGTTTTCCTAGTAACTCTCTGTCAACATGGTTTCCATTCCTGCATCAACATTATATACCAATTGCATATTCGCTAGCCTGCCCGGGACTCAAAACTATCAATTGCTACAATGGAGTAAATGATATTCATTGTTAAAATAGGGTAAATGCCTATTTCCTTTGCACAATGGAAGAAACTGTTGTAGGCTATTAAGTAAATAACTATAAATAACACACTGTAAAATGCTTTACATATGCCTTATCACCCTGAACTGCAACACTCTGAAGTAGCTGTTATGGCTGGGTAAATTATACGTGTTTTTAAACACTGTGCAAAATACATATTTACACGTACTTAAAGTCCTACACTAAACAGTCTCTATAGCAACCAGGAAAACACAAAAGCCTTATTAAGCATTCTTTGTAGTATTTTTAAGAGTTTAATCATTAGGAGAAAGCTCATAGGCCATGTAGACACCAGGGAACACGAAGAAAGAAAGTCTTTATAGGAACAAAAGAATGAGGCTGGCTTTGAACCTGGTGGGAGAGGATTTTATTTTTTTAAGCTAATAATCACCAAGGGCCTTCTCTTTGTGAAGGCGATGCTATGTTTGGGGTACATCAGACACAGTTTTGGAATTACAATCTGGTTTCTCAACAGAGAAGAGAGAATCTTCAATTAACATATTCCAGCAAAAGGTCACTTTCAGTGTTTTCTCTTTAGTCCCAGCAAGAAAAGATTTCCTTGCCACTCAAAAATGAAGTCATATGTACTGTCTGTGTTGGGTCTGAGTCATATAACTAACTCTTCAAAGGGGAATTCTAATGGTTTCATTGGGGTGAAGCCACGTCCCATCAGTTGAGTACTGGATTTGTCTTGTCCACGGCATGCGACAATAACAGTGTACCCTAGAAGAGGCAGTGACTTAACAGTGCAAAAGTTTCATGTTCGTGCTACATGTTCAGTGCTGGTTGGTGGAGTTTCTGCTCCATGCTGTCACTCAGGGACCCTAGGGAACTCTATCCTCATGTGATCCCACCACTCAAACACTTCCTGCTGCAGCAGAAGAAGAGAGAACTGGAAGGTGGCTTGAGGGCCTGTGAGAAGCACACCCCATTTCCACTCATACCCACTGGCCAGCGCTCAAATCATGGGATTCCAACCAACCTGCAACAAAGGCTGAAAAGATAGGGGAGCACATAAAATATTTATTGAATGCTAAATATCTTTGGGAAAAATATCACTTAAATGTCAGAACTATGCCAGATACTTTATACTGCTTGATCTTGTCGTCGAAACAACTTTGCAACGTAAAAATTCCCCATTCACTGCCAGAGAAACAGGCTCAGAAATCTTAAATGGCTTGCTTGAGGTCCCTCAACCAGAAATTGGAAAAGTGAATTTAAATTTAGATCAATCTAAAGCGGAATATGAGATACTCTGTGACCCAGCAGGTCAACTCCCACATACTTTTCCAGAAATGCACACCTATGTTCACCAAAAGACATGCTCATAGAGGCATGCTTCGTAATAGCTGCAAACTGGAAGCAGCCCAACATCCACCAACAATGGAATAGACAAATCGATTGTGGTATATTAACACAATGGGATAATATATAGTACTGAGAATGAATGGTAGCTACATACAAACATGGATATATCTCACAAATATTACCTTGAATAAAAGAAGTCAGGTACAAAAGAGATCATACTGTGTGATTCCATACTGTATTATTCGAAAGCAAGCAGAATTAATAGAAGTCAGGATAATTATTACCTTGGAGTTTGGTAGTGATGAAGAGGGTAACAAGGACAGAGCTTCTGTTTTTCTTGTAATGTTCATTTATCTGGATGCTGGTTATATGGGGGGTGTTCAGTTTGTGTAAATTCATCTCTCTGTGTAGTTATAATTTTGCATATTGCTCTCTATATGTTATACTTTAATAAAAAGTCTACTTGAAAAAAACAACTTGCAAAAGTATAAATTATAGGTTCAAATCAAACCGATTCCAGAGTCCTCTGATCATGTTGCATCCATTTCTTCCCCAACCACAGTAAAGCGAAGCTCATCCCCGCCCTTAAAGAGTCCAATTTGATACCTACCTGAGTCACACAGCCCATCCATTAAGATGGCTCTTTAGAATCGTGGTTTAGCTAGAAACTTACAGCAAATTTGAGACAATTGTCCAAGTCAACTACAATTCGCTCTAATACTGACTTTGGTAATATGGTTTTCTTCCTTGAAATCAAATGTAAGCCTGGGATCTCCAGAGGCTGCAGGGAAAGGCAATGGAATCTGCTTGCTCCTCAGGCTAGAGGGATGGACATGGTCCAGTGTAGAGGAGAGAATGAAATGTGTATTACAACAAACTCCAGACCAAGAAAATACAATCATGTAGGTTGGGGCTGCGGATGTTCCCATGCATTTTATTTGGGCCATTATAAAAACTCAAAAACCATTGTACCCAGCTAAAATGAACTCACAGCTGAAAGAGTGATCCCATTGTTTTTCTCTGCCCCTTCCCTATCCCCTTAACACACCCAACACCCAAACAACAATTTGGTGGAGCCCTGACTGCCAAAAGACAATGCTGTCTTCAGGAAGGTATTAGTGGTAAATCCTCAAGCTGTTTTATAAGCACCTCCTAGGTTGGTAACAGAAGGCTAAACACAAAATTGCAAGATGAGCTTGAATTTAATTTTACAGTTTTCATCTGTCATCACGTTATGGCAGTATGGTGTTCTGGGCTTTACAGAAGGTGCAGGGCAGGGGTATAATACCCCTACTGGGAAGAGCTTCTCTCCCATCTGTTCCTGTTTTGGAAGAAATGCTTGTGGGATCATGGCTTCCAAAGAAAACTCCCTCTGGTGGGAGTCGCCAGAGGCCACCCTTAAGATGTGTTAAATGCTTAATCAGTGGCACTCTTTCTCTGCATACTTTGTTCATTCATTTATTTATTCTGCACCTATTTTGTTTTAGGTGCTATGCATGGCCCATCAACAAAGAAGATGTACTTTCTGCCCTTGAGAAGCTTGCGATCCAGAAAGAGAATAGACAAGTAAGTGAGAAATTTTAAAGAAATACCAAGGAACACTGTGAGTGGAGTTAAATAGTGTGCTATGCAGGCAAATAGGAGAAATGGCTACCAAGACTTGCAAAATGAGATCACTTCTCATTCTGGTAATGACTTCCAGTCTAAAACATGAAGAGTCCAGTGAAGCTGTACTGGATACCCCCATGTACCAATTGCTGTACTAGGCTCTGGAAATATAAAGGTGGGTAGAGCCTGGTCTGAATAGTGAGGTAGAGTGTAGTCTGACAAGGGGTAAAGAAAATCAAGTGGAGTATTTCAGTAGGTTGATGAAAGTTCAATAGGGTGTTTGGGGCCAGCTTGGTGGAGATGATGTCTGAGGAGTTGATTCTGGACTAGTGAGTAGCAGCAGTTAGGGGAAAAAGCATGGAGGGAGAAAATACAGGATGTTCTAAGAGAGAGAACAGCATAAGCAAGCATTAACAGTCATGAAACAGTGGACCAACAATGAGTACGTGTACATTTTAGTGTCACTGGAGTATAGCTTGAAGCTAGGGGCAGTAGAATCTGGGAAGTGTTCAATGTGGCAATTATGGTGAGCCGTGGTAATTTTGGTGAATCACCAAGTGGTGGTGGGGGTGGTTTGATCACATGGTACTTGATAAGGCTCACCCTAATACCCGTCTGGTGAGAGGATGAAATTGGAACTCCACATTAGCTCGAGCGCCATCCCAGTGGTACCCGCAAGCCTACGCTTTCCTCTCTCCTTCAGTCTTCTGGGCTGTTAGAAACACAGCTCTAAACCCAGAGAATGACCACTGGGAACAGAACAACCTGTTACCCTGTTTCCCCTGCAGACACACAGCCTTGGTGTGGATTTATCCAACTGCATTTAGGACTGTTGATAGAATCATTGCTTTTTTTTATCCCCTCCATGACACAAACCAAGAAAAAAAATCATAATAAAATTTTACAAGTTAGTTGCCGCCAAGAATAAACAAGAGAGCACTATAAGAAATGAATCGGAGGCTCTAACTGAATCTCCTCTCAGGACAATAACTCTAATGTAAAGCCAGGGTCTGAGGAGGTCGCGGTGGGAAACTCTCCTGGGGCATTTCCGAAGAGAAAGGAGATATTCTCCTCCTGTCATTTCCACTTCAGGTCCTAATATGTCTGTGGGTGTGCAGAGAAAACATAATCTGCAGCCTCTGCTCTGAATCAAGGTTTGGATAACCAGGGCCATTAAAACATCCCCAAGGATCACAGAATTAACCCTCTGTGAACGCAGGGAAGCCACTGCCGCTAAAGCACCAGAAGAAAGTTGCTTGATTCTAATCGCAGCTGAGCCAAAATGTCACTTGCCATTAGGTTCGATTGGCATTTTTTTTTCCTTTTTAAATTACAAGATTACCTTTAAATTGTGTACAGGAGCTCATAACTGCTGTCCATTGGAGATACTCAGGAGTGATTTCATTTTACCCATGGACAAGCTGCCTCTTTTAGAGTCTTTGTTCATTAAGCCTCTGTCTATCTCAGGTTCCATTTAGGTATCAACGAGGAATAAATTCTGTAGCACAGAGGACGTTATATGTTTGCTTTTAGAATCGCCTTCTTTGTTGGCTGATGATTCTTTACAGCAAGCTGGATTCTCCTGGAGCCTGTTGTGTATATGTGGCAAACATGCATTCTCTGTGTCATCTGGGTGGCCTTTTTGACAGAGATTGCTGCCTTGGGCTGACCCCATGAACTCTCCAAAAAAACATCACTTGGAAAGACAAGTCTAAACCTCTAGTCATTCTTGGTTGCCTTCCATTGAAGCAGCTTTAGTATAACTGCTTATTGACCAAGTCAGAGGATTATTCATCCATTCATATACTCATTCATTCATTCATTCGTTTGACATAATCACTGTGCATCTATTGTGTGTAAGACATTGAGCCGGCATTGGGTACGCTGGTGAGCTGGGAGCTTACAGCATAGTGGTAAATGCACACAATTAAACAGGCTCTTGCATTAAAGTGTGATAAGGGCTGTGAGATGCAGAGAATAGGAGGCCCAACATAGGTGCATTTATTACAGGGTTGAGGGCACAGGGAAGGCTACTCAGAGAGATTTCCATCTGAGCTGGGTTGTGAAGGTTGAAAAGAGTTTCACTGGCTAAAGGAACAGCTCGTGCCAGGATCTATACATGAGAGAGAAGTTCAGAGAGAGTGAGAATGGAAAGCAGGTGTGCATGTACGAAGCAGGCAGAGCAGCGGGTCAGGTTGTTAAGGAAGGATGCAGATAGAGAAAGACAGGGCTCATGTCACAAGGAGTTTCGTAAGCCTGTTCATGAGCATGTGCTTTGTTGTCAGGGCAAAGGAGAAGAGAGGAGAGATGTGAATAGACATGTGTTGTGGAAACATCACTGTGGACCTTGTACGCACAGTAGATGACTGGTTCAATGGGGATCTGATGGATTTGCAAACCTGATGAGACCTCATACACAATATCCCTTTCCCTAGACACAACCTCTAACCAGCTGAACTCTTTGATCCTTTCCCCCAAGGACGTCCTCTGTGCTCCATTTATTTCATTTCTGTGTGTAATGGAATAGAGTTTCAGTAAGAACCCATCTAAATAGGTTCACAACCAAGAGTTGAAGGCATAACAAGAACGTTAACACCCACAGCCCAAGACCCTAGCCAGAGGCCCCTGGTAAGCAGAGCAAGTGTTAGGGTTTGCCATGGCATAGTTATTTAAATGGTTATATTGTCTCAGGTCCTTCTTCTTCACTGGTAGAAAGTGTTAAAATCCTGGCTTATGAGCTGTAAATCAGCATATGTTGGAGAGAACACGGGACTCGGAGTCTTAAGATCCAAGTTGAAGTTCACTTATGTCACTTAATAGCTCAGATGACTTATAAGTCTTAGTAGTCCCATTTTTTTTTTCCATCTAAAAAATTAGTGTAACTCTTACAACCCAGCATGTTGGGGGGACTTGCTGACAAATGCATATCATATTGCAGATATGTATTGGATGAATGGAAATGAGATGATATTGAAGAAGCCCCGAACTCTCCAGGCTATAGTCTCCTTGTCTGTAAAATGAGAAGGTTGGGTTAGATGCTTTTGAACTCTTTCTAGCTCAAATAATCTATAATTCCTTGACACTTGCCTCCTTTGGAGGCTTGTACTGACCAATGTGCTAAATATAGGAAAAATTGGTTTGGTATCTGATAAAGCCAAAGGACAAGGAATAAAAGATTTCTGAGAGAAGAAACCCTAGTGGTTACTCTGGCCCGACTAAAACTGCTCTCCTCTCAAAAGCCAGGTGATGAGAAGAATGCTTATTTGCTGCTGTCACTGACTTTACTTGACTTCTCTAGGGAACACTTGGTCTCAGAGGATGTAACTGATAGCAAATTTCCTGTAAGACCACTTTGCACTGTAGAAAAAAAGCTGCTTTATCCTTTTATGTTATCTCATGGAACACTGTTGATGCACTGTTCATGCAAAAAAAAAAAAAAAAAACTTCATGTTTCTTCTCGAGTAAGGCCTCAAAGAGAGGTGATTCTGAGCACAGAAAATCTGATATCTGATATTGAATAAATGTTCTTGCTGGCTTCTGAAAGGTGATTTGATTTGGAATTTAAACACCTCTGAGAATTACCCCCTCTCTACAGCACCTTTGACGTATATGCGTTCTTTCCTAGCCATATTTTAAAAAATTTATTCTATCTTATTAGGGAGACAGTGGCACTACTCAGTATTTAATGACTCAGCTGATTGGACTTTACTATAGTGATGTAGCTAAAAATAGCCACATGGGGAACTGTTCCAAAGATATGATAATGGAAAGTTTTGGGGAATAGATATCTCATCTACTTAGGAATGACTTGAATATGCCCCAATCACAGTTGAAGTATCTCTTGGCCACAGTGGGGTATCTCCTTTATTGTTGGGACCTGGGCCTGATGTTTTCTGTATTATCCATATTTTCTCTTTGGGTGCTTCAGGGAGGACTGACTGTGGTGTCGATCACATAGGACCATCCAGATTCCCATCCTAGAACACAACATTAGGGAATAAAGGTATAAATCAGCTACTTGAGATGGCGTGGAATGACTAGAGAACCACAGTTTCAGCATCTTTTTCTCTGGGAGTCTGGGATGACCTCTCTGTAGGTTGCCTCCCCAGCGTGCAGCCACCTGGCACCCAGTTTATTATAGTCTTTCCTTTGATGTTCATCTCTGAGCTTGGGCTTCACATTCCCAGGGCATAGAAACCTAGTTGCTTGCTCACTTCTACTGTACATTGTCTGGCACGTAGTAGGTACACAAAATAATTTCCAGTGAAGGGTAGAGATGTGTTAGTGTTACATTTTAATTGCCTGTCTGCTTCACTCGATTGCAAGTTCCTTGAAATGGAGACTTCATTTTTTAAAAAATGCTGTATTAGAAGAGTGCTGGCTGCTAGTCAGTGCTTAATAATTATTTACTGAATGAGTGAGTGAGTGAATGAATACAGATTAACCAAAAAAAAAAAACTTTAAAGGGAAGAAGGTGATCAGACTGGTTACCTAATACCTTAGCACTGAAAATCCACTGCCCAGAACAAATAAATTGTGCTAAAAATGGTTGTTAAATTAGTCCATCTACTTCTTTATTCCGAATCATTAATCTACTTGGTATGCATATTTTAAGAATTCTGGCACTAAAACCATTCCAGTATCTATACTTTAAAAAATAAAAAAAGCTCTGTTGAGATATAATTGACATATAATAAACTGCACATTTAAAAAATGTATAATTTGATAAGTTTTGTTATATGTAGACACGAGGGAAACCATTACACAAGATAACGGATATATCCATTTACCCCTAAAAGTTTCCTTGTGTCGCTTTGTAATCACTCCTTCCCATTCACTAGGTAACCATGGATCTGCTTTCTGTCACTATACATTAGTGTGTATTTTCTAGAATTTTATATAAATGGAATTATACAGTATGTTCTCATTTTTTGTTTGGCTTCCTTCCCTCACCACAGTTATTCTGAGACTAATCCAGGTTGCAGTGTGTAACAAGAGTTCATTCTTCTTTTGCTGAGAAATACCCCATTGTATGACTATACCTCTGTTTAACAAGTCAGCTGTCATGGGATATTTGGGGAGTTTCCAGTTTTGGGCTATTACAAATGAGGCTTCTATGAACATTTGTGTAAGAGTCTTTGTATGCACAAGTATTTTCATTTCTCTTAGGCAAATGCCTAGGGATGGAATGGTTGGATCATGTGATAGGTGGATGTTTAACTTTTTAAGAAATTGCCAAATCATTTTCCAAAGTAGTTGTACCATTTTGCATTGCCACCAGCAGTGTATGAGAGTTCTGGTTCTTTCACATCCTTTCCAAGACTTGGTATGATGGGTCATTTTAGTCTTAGTTATTCTCATAGGTATGTAGTGGTATCTTGCTGTAGTTTTAATCTTCATTTCCCTAAGGACTAATGATATTGGACAACTTTTCATGTGCTTACTTGCTACCCATGTAATCTTTTTATGTGTTGGGTTGTTTGTTTTCTATTAGTGACTTTCAAGAGGTCTTTATATTTTGAATACAAATTCTTTACCAAGTATATGACTTCCAAATAGTTTCCTCTCAGTTTGTGGCTTGTCCTTTCACTCTCTTAACAGTGTCTTTTGAAGAGTAGACATTTTAAATTTTTATGAAGTCCAATTTATCAATTTGTTCCTTTATGGGTTGTGCTTTTGATGTCACATCTGAGAACTCATTGCCTAATCCAATGTCAGAAAGGCTTTCTCCTATGTTTTCTTCTTGAAGTTTCATAGTTTTAGGTTTTATTTTTAGGTCTGTGATCCATTTTGAATTAATATTATGTATTGCTCAAGGTATGGATCAAAGTTATCCACTTTTGCATGGATACTCAATGATTCCAGCACCATTTGTTGTAAAGAGTACCCTTCATCTACTGAATTGTCTTTGTACCATGTAGAAAATCAGTTGCCTGTACATTTATCACTGCAGCTTTATTATAAATCTTGAAATCTAGGAGTGTAAGCTGTACAACTTTATTCTTTTTAAAAGTTATTTTGGCTATATTAGCTTTTGCATTTCCATATGACTTTTAGAATATAATCAATTTCTATCATAAAAGCCTGCTGGGAGATTAAGGAGAATTGACATCTTAACCGTATTGAGGCTTCTGACCAATGAACACAGTATATCTTTCCATTTATTTAGGTCTTTAATTTTTCCAGCAATGTTTTATAGATCTCAGAGTACAGGACTTTCACATCTTTTGTTAGATTTATGCCTAAGTATTTCAAGTATCATAGTTTTTGATGATATTGTAAATGGTATTTTAATTTTTATATTTCCAGTTATTTATTTATAGAAATATAACTGATTTTTGTGTATTGATTTTGTATACTGCAACCTTGTTAAACTCACTTATTAGTTTCAGTATCATTTTGGGTGATTCGACCAGATTTTCTACATAGAAGATCATGTCATATATGATTAAGAACAGTTTTAATTATTTCTTTCCAATTGGGATCACTTTTATTTCTTTTACTTGCCTTATTGCACTGGCTAGAACACCCAGTGCAACAGTGAATACAAGTGGTGAGAGTGGACATTCTTTTTGTTTTTTCTGCTCATGGGGGGAAAATATTCAGTCTTCAAGTTCGAACTCAAAACATTTTTCAGACAAACACCAACTGTGCTCTGCAATTCATATAAAGCCTGTATACATTTGTCCATTTCTAATGAAGATTACTATGGAATGTGGAATATCATTATACAAAAACTAGAGTCAGCAGCTGACACCAAACCAGATAACGAGAAACAGGATTTAAGCGGGATAAGGACAGAAATATTCCCCTCAAAAACAGAGGCTAGGATTCTAATAAGAAGGGACTGCAAATTAATACCAGATTCACACTTTAGATTATATATAACTTGATATTGTCAGGGCGATATTAAGTAAAAACACTGATAGGGCTTGACAGGTTGTGATAGACAGAGCCACGCTGGTGGGGAAGGAGGTTGATTTGCATCCGTGCAGCGGTGTGCTGGGGCCGGCTCATCCAGGCTCTCCAGGCCCGTCGTGCTCATCTCATCCCAGCTTCCATTCAGTGATGTGACCTTGTTAGCTTGAAATTGACCATGGTAGGAGGACTTGCACTAGGAACACTTGGCAAATGATACAAATCAGAGAGCTGGTTGTTAAACATTTATCAGCACACTACTATCTAATTGGCATTTATCAGGAACACCACTATGTAATCAGTACTCTGTATATAGCTGCTATTGATATATGAATATATTCATATAAATTATAATTCCTTACATCTAAGAGTAAGACACAACATGATTTTATGTATATCTAAGACAGGTAAAATACTATCATTGCAATTTTGAGATTCCACTGCTAGAGGAAACATCATCCTATTTTCAGCTATGCTAAAATGTGAAAAACCCTGAACTATAGCATTGAAGAAATACATTACTAAAGTTCATCATAAAGGAAACACTATATAGTTTATTTTACTTTATGTATCAGTCATTCACATAAAATGCTTGGCTCTCATTACAAAGTCCTGTTAAAAACAAAACAACACAAAAAAGTTTTTGGAGTTTAATTAAAGTATTTGAACTTGGTGAGCCCAATGTATAATCGGAGTCAAGATTCTGAGACCTTGTGTAGGCGAAGAACCAAAGAAGTAGCCCTCTTTCACCTACTCTCACATAGCACTGGCTGCTTTTTATTGATACAGTCTGTTTATTCCTTCATTTGTCTGTCTCAACTAGATAATGTTATGCTTGAGGGCAGAACTGTGTGTGTCTTACTACCCTTTACATTCTCAGTGTTGAAATAGTTGTCCAGCTTATTATAAGTGATCAAGAAATGTCAAGTGAAAAAAAAAGACTATCTATCTATCTGTCCATGATGACTCCTAAAGAAGGCATACCCATGTTTGGGTGTACTTTCACACACAGAGATGCCAAATGAAGGTGTTAGTTTTATAGATGTTTCATTATGACTTAGAAATCAGATATATTGTTGAGTAACCTCTTTCCCTCTGACAATCTCACCAAAGAGGCCAGCACCCAGTGCTGGCCAAAGAACCCAACTGGTAGAGTTGGATGTTTCTGGGAGCTGAATTGAACATGAAGATGGTCAATGCCTGGTCATGTCAAATGGACCACTAGCCTGGTATGCTGGCTTTCAGGCACTGTGACATAGATAGACTTGCCCTTTCTTTTTCTTCCTTTAAGGACTGAATACAGGTGAGAATCTTGTCAGCCTCTGTGTGCCCAGTTGCTTAACAGGCTATGAGGAAGCAAGTCTTCAGGGGGTCTTCTCAGGCAGCCTGGTTCAGTATGTGAGAAGCTGACCACTCCTACCAGGTACCAGCAAGCACGTCACTCTGAATAGATCCATTTGGACATGGTGGCTTCTTTTCTTTTCTTTTTCCAGAAGCTGAAAATATCCCCTGATAGCTCAACAGAGAAAAATAAATTGTTCCCATGTATTTACACAGAGGAGAAAGATTTTCCTCATTGTATTTGCAATTCTGTCTCATGCGATGACCTCCATTCTCATAATCCTTCATGGAGTATCATGATTTAAAAAGCTTTCTCTCCCTGCTGTTTCTGTTAAAAGGTTTTCTGGTGCGATTCTTGGAAAGTCAAATTATGCATTTAAATGTTGTATTTTGCAGATATAATATAAAGGAGGCCATACTTCTGTCATGTTTTTCTTCCTGGGAGAGTAGCAAGTAATTCCACCCTTCTACATATATTGTTAACCAAACCACGAGAGTGTACAGCAGCTTTAATAGCAAAGCAATTGTGATTACATCTTTCTCGTAATTACATTTATTTGCTCACATATGTCCAAAAAGGCAAGCATTAGCCAGACCGTATGGGTATGTGTTTGTGCAAGGAAAATCATCTGGCAGATTGACGGTGAGGAAAATAGCTTTCAGCCACTTAGGTCTCTCCTGTCACGGACACTTGCAAAGACTGTCAGGGCTTACTTAGTTTTTGCTTTCATGCTTCTAAAATCGATTGCATTTAGAAAGCAGGGGAATTTATTACGGGTGATGGATTTGCATCAAAATAATCAAAATATTAGGGGCTGCCTATAACAAGATACATGTCTGTGGTCCAAAAGAAAAGAAAGTTGAGAAGTGCCATGGTTCAAAGCAGCTTTAGAAGTGGCCCCTGTCCCATCAGAGTAAAGGACGTATACAGCTTCTCAGGGAATTTAGAGGAAAATGAGACAGTTATGCGTGTGAAAGAATTTTAGGTCTGCATCGTTGAACTGTCCCTAAGGAAAATGAGAAAATGGTGGAAATGGCATTGGTTTTTTGTGAGACAGATGAGTTCGACTGGGCCATCTATAACTCGAAAGACTTTGGAGAAGTTGGTTTATGCCTCTTTGTCTTCATTTGCTTATCACTAGAATGGGTGTAGCAGTACCAAGCTTACTGGACTGTTTTCTCATTTTTTACTCACTGGACTATAGATTAGTTCCTCATTATTTGGGCTACTGCTGTACCCTCAGAAGCTGGCAGAACTGCTGGAGCATCATACTTATTCAGTAAAATTTTTTTGAATACATGAATGTAAATTATCTGATACACGCACAACTCAACAAATAGTATTGTATTTGCTGTTGCTGCTGGAATAAATTACCACAAACACTGTGGCTTAAAACAACACAAATTTATTACGTCACAGTCCTGGAGGTCAGAAGTCCTAAAATCAAGGTGTCAGAGGGTTGTCCTTCTAGAGATTCTAGGGGAGAATCCATTCCTTGCCTTTTCCAGCTTCTGGAAGTTGCCTGCATTCCCTGGCCCACGGCCTCTTCCTCCATCTTCAAAGCCAGCTGTACAATGTCATCCAGTGTCTCTCTGGCTCTGACTTCCTACGTCTCTCTTATAAGTATCCTGTGATAACGCTCGGTCCACTGGATAATCCAGGATAATCTCCCCATCTCAAGATCCTTAACCTAATCACATTAACAAAGTCCCCTTTTGCCACGTAAGGTAACATACTCACAGATTCTGGGATGAGGATGTGGACATCTTTGGGGGTGTCATGATTCTGTCTACCACAAGTCTCTCTTATGGAATAAAACCCTCCCTATTTATTATTACCACTTCTTTTTATTACCTGTTTGAAAGCTCCTGTTCCTGTGACTTTCCTAACAAGTAACAGTCACAGTTCCAGATTCTTTTTTACCTCCTTGATAATGGTCCAAGGATTCCAGACACCAATCATGTCCCCTTAGGCCTCAGTTGATGGTGATTTATCTCACTCACATTTGGAGTTAGGAGGGCATGTTGTTGGGTTGAATAAGTTTCTCTCAGCAACTAGCAGAGGGTTTGGCACTTAATAAATGATCGTGGAATGAATGAGTAAATCAGTGCTGAAACGGTAACAGCTTACCTTCCAGGATCATTTCTGAAGACGAGGGATGCCTTATAGAAAATTCTTTGGAACCAGCAGAAGAGCAACACTTAGCACTGAGTGTATATCTCCCAGGACTCACTTATCGAGAAAATGTGGTGGTGGTTCAGGTGCCTCTCTTCCCTTGGGCTGAGAAATTTTCAAACCCAGGGATAGAGCCCTCAAGGCCTGAAGCTTGTTGGTGTGGTGCCTGCCAAAAACTGTGACACAGAATTGAATCGTGTGAATAATCAAATAATTCGTGGAGAAGCCAAGATCTCATACATGTTTTGGGCGGGGAGAGGGTTAAATGGTCCTCAAATTCAACCTTTTATCCAATATGTAGAGTTCTTCCGACCATGTGGCCTAAAAATAAGCCAGTGAAATCCTTCTATGATGATGTCAGATTAAATGAGTTTTCTACCTTTGGCACATTTGGTGGGAAGTTCTTTCTTACATTGAACAGAAATGATCTCCCTGAGGCGGCTGCCCACCCATGTGTCCTCTGTGTCATGTGTTGCCTTACGTAGGTTTCTCACCCTAGACAAGTGTCTGCCTCCATTTCTCTGTCCTCCTGTCCATTCCTTGTGATTCCTGTGGCTTCCAAATGCCAGATTGCAAGGGGCTATTCTGCATCTCTTCTACCAGACTCTACATTTGTTAAAAGCAGCTTTGTTGTATCTCTGAATCTCAGAGCTTAGCAGAGTGCAAGATTTATAGCATCAGGAGAGTCAAGTTTTGTTGAATTAATGCTACAGGTAATTGAGCATAATGGACCAAGCCCAGGACACCCAGTAAAGAGAATCAGGGTTGAAGTCTGCCTAGGCTGCTTTTCAACTGTGTGGATCGGGCAAGGCAGTTCTCCTCTCCAAGGCACAGAGTCCTGTGTCTTTATGGCAACCACGTGGGGTTGTTTTGAGGATAAAAATGTGTGAATTATGGGAGTGTATTATGCAAATGTGACAGGTTGTCTCAGTGACCTTGAAGCCACATAGAACAGGTCTCATCCTCTTCTACTTGGCAGCCCTTCAAATATTCAAAGGAAGAGATCTCACGCTCCATATCCCAAGCTGACAATGTATATAATAACTAACTGGGAGATGTCCAGAATTAACGTTCTGGGTTTCAGATATCTGCTCTGCTGCTTATTAGCTGTGTGACCTTGGGAAAGGTACTTCTCTATGCCTCAGTTTCCCCATCTGTGAAAACAGGGTAAAGATAGAACCCATTTCATAAGGTTGATGTGAGGATTGGGTAAGATATTGCTTATCAAAACTTCGAATAGTACCTGGCATGTAGCAATCAATTAATCAATCAATTATTATTGCATGATTATCATTGTTCCCCCCAGCCTTAATGTCCCTAGTTCCTTCTACAATATGAACCTTTTTTCCCCCAGGCATTATTCTCTGAGGATGGCACATAAGTTCCATCTAGTCTTCCAACTGCAATTGGTTCATAATGACTGCCTTGAACTTTGTGTTAAGAAGGATTCTGATGCCCTGTGTGGGCTCAACAGGAAAGAATATGAAAAGAAACTATTTGTATTTTCCTACAATGGAGAAATGGTAATGCTCATGCCCTAAATATGCTGATATTGCATCTCTTTACAATCCTAGGTAAATTAAGTCTAAATTCCTTATTTTATTGCATATGTCAGACCATATGTCAAGTCGAGTTTCCCGAAGGTCAGTTTGAAAAATATGAAAGGTAAGAAGTACCAGCTGAACTCCTGCCAAGTGCCAGGCACTCTTTTAGGTATTGTTTATACAGAAGTGAACATGTTTCGCTTGTTAATGGTGTTTACATTCTCACGAGGCAAGAGAGAACCAACTAAAGAAATAAATTTGAAGGTGATTTCAAATAGCGATAGGTACTGAGTGAAAATCAAAACTAGCTATTTTGATAGTGACTGGGGGACAGGGGAGGACTGTGTAACTAATTATTTTATTTATTTATTTTTTAACATCTTTATTGGCACATAATTGCTTTACAATGGTGTGTTAGTTTCTGCTGTATAACAAAGTGAATCAGCTGTATGTATACATATATCCCCATATCTCTTCCCTCTTGCGTCTCCCTCCCTCCCACCCTCCCTATCCCACCCCTCTAGGTGGTCACAAAGCACCGAGCTGATCTCCCTGTGCTATGCGGCTGCTTCCCACTAGCTATCTATTCTACATTTGGTAGTGTATGTATGTCCATGCCACTCTCTCACTTCGTCCCAGCTTCCCCTGCCCCCTACACACTGGAGGAGTGTGTAATTTACATTGCACAGTTAGGAGGGATTTCTCAAGTGATGACATCTGAGTTGAGATTTGAGTGGAAAGGATCCAGTTTCCTGTTGCTGCTGAAACAAGTTACTGCAAACTTGATGGCTTACAATAACACAGATCTATTTCTCTTACAGTTCTGTGGGAAACAGATCTGCACAGGTCTCACCGAGCCCAAGTCAGGGTGTCCTCAGGGCTGCATTCCCTTCTGGAATCTCTAGGGGAGAATCTATTTCCTTGCCTTTTCTGGCTTCTAGAGGCTGCCTACACTCCTTGGCTTGTGGCCCCTTCTTCATCTTCAAAGCCAGCAATGGTGGGTCTAGTCCATCTCAATCCTATCTCTCTGCCTCTTCTGCCTCTTCTTCCCACTTTGAAGGACTCTTGTGATTACACTGAACCCTCTTGAATAATCTAGGATAATCTCCCTCTTAAGGTCTTTAACTTATTCACACATGCAAAGTCCCTTTGGTCATGTAAAGTAACGTATTTACAGTTCCAGGGACGAGGATGTAAACAGCTACCGCACAGTTCTGTGGGTATGTGGGGCAGGGCCTGCTAGGCAGTGACACCAGGAAGAAGAAGGACTCCCAGGCGGGAAGTGCTTGGCACGTTTAAAGGAAAGAGAGGAGAC
Organism: Balaenoptera physalus; assembly: GCF_965194825.1. Taxonomy (NCBI): domain Eukaryota; kingdom Metazoa; phylum Chordata; class Mammalia; order Artiodactyla; family Balaenopteridae; genus Balaenoptera; species Balaenoptera physalus. The sequence goes on along the minus strand of NC_138900.1, from coordinate 60,206,445 downwards.
CAGTGGCTCGTGGCCTTCCGAGCGAGGAGGGGAGTGGCAGAAGAGAAAGGTCATGCTCGTTACTTACTATTTATTGAGGAATTGCTATGTGTCTGTCACTTGGCGGGCACTTTCTATATATTATTTCATAGATTCTCACGATAATCCTATGAGAAGAGTGTTATTATTCAGTTCCTTCCACCTGATGAGCAATTGGTAGCTCAGCAGTTAAGAGACGTATCTAAGATCCTAGAGCTAATACAAGGTGAAGACAAAATATGATTCCCAGCCACCTGTGTATGAGCCTCTGTTCTTGACCATCGTGCTTTTCTGCCTCCAACGCCCATGACACAGTTGTCTGGGAGCAGGTCTCAGTGTCAGCTCAGACAGGGTGGTCCATGACCCATTGGTGAGCCTAGCTCCTGCCTTGACTCCTGTTTCTTAGGTTTGCTTTGAAGCCATCCTTACTGGTTTTGAGCTCCAGGGATATTTTCCTGAGAGACAACCATCAGCTGAGAAAAGGAAAATAGTTGCTAATAGCTGGGAGCTGACCTGACATTAAGAGCCAGACCTTTGTAATTCTGAGAGCTGGCCTGGGACTCACAGCCAGGCCATGGCATTCTTCCGTTGCGCGTGAACAATCTTATGGAACACCAGCATCAGACAGTGCCATTCTGCGCCCATGATGGAGTCAGGCAGAAACAAGATCACTCTGCAATCACGCCTGAACACAGACAAAGCATGAACACCGTCCAACCACAAAGTACCAGCCATCGTGCTTTCCCAGCCAGTATGAGTGACTGCAGCTCCCTTACCAATCACAGCTCTAGCCTTGCTCTTGTCTGCCTTCCCTACAGGTAAGATTTATTGATACACAGTCAGAGAACGACCACGGCTTCCTCACAGTACCCAACCTAGAGCAAATTCCTGTTTTCTTGAATCTACTTCATAATCACCTAACACAAACCCAAATCTTATAAGTCGTTCTAGCACCTTCTACTGCAGTAACACATGGCTTCCTATGGTACGGGTTCTCCCTGGTTCCAACAAAGCCAATTAAACCGAACTTTTTGTTACAGCTGTGTCCTGGCTGTCTTTGGCTGATAGGCATTGTCAATCGAGAAACACAAATGCATATAGCAGCCCCTACATAACCAGTATTCTGCTCTGTGCTGCTGGGGGCTGTTAAAGGTTAGGTGGGTCCTATCATGAAAGAGACACATGAAACAATTTGGTGACAAACTCTAAAGGACAGGTACTCAGAGTACTCAGGGACAGGAATATCTAGAGGGGGACGTCCTACTTAGGGTTCAGTTCCTGACCCTCATGTGTGACCTCAGGCAGGTTGCTTTTAACCTCTTTAATCCTGTTTTATCATCTTCAAAATGAGCATAATGACATATCCACCTACAGAAATGTGTAAATTAAATGAGAGTCCAGGGGAAAGAACCTAGCACAAGACCTGCCACATAGCAAGCATAAGATAAATGTTGACCATTTATTGTAAATATTTTTTTCAAAGAAAAAAGAGATATGCTGGAGATGGTATAATAAGGAGTACTGTTCTGGAAGTACTTTTTACCATCCTGAAAAGGAGCCCTGGTGATGGAAATGTTCTGTATCTTGCTAAGGGTGGTGGTTACACAGGTGTGTATGTTTATACAAACTCACTGAACTCTACATTTAAGATGTGTGAATTTCACTGTATGTAAATTTTAACTCAATAAAGTAGTTCATAATGAAAAAATAAAAAATAGCCTTGAAGGCAAGGTAAGACTAGGTAAGTCAATACAAATCGAGGAGGCACTGTAGGCTTCCAGAACAGCATTAGAAGTTCTCAGTGATCGATAGAGGCAGACAGGCATTCTCCTAAACCCATCCTCTAGCCAAGCTCCTGAGCCCCTTCACCAGTTCTGTGAGCATGGCTAATTCTACAGACTGTGGCTCAAATATCAGATGATTATAGTTCAGCAACTGAGTCTTTGGAAAAGAAAAAGTCCTAAATAACTGAGAGGTTATTGTGAGCTGAAACTATTTGGTGATAGCAAATCAAAAATGCAACATAGTTTTGGATTGAGAAATACCTAGATTCAAGTCTTGGCTTCTCTGCTTTTGTGACAGTGGGCAATTCACTTCACATTCTGCAGCTTCCTGTGTTCTCTGGCAAAAAGGATGAATATAGTACCTTTTGGCACTGTTGTATTGTTGAAGGAGAGAATGGATGTAAAGTGTTTAGCATATTGGGCGTATGAAAGTATTTTATATCATTTGCAGTGCTAGTGACAGTGGTGGTGATGGAGGGGATGGAGGTGGTAGTGATATTGGTGATGATGGTGGTTGTAAAGGTGGAGGAAACAATGAAACTTATACAGCAATATGTGTACTGACCCTGCATTCCAAAATATAAATTGAACCACATTTTCACTCAGCTGAAAATTGAGAAGTTTATTTCTTCAAGCTTACTACCCTCCAAGCTTTATCTTCTGTTGACCTGGTGCTAAGTGTTGCCCACATATAGCATAGATTGAGGTGGCAACAAAGAAAATCAGGAAATTCACAGTGAAGGGAGGGATAGTAAAAACTGGAGCTTCAGCCCTCTTTTTATAAAGACCATTGATATGGGTACCTTTTGGTCCTGCCTAAGCTCAGGTGTGGTTTCTTACCCTCTTAGAGGTGCCCTGTTCCTTCTGAGTGCAAGGAATCCTGGACAAAGCCTATACTTGCACCACCAGAAATAACAACATCAACTTAAGCACGAGCTGAACGAGGATTTGCAGCAAATCACAATGCTGTCGCGCGGTAGACCTCACCTTTATTCACGCACTGCAGAAGCAAGCCACATCCTGCGATCTGTCCTCTATTTTTCCTTCTCCAGAATATAATAAATTAAACATAGTATGAAATGCAAAAAGGTTACATTGAGACATATACTATTTGAAGGTTTAATTCATTTTTCTAGTGTATAAGACACAAGGCTATTAAATTTTTAAAGCAGTGATCTCCTAAACTCTCTATTTTATGAGGGCTTTCTTCATAAAGATAAATGGTTTCCTTGCCAAATCAAATGCAGATTTGAAACAAATTAAGTTAATGTTCAATGATACAAGGTAGAATGAATGGGGGAGCTGTTTTATTTTGCATTGTAATAACCATACACACCTAAATCAATAGCTGTGGAAAAAAGGCAATAATATCACATAACTGCAGGAAATGAAATATAGTGGCCGGGCTGGGGGGAACAGGCTGCAAAAAGAAAGGGCTTGTATTGGAATAATGACATTTCATTAAACAGGGAAGGAGGACTATTGAAGAGAAGTCCATAGCAGTAAATTCTGTTTCTTATAATAACACTTGAGACGAGTTAAAGTTGGCTGGGTATTGTGATAAAGGATAATGCCGTCGTCCTTCCGTGCATGGTGCTGTAATTTTATGTTTAAAGAAAACCTGAGATATTAAAGAGGCAGTGCGTGTTTTCACAGGGCGTCCTCATTCTTCTAATCTTTTGCTAAATTTGGTACAAGATCCAATAATCTGTCTAAAAGTCTGTAGTCACATAAGGAAGGTGGCCCGAGTTTTTTTTTTTTTTTTTTTAATTGCTTTTAAATGAAAGCCAACAGGTTTTCTTGTCCCTTTCTTGTTCCTTTCTTTCTTTTTCCCTTCCTTCCTTCCTTCCTTCCTCCCTCCCTGCCTTCCTTCCTTCCTTCCCTCCTTCTTTCCTTCCATCCTTTTGTTTGTAGGGGGCAGGGACAAAGGGATTTGTTATTAATGAAAGCTGCTTTTCAACAGTTATCAGAAAGAAAGAGAGAGAGAGAGGTTCCCTGCTGGTATTTTTGACATACACCTATCTCCCCATAGTTTCTAGAGTAGCTACTTAGGAGCTAGCCTGGGAGACCCAAATACCTTTACAGGTGTGGGGGCCTGACTCAGGGATATCACGGTCCGAAACCATTTTGAGTAAACCATTATCATCTCAAGCTGACTCTAAAAGAGATGGTACAAGGCCCACCATCCTCCTCCTCTAGCTACAGCCTCAAATGGTATACTCTTGGATTGCCCCAGTGCTTTGAAATCAGCCTGCAGACCCTCAAAGCTGGGGAAGAACTTTTCTGTTTCTCCCTGGATCTCTTTCTGCTCTCTTCACTGAAGGAAACAGATGCACCTTTTCTATCTGGCACCTACATGCCCACCTAGAGCTGAGCCTATAGAGATGCTGGCAGGAAAAGCATGACATTGCAGGGGTCACCTCCTCCAGGAAGGCTTCCCAGCCCTCCCCAATTGGATGAACTTGTCATCTCCGTTGACAGTGCAGCTTTGGCGTGGGAAGACAGTACGCTATGCATTTTACTGGGTTAACCCAAGTAACTCTGCCTGCATAATGGAAAGCAGGTAACACACAGGTTCTGGAAGACAAACCACCCAAGTACGAAATAGGTTCTGTGACCCTAGTAGCTCTGCAATCTTGGGCAGTTCCCTTAAACTCTTTCTTCCTCAGCCTCCTTATCTGTAAAATGGTACCCACCCCTCAGGGACCTTGTAAGGATTAGATGAGAGGGTGCACATGAAGCAATTAGCACAGTGTCCCGCACGCAGAATGTTCGATAATTGTTCAGTGTTAGTTGTTACTGGTACTAGTACCATTAATCTTCTTTATTAAGAACGCTATCAAGGATTATTCTCCCCTATTTATATTTGAGGAACTTAAAGCTCAGCAGTGCAAGGGGCACACAGAAGGCATTCAGTAAAACTTCCTTCTTTCCCACCATCCCTTCCTCCCATCTTGGTCTTTTAGGCACAAAAGAGGTCCCTCTCCCAGGTTGACAGTTAAAACGGTTGCCCTGTTGAATACGAAAGGAGTGTCAGGTTTGTTTGCTTAATACATAAATCTGTAAATAATGCCTCAGGTGTCTCCACCCCAGACAGGTGCCTCAACGCCTCTGGGCGTCTCAGCCTCCCAAAGTAAAGCCATTTACCAAATGCTGCTTTAACCACTAGGAAGCATTATACAAACTTTAATAAAAGAGCTCCAATTAGACAAGCAAGGGCATAGAGTAAACAGAGCACATTTAATTACCCACCAAGCACAGCTCCTGGAATTAAGTGGCACAGTGATTCTGATCCTATATACTAAATCACTCCCCTCTCCCAGTCCCGGAAAAGCACTTGAAGCCCCCAGCCCTGAAAGGACTGGCAGGGGCTAGTGGGGAACACGCAGTAGGTGTCTGACACCAACAAAAGTAGAAGAGGTTGTTCAGTCCAGTGCCCAGGGTTGAGCCAAGGCATAGGCACCCAGCTGCCAGAGCAGGTGCAGCACGAGAAAGCCTGAGGGGGCCATGTGGTTTCCAGGCAGCAGTCTAGGGGGACACCAGAAAGCCAGCCTCACTGCAAATCCTTCAGTGGCCTGTAGCTAGAGGGGGTGTACCCATGATGCATTGTCCCAGGCACCATTTACCCTTGCTTGCAGGCTGCCATGACGGGGAGAGAAGGCTTTTTCATTCCATCTGGGTATGGCACAGCTTGGGTCTGTGCTGGGCAAGGGTGGTTCTCTAACTCCCTCAGCTGTCACCCCTGCCCACCCAAAGTCTTACTTCCTCAGCACATTTGTGTCTGATGCAACATGTAATGACCTGGGTCAGCAAGTGACATGAAGCCCCTACCTGCTTCCTATCAAAAGTCTAGCACCTCGTAGCTGTGTGGCCTCAGGAAAACAACTTGGCCTCTCTGAACCTTTGTTTTCTTATGAATTAAACAAGAATCATCATACTGAGGATCTGAAGATTAAGTTTGGCAATTCATGCAAAAGATCTAATACTGTGCCTGGCAACTAACACATTGTTAATAAAAGCTAGCTATTTTTAATCGCTAAAAGCGGACTCATCAGGTACACAAGAGGCCAGAATTCAACGTGCTTAGGAGAGAATGCCTCATCATCACTCTCCCCAGCATCCTTCGTATGTGCTGCCTCACTTGATAGGCACATAGCTTAGGGATTGGTATTTGGACTCTGGAGCCAGACACATCTTGAGTTTGAATCTCAGCGCTGTCCCCTCTGTCTCTGGCACCCTGGATGCCTCATTTTCATCATCTGTAAAATAATAATACAGCCTTCTTCATAGGGTCAGGGTGAAGATGGAATGAGCTAATGTAAGTGAAGGGCTGAACTAGAGCTTCGCACTAAGAGCATTCAAAACAGAACAATGAAAACAAGTACTGTTAGTTGATACTTAGAACCACCGAGTGGGAGTGGATAAAGAAGATGTGGCACATATATACAATGGAATATTACTCAGCCATAAAAAGAAACGAAATTGAGTTATTTGTAATGAGGTGGATGGACCTAGAGTCTGTCATACAGAGTGAAGGAAGTCAGAAAGAGAATAACAAATACAGTATGCTAACACATATATATGGAATCTAAGAGAAAAAAAAAAAGGTCATGAAGAACCTAGGGGTAAGACGTGAATAAAGACACAGACCTACTAGAGAATGGACTTGAGGATATGGGGAGGGGGAAGGGTAAGCTGTGACAAAGTGAGAGAGTGGCATGGACATATATACACTACCAAATGTAAAATAGATAGCTAGTGGGAAGCAGCCGCATAGCACAGGGAGATCAGCTCGGTGCTTTGTGACCACCTAGAGGGGTGGGATAGGGAGGGTGGGAGGGAGGGAGACGCAAGAGGTAAGAGTTATGGGAACATATGTATATGTATAACTGATTCACTTTGTTATAAAGCAGAAACTAACACACCATTGTAAAGCAATTATACTCCAATAAAGATGTTAAAAAAACAAAAAAAGAAACAAGGTATTTCCCCCAGGTCACACACTGAGAAAGGGGCAGATTTGGGTAATACAAGCATATAGCCACGTCAACCCTCCAGGGCCTCCTATGAATGAGCCACCTCTGCTCCTCCCGATTCTCCCCTCGCTATTTCACTCCAGCTCTGTGTCCAGGCACTTTCCAGTGCCTGGGGCACACCACCTCCTCGCCATCTTCTGATGCATCCTCTCTAAGCCTTAGTCCGCTGTTCCTTCCAGGAGTCTGCCCGTCCCTGTCCCCAACCCCAGTCTGGGTGAGGGGGCTCTTACCACACAGCACTGTCGTGGACTCTTCTTGCAGCTGTATGTTCCCTGCTACTCTCTAAGCGCCTTGCTTTCAGAGGCCAGCCCGTTAACCATTCACTCTGTGGCGGCTTTACTGCTGAGCATGTAATAAATATTAGTTGGAGGAAAGAAGCGAAGAAAGAACTGAAAAAAAGTGAGAGCGTTCTCTTCAGTTGACAGTAAAGTAATGTTGCTTTCCTTTTTTTTCCTAAAAGTTTAACGGGACTGTCACAGTCATATAAAAAGTAGTTAATAACTGTATGCAAGACCAGGATTTATTCTCAAGTTCTGTGGGCAATGGAAAGAGCAGGGGCTTTGTGATCAAAAGACACTGGGTCTGAATCTTGGTTCAGCGAATTACTAACTTCATTGTACTCAGTAGTAAGACAGGCATTCCTATTACCTACCATGCGAGGCGATTGTGAGAATTAGAAATAAATTACGGGAATGGCGTGGCCCGTGTAAGCTGTCTGATATGTTACAGTGATGTCCTCATCGTCCTCCATTGCGGTAGGCGTCTTTGCTGCTGTGATTTCTGTGGTTTTCATTAAGAGCAGAGCTCTTTCTATCTCAACTGATTGCGTTCTTCAAGGAACACAGAGTTCTAGCAAATTAGCAGTTTAGCCCATCTCTCCAATCAGCAAAAATTTTTAAACATGTTCTGGACCCTGCCCTGAGCAGAACTTGACACTCGTTTCTGTGCTTGCGTAGAGGAGTTCATAATCCTAAATTCAGGAACTAGAAATCATACTGGGTATGTTGGCTAGAGTGCCAGGCTGAACTCATCAGACAGAGTCTTCGTTTCAAGGAAACAGAAGACGGATGCTCCCCGGGGATGTGCATGGTCAGGCTCGGGCACTCTATTTCTTCTTGCTGCTGTAACACATCACCACAAACTTGGTGGCTTAAAGCTACAGAGATTTATTATGTGACAATTCTGGAGGTCAGAAGTCTGATATGGGTCTCTGCACTAACATCAAGATGTCAGCTGGGCTGTGTTCCTTCTGGAGGCTCCAGGGGAGAATCGCTTTCCTTGCTGTTCCCAGCTTCTAGAGGCTGCCTGCATTCCTTGGCTCCTGGCCTGTCCTCCATCTTCAAAGCCAGCAAGGGCAGCTTTCTCATGCTGTGTCAGTCTGGCTCTGACTCTCCTCTCTCCTTTTCTCATTTCTGGGGACCCATGTGATGACATTCGAATCATCCAAGGTAATCTTCCCGTCTCAAGATCCTTGAGATCGTGTCGGCAAAGTCCTTTCCACCATGTAAGGTCGTGCATTCGCTGACTCTGGGGTTCTTCACATGGACATCTGTGCGGGCCATTCTTCTGTCTGCCACCGATTCCTCAGACCCCACAAGGGGCCTCAAGTGGAGCTTTGCTGACGCACAGAGGGATACACCAAAAGCTTTGACAAGTGGGGCTTATTTATAGGGAAACGTGGGGGAAATGTATCCTTTTAAGTTTATTATCATGCTTTCCATGAAAGGACGTTTTTATTTTAGGTAGGAGGTGATGATCATGATGCTAATTGTACATTCTGCAAAGTTCCTGACCACATATACTTATTTAGTCTTTATAATAATCCAGCAAAGCATTATCTTCATCCTATCCAAGGAGGGCCTGTAGCTTTTATATTTGAACCCGAATCTGTCCAGCTTGAAAGCCCAATTTTTTCCCATAGGTCACACGAATTCCTGGAAAAGAATTCACTTTTTCCATGGACTGGGGCTACTGGCCAGCAGTCTCTTTTCCCAGCCAGATGCGGACAGATGCGAAACGAGGGGGCAGTCATACCTTTTTTCTTGAACACCAGCTTGGTGGGGAGGTCTGGGCGGGCAAGAGCTCAGAGTCATCTGCTCTGTTCTCACTGCCCTTCGAGAAGAAAGCCGATGTAGGGGAAAGGATTTCCCCTCCAGCCTGACATCAAAAGGTTCCGGTCAGGAGCTCCCTGGGCCAGGATGCTGTTAGCATGGGATATTAACCAAACACACTTCACCCCTGTGTTTGTCAGTGGTGGTTGTGTCTTTGACACAGCCTCATTCCTTGGACTTAATTAAAACCCAGTTCCCTCTTTTATTCAATTTATGAGGCCTAGCCAGCAGGATTAAGCGATTACAGACAAAAAGCCCCATTTGTGAAACACTCCTAAACTCAAGCTGTTACGCTGCTTACTTGTACTCCATTAAATTAATAAGGAATGAATGGGCTGATCCATTATGAATAAAGCAGTGGGGAGCCTCTGCCCCGGTTCATACTTCCTGCTCCCTCCTCAGAGAACATTTGTGTAAAATGATTACGTTCATATTCATTCAACTGGAATTCTCTAAAAGTGGAATGCATAAATTACTCTAAAGACAGAGTTTATCTTAAACATGAACTACGAAGGGTGAATTAATATGACTATTATAAAACCATTAGCATTCAGTATATTTACCTACAGCTGCAGTGTACCTAAACCAAATTCAACCCACGATCGCCATTTGTGTTGGGTGATCAGGCTAGTTTATTTTAGCCCTCACTTCATTTAAACTCATAACACACCCTTGAATATCCAATTTTTCCATTAGCTCCTTTTTTCAGGGGTTAAGTTGGTTGGAAACTGACTTTTGTTGTTTCCTGATTCAACCACAAACCTCTATCCAGCTATTATGACACCCAAAAGTTTCCAAAGATTGGTTGTTTAACTCTACAAGATGGGAACCAAGAGGCTAACTTTAATCATATGAGATGTACGTTCACACTTTGAGGTCCAGACAAGTCAGTTACCTAAGGAGTGTGGGCCATACAGCTGGAGAGAGGGGGCATCCAAGGATCTTTCTCTGACCACACGCCCAGGCTGTTTTGAGAGGATATGCTATGTAACATGACTACATGTGTAACATGGCTTTGTAAAAGTCGAGTCTTGCTTTGATCCAGGATTTTCCTACTCGTTAACTCTGGACGTTTGGGGCTGGATCACTCTTTGTTGTGGGCTGTCCTGTAGGCTATTAAGCAGCATCCCTGGTCCTACTCACCAGATACCAGTAACCATACCTGCTCCCTCCCCAACAGCTGTGACAACCAAAAATGTTTCCAGATATTGCCAAGTGCCCTCTGGAGGTGAGGGGGTTTGCAAAATAGCCCCTAGTTGAGAACCACTGCCTTAATTCTCTTATAGAAGTAAGGAGTCACTTCAACTCTTTTGGACTTCTTTTTCTGGCTCTAAACTGAAAGAAGGCGCCCTCTGAAGGATTCTTAACAGCCCTCCAGATACAGATTGTTGTGGAATATAAACCTGCTTGACAGTGGCTTCTTCTGTGTCCTTCCTCCAGTGGGGACATCATCGCTTGGCAAGATGAACCACTCCACACTCTAAAGCCACTCTCCTCTCTTCACCCACACCCTTTCCCTGGTTACAGATTAATTTCCCATTTCAGCCTTGAGTGGTGAAACAGAAGCCATCAGAGGAGAATTTCCACATGCTTTTTTCACCTACCTTTCCACCTGCATTTGCCTCCACAGTCTCTGCCTTCCTCCTGCGCGTGTAACTAGGAATCAGGCCCGCCTGCTTCTAAACTCTTCACTGTCACTCCAATGGACTTGTGCAGGGGATGCTTTCGGACAAGGGCACAGGTGTTGCCTCTTCCCTGCTCGAGATTCCAAAGTATACACGCATGCACACACGTTCCCCCAAAACTACACCTAAGAGATGCCTGCTCTGGAGGTCCCCCAGCTGTCAGGAAGGAATTCAGATGCACTGAAATCCAGGCTATCTCATCAGCACGGGAATACCAAGTTCTCTTCCTTTTGTGACAACAAAATCCATACTGCCAACACAGTCTCATATTCCAGCTCCCATCCCCATACTCTGGGGGGGTCTCCAAAGTTAGGCATAAGAGGTTGCGAGCCAAGCTAACGGGAGTGAGGGGGAGTGCTTGGTGCAGACACAGCGGGGATGGTAGATTTAAGGCATGTGGAAATTCTCTTCCGACGGCTTCTATTTTCCCGCTTAAGGCTGGACTGTGGATTCGGTCTGTTACTAGGGGGTGCTATCCTTGTTTAGGGTATACAAGACGGAAATGTACACGAGGTGACTTGCTCATTGACACACATCTAGTGAGAAGGGAAAAGAGGTATAACCCCAAGTGCCTGGAACCCAGTCTGTCAACTCAGACCTCAGCACACTGCTCTCGTATTGCCTTTGAATTACTGCAGTCATTACAACCCGTCAAAAACTAACTCTTCATGGCCAGGACTGAGCCTGAGTAATTAAATGCGTTTAAAAATCTTCTTTATACCCAGAGTTTTGAACTCTCGCCTTGTCATATTTTTCTTTGTTTTAAATAGTATCATAAGCAGTTTTACCGTTGGCTGGTTTTTCTTTTTCATCTCATTTTTTCCCTTCTCGTCTCTGAGTCAACTGCTCTCATGTTGTGCGTCTATCGGACTTCTAAGAAGAAGGAAAGCGTAAGCAGGTGGCTGGATAATCCGCAGCATGGATCATTGGCACAGTTCTTGGCATCACTCGGTACTGAAGGAACTGGCCATGTCAGCTGCGCGTCCCTCCACCAAGGGCTTTGCAGTCAGATAGGACAGGATCAGACCCCAGCGGACATCTTATTAGTTGCACACACTTGGGCAAGTTACTTAAAATGTGAGTCTCAGTTTTCTCATCGGTCTAAAAAAAATCACTTTCTGTGCCCCTTGGTGCTGCAGTGAGAATAAAGCGATTCCACTTACTAAAGTCTCCGTTAAGTGGTCCTGGCCCACCCTTTAAACACATAACTAAGGCCGGGGAGGCGCCCTCCTCCGTGAGGCCCCTAACCTCCTCATCCCCAGCCCAGTGGGAAGGATTAATGCATTCTTTCTTGAGAGAACTTACATGTACATATGGAATTGGCAAAAGTCTGGCTCTTTGGTCCAATTCCAAGCAAAACTAATCATCAGAAACTTCATGCAGATTTACGATTACTCTTTCTATAACAGGGTGAGGCTCGAGCTGCTGAGACAGAATTAAAAAGGAGCTGCTGCAGGCAGAGGGGGCACAGGGCTTCACAAAGAAGCATTTTCAGACGGGGCCCCTGACGTGGAGCTCTGACTCCAGGTTGGCTGTAAATTAATATCAAATGTTAAAACGGCCTCGCTCCCCTCTCCTACGATTGTGGTGATGGGCCCTCGCGACTGGGCTACCGGCTTTCATTTAATGCTAATAAAGAGAGGCACATAGGCTGTTCCCAATCTAGTGTGCTTAATCCAAGACATAATTGAATTTTATGATGGCTGGTTTGTCTCAATTAAGCCAGATGTGTGCATTGAGATCTTTCTCCTCGTGGGTCGAGTGGAAATGGCATTGAGAGCGCTGAGCCTGGGCCATATCGTGCCATGCACTAACCGTGAGATCTGTACTGAGCCCTCTCCTTTCTCTGCAGCCCTGTTCCCCTTTTATAAAGCAGCTGATTGGGGTCAGAACGGAGGATGCCAGCTGCAGGCAGCAGCCCACAGAGATAGTTTGCTACACACTCTTAAGAAACATTAAATCTATTACCAATACTAAAAAGTTGGCAGAGTTCACGTTCTAAAAATGGGGATTTGGGGCTTCTCTTAGAAAACTGGGAGATTGGGTAACGAGATCTGCATTCCAAGATGGCAGCAGTTGGATGCTGCTGATTGTTGGGTGCTGCATTTTGCTTGATCATATGCTGGCTTTTCCGTTTGCCACGGTCCCCCCCACTCCCTATCATGACATCTGGCCTCTGTTATTCATTCATCTATTTTCTGGTTCCTGAATTATAGTTTGAAATCCCCATATTGCAAAAACTCTTCTGGCATTTAGGATTTTGAGGATCAGTGTGATCTAGAATTATCTGATTGAAAATACTCTTGCTGGGTAAATATTTTCGTGAGAAAAATCTATTCTAATTCTACTAACAAATCTAAGGTGCCTTTGATTCAATTTATTCAATCTCTCTATTTTGAAAGCCTGCTGTGTGAGAAGTGTCTGCTGGCATATCCTGGAGATATTAGGATGAATATAAATTTGAAGAGAAGGCAGAAAATAAACAAAGAAATGGCCAAATAAATGTTAATGAAATTAACGTCTGAGAGAATCCCAATGTCATAGAGCAACAGAGTTTTATGGAAAAGAACGATTTAGATGGCGGCTCCTATGGGCTGAGGAGTTGCCATTTAAGCGGAGAATTAGAGCTGGAGAAGAAGCCAGACAAAAGTCAGTGTGGCTGGATACCAGGGGGTGGGAGAAAGCGGTGTGGAGAGGAAGCTAGTGAGGTAGGCAGGGGCTAGACCAACAGGGCATTGGAAGATCTGACGGAGAGCCCAGCTTGATTTCTCAAAGCTCTTGGAAAATATAGATGGAACCGTTAATGGACGCCCACGTTGACATGGATCAGAGTCTCTGCTCAGGGAACCCACAGAAACTGAAACAAATACGTCCACGTCACCCCCTCCATCCAAATTTCTGACCTTCCCTCTCGGGCCTTTTCCCAAATTATTGGCCCCCCAGTGAGTTGATGCCATTAAAGGCATCATTTGCAGATAGAGGTTTCTTTTCTTGCAGAGGTTATGATTGAATCATTTGAGGAAAGAAAACTCGCCCTTACTGAAAATGTTTACATGCCAGAAGCTGTTCCATATAATTAAAAAAAAAAAAAACCCAGAAACACCTTTGTATTGAAGTATAATCTTGTACTGAAGTTCACAGAACATCAGTGTACAGGTTGATGGATTTCACAGGCTGAACTCATTGTGATCAGCACCCAGATCAGGAAAGAGAACGTGTGCAACACTCGAGGTACCTCTGTACCCGCTTCCAAACACCATCCCCTGCCCCTGCCAAGGGTAGCCACTAACCCAGATTCTAACCCACCTGTTTTTGAACTTTATATAAATGGAACCATACAGTATGCACTGGCTTCTTTGGCTCAACATTATATTCTGTGAGGTGCATTTATGTTGTTGCTTGCAGTTGTACCTCCTTCATTGTCATTACTCTAAATTATTCTATTATGAAATGTAGCACAATCTCTCATTTTTACTGTCAATGGACATTTTGGTTATTTGGAGTTGTCATGAAGGGTGCTGCAGCGGACATCCTCATAGATGTCTCTTCATACACGTGTGCATGCCATTTCTGTTGGGTATCTACCCACGAGTCATGTTCTGCTTCATTAGGTCCTGCCAGTTTTCTATCTTTACACCTTTTACATACATTTATTTGAGTTCTCACATCAGCCTTTTGATGCAGGTATGTTATCCCCTTTGGACAGATGAGAAAACAAGGGCTCTGTCAGTTCCTCGAGGTCACAGAGCCAGTGAGTGGCAGAGCCAGGACACGAACTTGGATTTGTCTGGCTCCACTGTCTGTGTTCTCCATCACATGGTGAGCTGTGTGGTCCCTCTCCAGTACTACCTCTCCATCAACCCTTTCCTGACCCATCCTGGAGGAGTTAATCGTGCTGCTCTCTGTTTCCCAGGCACCTTCTAGGTGTCCCTGTGGCCACTGTCATGGATAGTGTTACTGGGGGTGAAAGGGAAGCTTCGTGGTTAGACAGACCTGGTTTGAGTGTCAGCTCTGCCACTCAGGTCACATGGGCTTGAAGTAAGTTGTGTCTACTCATGGGTGCAAGGAGGGTGATAATAACGGAGAACTCTCAGGTATGGTGTGAAGATTAAGTAACATGTAAGTACAGCACTTAAGCAGGATCTGGCACAGAGCATAGGCACTCAGCAAAAAAGATGGATGGACAGGCAGATGGATAAATAGAGAGGGGTATAGGTATTCCCAGGGACAACGGTTAATTACAATTTTGGGCACACACATGTGTGTATGTGTGTATGTCTGTGCCTCATCCATGTGCAGTTATATCTACATGTTCCCCCACTTAGCACCTTCCACTTGACGGGGCTGACTAACCTTTCTCCTTTTAGGGGTCTGGCACTCCTCCACTGTAATTGAGGAGATGAGAGCAGATTCAGATTCAACAAGCAGTTGTTGATCAACTACTCTCTGCCAGGAACTTTTAGAACCTCTGTTCCCATTAACTTCATCATTTTCATCAAGTAAAACTGAAGGATTTTGTGCCCAATTTACAGTAGGGAAAGTGAGGCTCAGAGAGGTCAAGTAACTTACCCAAGGTCACCAGCTTATGAGCAGCAGAGACAAGACTCAGTTTTGGGTCTCATTTCCAGAGCAGAATGTTTCTTTTATTTCCTGCATCATAGTGTTTCCCTACCGAGTCTTTGGTCCTCTGTGATCCTTCTGGGGTTCTCTGTGTTCCTGGCTAAGGAGAGTTTTGCAGAGGTGTGGTCTGCACTTGTGAAAAGTGGTTTGGAGCCAGCCTGCAATAAGGAAATAAAGGACGTTCAAGGGCACCCAGTGGAAAGCTGGGAAGACAGAGGCACTGTGGGCAAATGTAGCATCACACAGCCACGCGTCTCTGTATGAGTGGCTTTGCCCTCAAAGAGACCCGGTTCAGCTCCTGTTCCCCTTACTTACAGCACTGGGTTAAATAGTGTCTTCCCAGTGTTATGTCCACCAGAATCTCATAATGTGACCTTATGTGGAAAGAGTGTCCTTGTAGATGTAAATAGTTAAGGATCTTGAGATGAAATCACCCTGGATTTAGGGTGGCCTCTCTATCCAAGGACAGGTGTCCTTATAAGTAGAGGACAGGACCCGGAAACCAGAGAGAAGAGGCCACATGAAGATGGAGGCAGAGATCAGGGTGATGCAGGTTCAAGCCGTAGAACGCCGAGCATTGCCAGCGGCCACCAGCAGCGAGAAGAGATGCATGAGGCCGGTTCTCCTTCAGAGCGTCCGAAGTAACCAACCCGGCCAGCACCTTGATTTGGGACTTCTGGCCTCCAAAGCTGTGAGAGCCTAAGTTTCTGTTGCTTTAGGGTCTATAGTTTGTTGTAATTTGTTATGGAGCACTGGGAAACTCATGCACTTTTAGACTGTGTCCTCCCGGGGAGACCACTAACCTCTGAGACTTGGTTTGCACACATGGAAAATGGGTCTATTGAGTGGGAACCATCTTATGCAGTTCTGAAGGTTATAGATCAGTCATGTAAAGAACCTACTCATATCGGATGGGTATTCCTTCTATGACGTGACACTAGGGCAGCTGCTTGGGAAAACTACCAAGACAAATTGTCCCTCCTGAGAGGACCCTGCCTGGTTCTGACCACTCCTGCGCCCGTAACCAGTCCTCTCGACCACGCTCCCAAAGGCAATGCCCATCAGCCCGAGCTCTGAGTTCTCAGGGATTTTGCAGCGGCTCCTGGAATCAGCACACCCTGTTGCTTTCAGTTGCAAGCACGTATTGCCAAAGACGCGTATCCCCCTTAGAACCATAAACGCTCTAATAGCAGTAACGGGGCAGCCTCGATCATGACCAAACGTGATTACATTCCACATAAAAATATAAAAGCTCATTTGAGCCAGGACTCCCTCTGGGCCCATTGCCTGCACTTTTATTGAAAACCCCACATTCCTGACTCCGTGAGCACTGATGTCAGGGCCCAGTGAGGCTGAATCTCAAGGACCCTTGTAAAGCCCCAAGGCGACCTAGTGGGCTGGACTCAACTGAAAATCCCTGACGTCTCCGGGTGTCCTGAGGCACAGAGCCTCCTCACCCTTTATTGTCTGGGAGCCCCTGTCTGCTTGGAGAACCTCACACCCACGGTCCCAGCCCACGCCTCGTGCTTTGCTGTCCCGCTAGAATGTGAGGCCGTGGAAGCAGGGCACTGCTCTGTCCTGTTCCCTGCTGTATCCTGAAGGCCCAACCCTTGAAAGAATCAGCCTCAGAGGACACCCCTTCCTTCCCTGTGCCTGGCCCTCTCACAGTCCTGCTTCATTCACCCCTGCTTTGCTCTCGAGCCTCACCTTTCAGTCGTCCCCATAACCCGAGACCCAGCCACAGCTAACCTCTGTGGGCCCCCCATGTGCCATGCTGTTCACCTCCTGGCTTTCGGTCATGCTTTTCCCTCCGCTGGGGACTCTGGTCAATTATTCATCACTAACTTCTGAACATTACTTGGGTGTCGGTTTCAACATCACTTTTCCCCCGAGATGTCTTCCTTTCTTCTTTTTTTAAAAATTGAACTATAGTTAACTTATAGTATGGAGTTAGTTTCAGGTATACAGCAAAGTGATTCAGATATAGATATATATATTCTTTTCCAGATTCTTTCCCATTATAGTTTAGTACAAGATATTGAATATAATTCCCTGTGCTGTACATCTCTTTTATATATAGTCGTGTGTATCTGTTAATCCCAACCTCCTAATTTATGCCTTCCCTCCCCTTTCTCTTTTGGTAACTGTAAGTTTGTTTTCTACGTTTGTGAGTCTGTTTCTATCTTATAAATAAGTTTATTTGTATTATTTTTTGGATTCCACATGTAAGTGTTGTCATATAATATTTGTCTTTCTCTGTCTGACTTACTTCACTTAGTATGATCATCTCTAGGTCTATCCATGTTGTTGCAAATGGCAGTATTTCATTCTTTTTTATGGCTGAATAATATTCCATTGTGTGTGTGTGTGTGTGTGTGTGTGTGTGTGTGTGTGTGTGTATATATATGCCACATCTTCTTTATCCATTCGTCTGTCGATGGTCACTGAGGTTGCTTCCATGTCTTGGCTATTATAAATAGTGCTGCTATGAACATTGGGGTGCATATATCTTTTCCAAATTAGGGTTTTCATCTTTTCTGGGTATATGCCCAGGAGAGGGATTGCTGGATCATATGGTAGCTCTGTTTTTAGTTTTCTAAGGAACCTCCATACTGTTCTCCGTAGTGGCTGCACCAGTTTGCATTTCCACCAACACTGTAGGAAGGTTCCCTTTTCTCCATACCTTCTCCAAGATGTCTTTATTGTGCCAAACCTGGCATGGCACTCCTTCTCTGGTCACCTGTGCCTCCGAGTCACCCTGACCAGCCAGCCACCCCATCACCTCCATGGACATGTCTCTGTACCCCAAGCACCATGAGGTCCTGGGCAGTGTCTTCTCCCCCAGGGCCTGGAGAGTGTCTGACTCACAGTCACGATGATAAGTGTTGGTTGAATAGATTGACAGAGTGCTGAGAGAAGAACACATCTTCATAAAAGTAGACACAAAAGGGGGGGAAGAAGAGAGGAGAGACAAGGACTGCTCAGACAGTGTGATGGCAAAAGCCATGAAAAGTGGTTTCACAAGTACTGACTCCGTTGATCCCTACAGCAACCGTGGGAGAAAGCTTTTCTCTCCCTCTTTCTCTCTCTTTTACACATGCAGAAAAAGCACTCAGAGAAATTTACTTGGCCAGTGTCACATAAACAGTAAGTAGGCAGAGCCAGGATTTTCATCTAGATTCGTTTGACTCTAAATCCAAATTCACAGCAAGGTCAGGATATAAGAATCCTAAGGAACAAAATACTAAGAAATATTTCTAGAGAGTGTGATTGTTCAAAGCACTTAACTAGGAGTTAAGGCATCCATTCTGCCATGTGCACCTTGACAGGCCTGGGACAAATCAGTTCCTGGCTCTGGGCCTTGGTTTCCTCACCTGAAACGAGACATTTGGGCATTGGATTAGGTGATTTCAAACAATGCCCATCCAGCTCCAAAAATATTCTGAAAGTATGCACAATTTATGAAAAAAAAATATACTTTGAAATTCAGTGATTGAGTCAACAGCTGTCAGCATGAGATTTTCGTTCTACCTTTTAAAAATAGATTATACAGAAGTGTGTGTGTGTGTGTGTGTGTGTGTGTGTACATTCACGTGCATATGAACCCATGAATTGAATAGTGGCAAGTGTGGCTCACGGATGCCTTCTAAAGAGTGCTGTTCCCACTCACAATCCTCAGGGAAAAAATAAATGCGTTGTTGATAGTGCTGATCTGGAATCAGACCAAATACTGTGGGTGTTGTCAACCTGTTTGTCTTGCTTTACCTGGATTTCTATTCAAGTGGCATCTCTTCTCTAATTCAAGGAGACAATCAGTTCAACACGAAAAACTGTGGGTCATGAGGGGCAGGAGGGGATGCTGAAGAAGGCTGGTGCAACGGGAAACGAAGGCAGGCCCGAATCAAGACAGACATGTTGGCAATACCTAATGAGAAGGAAGGCTCATTGGCATCAGTAGTTCATACTTGGTGTAACACGAGGGGCAATTGTAGTTTCCAAAAATATTTAGGCTAAATGGATGCTTAATAAGCTGTTCATGGATTTTCCTGCAGGGTGGTTTCTTTCTGATGGAGGAATTCCATCATTTGTTCATTCATTCATTCACACACACACACACACACACACACACACACACACACACACACTCCAGCAATGTGCCAGATACTTGGCACATGGGCAGTGATGAGTGGTCCTTGCTGTCACAGAGCTTATGAAATAGTTGGGGAGTGTGACAGACAGAATAGTGGCCTCCCAAAGATGTCCACGTCCTAATCCTTGGAACCTGGCATTACGTGGCAAAAGGGAGTTGATAGATATGAAGGATCTTCATATCTATCTGAGATGAGGAGATTATCCTGAATTACCCAGGTGGGCCCAAATGCAGTCACAAGGGTCCTCGATATGGAGGAGGTGGGAAGGAGAGTCAGGAGGTTTTGAAGATGCAGGAAGGGGCCATGAGCCAAGGAGTGCCGGTGGCCTCCAGAAGCTGGAAAAGGCAAAGAAATGGATTCTCTCCTGGAGCCTCCAGAAGGAATGCAGCTCTGCTGGCACCCTGACTTTATCCCAGTGAGAGTGATTTTGGATTTCTGACCTCCAGAACTATAAGTGAATAAATGTGTGTGGTTTTAAGCTGCTAAGTTTGTGGTACCTTGTTAAGCAGCCAGAGGAAACTAACACTTAATCAGGAAATCAGAAGCTTAAATATATTAATGGACAAAGTGGGGAGTGATAGGAAGGAAGAAAACAGGGAGATGTAAGAAGGTCCAATCGAGGTCCCAAAAGCTATTGGTTGGGGAAGACTCCTCTGGGCTTCCCTGAAGGAGAAGGACGTTGGCGCCTTGGGGAAGGTGCAGGTTGGGAGGGAATTCCAGGCAGAGTGCGTTCTCTGTGTGAGGGCCCCACGCAGGGAGGGGACATGGCACAGATTAGGGAGTGCAGGGAGGCTAGAGGCCCTGGCTCACCAAGCGTGAGGAGGAAATGATGCAAACTCAGCCTGGAAATGGTCCGCTGGACCAGGCAGCCTCTGTAAACTGGGTGAGGGGTTTGGGTTCTTAACCTACGAGAAATGGGAGCATTTTAAAAAAATTTTTATTGGAGTAGAGTTGGTTTACAGTGTTGCATCAGTTCCTGCTGTACAGCAAAGTGTATCAGTTACACATATACATATCTCCACTCTTTTTTAGATTCTTTTCCCATATAGGTCATTACAGAGTCTTGAGTAGAGTTCCCTGTGCTACGCAGGAGGACCTTATTAGTTATCTATTACATATATAGTAGTGTGTATATGTCAATCGCAGTCTCCCAATTTATCCCTCCCTCCACCACACCGCTTTCCCTCCTGGTAACTGTAAGTTTGTTTTCTACATCTGTGACTCTATTTCTGTTTTGTAAATAAGTTCATTTGAAATGGAAATATTTTGAATAGTGTTAAGTCACAGGGAAATTAGGTTAGATGTATACTTTAGATCTGTGTTGTCCAATGCAGTAGCTGCTAGCTACGTGTAGCAATGTAAATTTAAATTAATAAAAATTAAATAGTTAAAAAAATTCAGCTTCCTAGTGACATTAGCCACATTTTAAGTGCTCAGTAACCACGTGTGGCTAGTAGCTACCACATCAGACAGAACAGATAGAGAACATTTCCAACATTGCAGAAAGTTCTGTTGGCCTGTGCTGCTGTAGAAGAAACACCCCAACTGCAGAGGGGAGCATGAACTAGGAAGGGAGATAAGAATAGATGTGGGAGAGCAGGTAGGAAGAAGCTTCCCAATATTCCAGGTGGGATTTGATGGTAGGTCAACCTAAGATGGTGGCAGTAGAAGTGGACATAAGTGGGTAGATTTGAAATCTATGTAGGAGGTACCCAGGGATTTGGGGAAGTTTCTGCCTTACTTTGACTCTTCATTAAAAGCATCACTTAAGTTCATGGGACCTCACTTTCCTCATCTGTGAGTGGGAGTAAAACCTGCTTCAAAGGGGATATTGTAGGGGAAAACCCCTGGCATAATGGGTGTTCAATAAAGTATACATCTCATACCCTTTATGTCTCCAACTTGAAACGGTCTTTCGAATGTTTAGATCCAGATGGAGTCACTTTGGAGTTACAAACACCTGCTGACCAGGTGAGCTGTCTCTCTTGAGAGCGCAGCCTTATCAGAGAATCTCCCGCTCAGCTGGACAAGCCCTAAGTCTAGAACTGCCCTTGGGTGTGAAGGTCACCAGGAAAGGTACAGAGGGAAAGAGCCATATGTGGAAAATGAGCAATTCTGTTCCCACCATGACGGCAGGGCGCCCAAATGGAGCTATTTTGCAGTCAGAATACCACGTAGGACCATACTAGGAGAGCGAGCTTGAGGGAGGCAAGGAGAAGAGCGTGCCATCCGTGTAGAGAAGATAATTGAATCCATGGGAGGTCGTCTGGGGCTCATTTCACACGGAACCACACAACAGCGCATAGCTCGCTCAAAGACAATACAGGCCTTCAAAGGGAACCGCTAAGGGGTGTGCATTTCGCTATTAAGGGCACAACATACTCTAAGTGAGATACATTGTTATGCCTCTTCTTCCCAGCCACAGCCTGGAAATAGCCATAAAAGAAATGAAGTATATTTGCCTTGTTAACACAGTTTGTATTACATATTCATAAACCATTTTGTGAAACTGCAAGGGAAAGATTCAATTGTCTTGGAAGCTGATAATGGCCAAACTGCCATAGAGAAAGCAGGCAGCATGTTATGGAATTAGCTGCACAATGAATGAAATGCAACGCCTATAATAAACCCATTCAGATATAAATTATGGCCGAGTAGATGCAATGTTTGTTAAGCAATAAAGCTTGCCACCCTACATGGGAAATTGAATGAGATTTATCATAAAATATGGCAGAGGATACACTAAGAATCTGACTCCCCAAAGTGGGCTTAATCAAAACAATCTACAGAGCAGGCTTCCAGGAACAGGAAACCAAAAGAAAATGATAGCAGTGGGTCCAAAGGGCATTATGACATTGTGACTTGAAATACCCTTGGTCTCAGCAATTCCACCCAGAATATTTTGCATTTTGAAAAAAAAACCAAAGCTGTTTTGACTTTTCCTTTGAGAATTATCAAAATGCCTTAAGCTCTGGGAATACAAAATGTGACCAATAATTGACTTCCTGGTTGGCCAGGGAAATAATTGAATTCAAGGGCAGGGAACTTGTCCAAGTAACAGTGGGCTCTTGGTTTCCCTTGGAAATGGTTGAGGCCGCCGATCCCCAGGGAGGAAGCTGGTTTTTCGACCACACTGCTGGATGTTTCACTGGGTCCTTGAAGGACGTGTGGCTCATTTTCTCAGAAGGCCTCCCACGGATCTTCCACGCACGGTGCTAAATGAATACGAGGGCACGTTATGTATCGTCTCCTGGAGCTGGAGCTTGGGTTTATGTCGGACTCCACTTTCTGGGAAAAATAAAATGAAACCAAATAAAATAAAACAAGAATTAACCCAGCATGATGCAGTCTTTCTGGTATTGTTACTTGAAAATAACTGCAAATATTTTATGGCTTTACAAGTTGCAGTCAATGATTTCAGTGTATTGAGAACAATGAAATATACCTTAGGAATGTAATATAGTCCCAGAGTTGGATTAAGAGTGTTCAGAAGCCAAAAGGACTTTTCTGCCTGCTAATAACATTACCCTGAAATCTAATGAAATAGTCTCCCTAAAGTCAAGTTTATTTTCCCATTTGCTGTTAAAAATAAAACAAATGTCTTCTTTGGTCAGCTCATCACTCAATCCATATACCATCAAACTGTGCTTCAGATAGCAAAATCATACGACTTAAATGGGTCAATTATGAGGTTTTAGAAATACAGATTGTTTCCAACCTTCAGTGAAGTAAGCAGACAATTCGAATTTGACAACAGGCTTCAACACACTCCCAAAGAAGCTTAAAAAGCACACATTTTGGAGTTGTTATTGGTGACTTCAGCTACACTGTACTCACTGTGTCCTCACTGTGTGTGTGTGTGTGTGTGTAAATGTAAATATACAAATATGTACATATGTATATAAACATGTATATGCATTTTAGACACATGTATATATATGCACAAATTATATATATATATATCTCTCAACAAGAAAATATAAGTATTAACAAAACGATTGGAAAAATCAGAAGTCATATTAGAGTCTAATAAATTGATAACATCTTTTCTTCCCTCTCCTCATCAAAACCCATTCTCCACATTCCTTCCTCCAACTAAGATGAAACAAGTGCTAAGTGTTTGGAAAGGTGATCAGAATAATAGGGGACCGAAATAAAACATAAAGATGATAATTGTTCTCAATATCTTATTTAGGAGGATAATGCCAATAGCTTGCATTCGTATTGGCTATTAATTTTTTCCTTGCTATCATCTCATTCACTTCTCACAGAAATCTCTACAGAGCAGGCATCTCCATCACCATTTTATGGGTTAGGGAATCAAGGAAGCTCATGCATCATTAAAAAAATTCCTTCAGGTAAAGAAATAGACACCTTGACTTAAAGTGATGAAGGGTTAATTTGTCCTACATAACAGGAAGTCTGGTGGTAAGCCTTTCAGAGTAGAATGTGCCAACAGATTCCTAGATGTTTTCTCTCTTTCCTCACCATCATCCACTAGACTTTCCAGAATGAAAAAAGGTGAAGGGCCACACCCCCAGACTGGGTCCTTTTTTATCACCAAAATCAATGCTTCCCCAGCAGCCCCATTCTGCAGACTTTCCCGCTTTCATTTCCCTGATCAGAACTTTTACTTGGCCACCCCTAACTGGGAAATGGCCAGAGAGAGGGGGCTGTGGGTATAATATTATGTATCAATTATTAAATGTAGATCTGGGTTTGCCCAATTGGCACTTCTATATAATGGCGTGTACACTGAACTTGAGATGGATTGGACAGACCCACACACTGAAGATTTTTAAGTTCTGGTTTATGATTCTGAGTTAGCTTAACCAATAAGGATAATTTAGCGTAATTTCTGAACCATTTGGCTTTTGTGGGAAGACTAGGTGAGGCAGCCATTAAGGCTGATTTTTAAAGCTGTGTAAGCAGTAGGTTCTGTACTTCCCATTGAAAACTCTACTGTGCATGATAGTCCCCACGGAAATGAACATTATATAGTCCTCACTCTAATGTGCATTCTGGACTGGTTAACCAGTATCCCGGTGATTGTGTAACTAGGGCACCAGCCGTTCTTCCTCCTCTGGAGAATGATCAGAAGTTGAGCTGAGAGTTTCAAAATCCAAGAGAAGGAAAGAATATGCTTTCTCTTTAGAATCGTCTTCATCGTCCTTGTTGACCAAGCCAGCCATCGTCTTGACTGCGGGTACAACCAGTTTGGCATGGGTGCTCTTCAGTCACCATGATTCAGTGTGGCCATGTCCACAGCACCGACCCTTCCACACACCGTGCGTGTGGGAGGGAAGGAGAGAAAGGGGCTGAACAAACAAAACACGCTGCAGACTCCCCTCGCCTCTAAGGCGACACTTGCCTCTGAGACAATCCTCAGTGAGGTGTGGGAACCAAGTGTTACATCCCACCCTTGCATCCCCTGCACTTAGTTCAAAGCACAGGGTCTCTGTTGAACAGGGTTTGGCTGAGGCAGAAACTTTCTCAAAGTTTCAGTTATCTGTTACTGTGCAACAAACCGTCCTAAAATAGAGTGACTTAAAACAGCACCCATGCATTGGCTCACAGCACTGCAATTTCAGCGAGTGTCGGAATTGGTGGCTTATCTCCCTACCAGCTGATGTTGCTGTCATGTGACTCATTCATCTGGGAGTCATACAGGAGTCTAGTCAGAGCTTTTTTACATGGCAGCTGGATCCCAAGAAAATGAAGGTGGAAAATTCCAGGCCTCTTTAGTGCTAGATTCAAGAACTTACACATCTCTTTGACACGTTGCATTGGTCATAGCAAGGCACCAGCCAGCCCAGATTCTAGGGAAGGGGAAACACAGTTCAACCCTTGATGCCAACAGTGGCATGTGCTCAGGGGGTGGGAGGGATCCTTGGCAACCATCCTTGCAGGCAGCCTGAGCATCCGGGAACAACTCTCTCTGAAGACTTTATCGGTTCCCTCGAGGGATCCTTGCTCTCCCAGGAACCTGCACATCCCTCATATGGAGCAGCAACACGGTGTGGAGAGCTTCAGAGCAACGAATTTGAAGCTGGATTTCTGGATTCTAAGTCTGGCTGTCCTGCTGGCTCACTGTCAAATCTCCATCAAGTTATTTAATGTGTTTGGGCTTCAGTGTTCTCAGTAAAATGAAGATAATAGCAATGCCCTCCTCGTAGGCTATTTGAAGTATTTTACAGAGTTAATCCACCTAAACCATTTAGGACAGTACCTGATACTTGATAGGGGTTCAGTAATATTGATTCACAGCCGCCTCCTCCTCTTCTAGGATTTTCTCAGGGCAGGGCTGGTGTTGTCATCTCTGTGCTTTGGGATCCAGTAAAGATTTTAATGTGGTGGGTGCTCAGAGAATATGTAATAAATGAATAATGAACTGAGGCTACCCTTTTCTTTAACAGTGTCCGTCTGAAGGCAAATATTTATTTTCAAAAAAGTATGGATTAGGATAGCATATGTCATGCGTGCCACGTGTATGTCATGTGTGTTCACTTATTCATTCATTCATTCAGCAGATATTATTGAGCAGCAATTATAAGCTGAGAATCCACTATGTCCTGGAGGTACCATGGTGCATAAGGCATGTATAGTTTCTGCCCTCGTGGTAGTTATATTCTCATGAGAGGAGACAATAAATAAACTCAAGATAATAATAGATAGTAATAAGTGTTTTGAGGAATATAGCTGTATGATAGAGTGTTTGGTTGAACCAGGAGTAGGAATAGGATGAGATGCAGCTTTGCGCTGGTGATACAACTTCGGGTTGGTGGAACTCCCAACTTTTCCGGAAAGTTAGAATTTCAGGAGAGACCTCAAGGAGAAAAAGTCAGTCATTTGGAGATGCATGGGTAGAGTCTTCCAGAAGAGAGAGGAGCCAAAACAGAGACTTGTGGTGGAAATAAGCATGGAGCTTAAAAATATGAGGAAGCCCCATATGCCTGGATCTTGACAAGCCAAGGGGAGAAAAGGTAGATGGGTTAAATGGGGCAGCACTTTTTGATTCAGTGCAGTGGAGTACCATCAAAGGGTCTTAAACATGGAGGGGGAAATAGCTTCCCTTCCTTGTATTTCATTCTTGGGTTATTTTATTGCTGACAGCCACCCAACACAGCCATGACCCTGTATACACAGAACTGGGGAAATCCTGTTCTGAGGTATGTGTGTATCGGAGTAGGTAATGGTGGTGGTAGTTTAGGGTTGGTGGAGAGGGTCCTCTTCAGACAGCACTGGAAATGTATTGAGTTCCCCGAGCAAATCCAGATGGTCCAGGTTCTTTTTGTACCAAGAATGAAATGATGGTGATGCCTGACGACGGCGGCCGATGATTTCACTTTGACTATGTGCTGGGCACTGCTAAGTGCTTCACAGACATCGTGTTTGAGTCTCACACACACCCAAGAGTTCGCTGCCATCAGTGTCTGGGTTTTACAGGTGAACACGCTGAGATCTGCGAGGTGCAGTGCCTGCCCCAAGGTTAACCTGCTCAGGATTTGAGTCCAAAGCTCTGGACCTTCTCTTTCCAGCACATTTCAAAGTTCTGCTCATCTGCACCTCCTCCCATGAAGCCTCCCCAGACGGTGCAGATAGATGGGGACTGAAACTCAATGATCAGTTACAAGATATTCTCTAGAACTTGTGGAAATCATAGGATGGGCGAGCTGGTTTCGCAACAATGCTCCTAATGAGCCATTCAGCGATGAGTGCGCACGTGTGGGCGAGTCTCAGCACAGCCCGCCTTTGGCACATTTGTGTCACTGTTTGGTGTCTGTACACAACTTGAGATTTCCAAAATGTTCCCCAAGGAAGTGGATCAATGGCATTTCTTAGATTTTATAGATTTGGGGCTGAGGCAAGCTGAACCTCTGCCTTGAGTCACACGGCAGAAGGATGGAAGCTTCCGAAGCCCAAACGGAGAAGCCATATTCCACGTCCTTCCATCTAAAGGTTAAGTGATTTGACCTTCACCTGAGGTCATTATATCCCAGAGAGGTTGGCTGGGTCATAGCACATCAATTACTTCTTTTCTTTTTTTTTTATAAATTTATTTATTTATTTTTGACTGCATTGGGTCTTCGTTGCTGCGCGTGGGTTTTCTCTAGTTGTGGCGAGCAGGGGCTGCTCTCCGTTGCGGTGCGTGGGCTTCTCATTGTGGTGGCTTCTCTTGTTGTGGAGCACAGGCTCTAGGCACGTGGACTTCACTAGTTGTGGCATGCAGGCTTCAGTAGTTGTGGTGCGTGGGCTCAGTAGTTGTGGCTCGTGGGCTCTAGAGCGCAGGCTCAGTAGTTGTGGCTCACGGGCTTAGTTGCTCCGCGGTATGTGGGATCTTCCCGGACCAGGGCTGGAACCCGTGTCCCCTGCATTGGCAGGCGGATTCTTAACCGCCGTACCACCAGGGAAGTCCCATCAATTACTTCTTTAGTTTGTCCATCAAACATTAAATGCCTCCGAGGTCTTGGGTGCTCTGCTAGGTGAGGGGAGTGCAGGGGTGAATGAGACTTGCCCTGCCCTTGAAAAGGTGTCAGCTGTTTCCACGTGGACATCTGTCCTAATTCTACCTCAGCATGTCCCAACCCAATCCAGTGGTGGTTAGGGATGCAGGCACTGTTACAAAACTACCTGGGTTCAAATCCTGGCTCTGTGTAACTAGGGCTAGTGCCTTAACTTTTCTGCCCCTCTGTGTCCTCACCTTAGAGCTATAAGATTAATAGTACATAAATAAAAGAACTGTTGTGTAAATAAAATGATACAATACAGCTTTTGTTTTCAAGTTCCCTAATGATAACCATCACCTGGGATGCTTGTTAAAAATACAGCTTCTCAGGACCCTCTCATGGAAATTCTGAGGCAGTGGCTTTGGGGTTCAAAACCTTGGGTTTTTGTTTGTTTGTTTGGGTTGTTTTTTTTTTTATTTTAAACAAATATTCCAGGTGGTAGTTGTCATCAGGATAATCTGGGAAACATTGATAAAACACAGGAAGAGCAGTGGTTCTCAATTTTAGTTGCATATTGTTTGGGGAACTTTAAAAATACAGATGCCTGGGTCCAACTTGAGAGATTCTGCTTTCATAGGCGTGGGTGCCTACTGGGATGTTTAAAGCCTCCCCAGGAATTCCTAATGTGCAGCCGAGGTTGAGAATAACCTGCTATAAAGCGTTGAGCACAGTGCCTGGCACACAGTGATGGGCGACAAACAACCGGTCATCCTTACCATTCTTTTCATCTTCCCCAGAGGAAATGAGAAACACACAATTAAGGAGAAAATTAAGAATGTTAACTTGTGTGTAAGAAGAATGGAAAGAGTCATTCTGAACTCCTGTGACGCTTACTCTTTCATTGTGACATTTAGAGTCTCTCCTGGGCTCCAGATATTAAACATTTTTGTCTTTCTCCTTCTTGACTGTAAAGCTCTATCAGGAGCAAGAGAATGCGTTTCGTTTTAATTTTTTAATATGCCCCCAAAGATTTATCCAACACCTCGTATATATAGTAGTAGTAAACAACTGTTTATCAAATTAATAAGATAAATGTGTCAATGGAGGAATCACAGAGACAAAATATTACAGAAAAGGTGAGGAAGGAGAGAATTTCCTACTGTTGGAGAGTATGTGAGTCGTCACTTGAAGACTGGCTTGAACGTTTTGAAGTGGAGCGGAGGAGGGCCCTTCTGCTGGGAGAAATGGTTTGTGTGAATTTGGGGAGGAGGAAATATCACACATCTGCACAAGGAAAAAAGAATACTCGGGTTGGGATGGAGGAAATATCGCAGGCAGACCTCAGCTAAAAGGACAGGTGGAAGAAGGTGCTGGAGGGTTCACAGTATTAACTCCGAGAGCTGGGTCAGTTTCCCATGGCATGCGAGGTGGATCTGGAATTTGAAGCTTGGCTTGGGCAGCTTGCACACTCCAAGCTGCTACACCCTCCTGGCTCCCAATGTCTTGAACAGCAGGGGGATAATGAAGACTTTCTCAGCAGAAGCATGACAGCCTCAGACAGATTTTGTAGAACAATCACGTTGGCAGCTGTGAGAAGGAACAATGGCAGAGCGGCAAAAGTAGTGATCAGGAGAGCAGTTCTTTCCGAAGTCTTTTCTTCTCATATAGGGTGAGTGACATGCGTGCTTCCGACAAACAAGCAAACAAACAAAAACCGGCACCGAGGTCAGCACACAAAGTGCATAAATACATGCCATGCATTCTCGACTCCTGAGTATAGGAGGGCCGCAAATTTGGATCTGAGCGTTCTGGCAGCCAATGTGATTCACAGAGGTTATAAAAGGTAAATAGGATGGTCCCTCAGGAGAGATGCCCAGTCCTTGCCGTTACTGAAACTAGAGAGCACATCCTCCCTGTGGATCTCAAAGCGAGGACCCCATGCAAAATGCTGCATGTTGCTCTCAACAGCGAAAACAGCAAGGAGTCCCTAGTGCTGCTTTGTGGATGGTCCTTAACGAAGGCGGTCTTGCCAGTGGGTAACGCTCCATCTTAACCCTGCAGGATCTATGTTTAGGATTTGGACACTCCAACTTAAGATTTTTCATAGCATTTTTGTTTATTAAAATAAACCACTCCTGTGCCACCTCCCGAAAGTAACGGTTGCCTCTTTTTTTTTTTTAAGTCAACTAAATGATTGATCAGTTCCTACTATATCCCACTTTATCTCCAGTGTTGCAAATGTAAGGCCGGGCTTTTAAATATGTATATTGTAATTTCTTGATGTCATACCTAAAGAGTTTTTAATGAAGTGTCAATCGCCGTGGTGGTATATGAATATTAATCTTCCTAATGACGTATTAAACAGAACAGAAGCATCTGAGCCTTGCTCCCTTGACGCATTTATGCTGCTTTCAAAACTGTTCATATCTTGTCTGCATAGAACCATAGGTTCTCATGTTTAAAATTGCCTAAAGCTTATGCAGCCACGAACTCTTTTCCATCCCCTTGTCACCACTTCCGGTCACAAGAAGTTGCAAACTCAGATTGAACAGGCTCCGAAGTTCTCTCTCCTCCCATGACTCCAGGAGAGCAGCTTCGGAGGGGAAGAATGGGGAGGAGAGGCAATAAATGGATAGAAATTAAGTACCTGCTCTGTGTCAGGCACTTTGCACATTACCTTCTGGACCTAGACAACATCAGTGACATGTATTCACTTCCCACTTAACAAGGAGGGGAAGTGAGGCTTGGAGAAGCCAACTAGCATGTCTAGGTTTACACAGCTAGTAAGTGTCAGAGAAAAATTCTGTCTCAAATCTGATGTCACTACCCAAGTTCTGTCCATGGTAGTATGCACCTCCAAGGATAAACCTGAAAACAGAGGTGCCGTGGGTTTTAATTCCAGGTAAAATGATGTACACACATTCCTCCATCCTGTCTCTTCCACTGAATGAAGCTATAAAAGCTCTAGAATGTACGGGGAAGCTATGCCTGGAGAAACAATTTGAAGTCTCCGAAAGTAGCAGTAGCAGGCAAATTGGGGAAGAAGAGCCAAATTAAGAGTCACTGAAAGTTTGGTGAGTCTGCCAGCTTTTTACCTTCCTCTGCCCCACAGCCTGTACTCGAGGCAGTGCAAAACACAAAGTGGTCCTCCACGCATACAGACAGAATTCCCAAAGAAGCCCTCTAGCCCTGGCTTGAGGAGCAGGAAAAGGGACACCCAAAGCTCAGCGAGAGCAGGAAAATCATCTCTTTTGAGAAATACCTTTACTCTCTTGAGCCCCAGTGCCCAGGTAATCATTGCACGGTGGTGACAGTGCGGTGTTAGTGATGGAACTGGGGCTCTTCAAACTACTAAAACTCAGAGGGAGATGAGCCTGCCTCTCTAACTGGTCCCGAAAGGGTGTGGAGCACCCCTTGCTCTTTTCCTCTCCTGTCTTCCCACCCCTTGGCTGTGGATGAAGGTACTGTTGTGGGAAAAAGCAGGGAAACAAAAGCCCTAGCTTTCTGGTAGGGGCACCAAAACAGGAAGCCTCGGGAAGGTGGAACGTAGCAGGGAGATGATGGAGAGAGAGGAGCTTGGCAAAAATCAACCCAATAAGTTGTGTTTCAACTCCTGGAATCACTCCCACACTGAGCACGTGCGTTTCTGATCCCAAAGAACATACCAAAGAGTTTGAGATGCGAACTAAGAGAGAGAGACCCCACTCACTGGGGCGGTGTCCCAGACAGCCCACTGGGTGGGACACATGCAGGATAAATTCAAACAGCACTGCAGAGGCTTTGAAAAAGGGACTGAAATGGAAACCACAACCTACAAAAGTCTGGGGAGAATTTGCAGCTGCACCCAACAGGGTTGATTGCCTGGTAAACCCTAAGTGTCAACATTCCCCATGGGATTTAAATAAGATCCAGTATCTCCTAACCTAATATTCAAAATGTCCAGCATACAATCCAACGTTACCTGTCATGTAAAGAACCAGGAAAATATCAACTTGTCTGGGAAAAGATAATCAATGGAATAACAGTGCCAAAATGACATGGATATTAGGATTATCTGATAAAGACTTTAAAACAGCTATTATTAAAATGATCCAAGAAGTAAGTGCCTACACTTTTGAAAAGAAAGGAATGATAGAACACAAAATAAATAGAAGATATACAAAAATGGAAAATTTAGAAATATAAATAGAATAACCTAAATTATAAAAAACCCACCTCACTGAATGTACTTTATAACAGAATAGAGATTAAAAGAGGAGAGTCGCTAGGTGAACCTGATCGATAGAAATTATCCAGCGTGAACAATGGATAGAAAAAGAGTGAAAAAAAATTGAAAAGAGCCTCAGGGACCTTGGGACACTACCAAAGGTTCAACATTTGTGTGACAGGAGTCCCAGAGGAGAGGAGAAATAGTGTGGTACAGAGAAAAAAATATTTGAAGAAGTAATAGCTGAAAACTTCCCAAATTTGGGAGAAGACATAAATTTACAGATTCATCAATCTTAATGAATCCCAAATGAAATAAACCAAATGAAATACCCTCTGATACATTACCATCAAACTATTTAAACCTACAGATAAAGAAAAAAAAATCTTGAAAACAGCTGGAGGAAAACAGCTCTTTACTTATAGGGACTAACGATTTGAATGACTATGGTTTTCTTCTCAGAAATCATGGAGGACAGAGGAGGTAGAATGACACTTTTAAAGGGTTGAAAGAAAAGAATTGCCATCCCAGAATTCTACAATCAATGAAAATAGAGGTAATATTCAATCAATGAATAAAGGTAAAATAAAGAGACTTAGGGGAACCAACTGTCCCAATTTGGTTCCCCAGGACTGAGGGGTTTCTCTGGATCCAGCACTTCTAATCCTAAAACTAGGCAAACAAGAACAGTTGGTCACCCTAACATTCTCAGATGAAAGAAAACTAAGAGAATTTGTTGCCATTAGTCCTGCTTTAAAAGAATTGCTAAAGGAAGTGCTTTAGACAGAGGGAGGTGAAAACAGGTGGAATATTGAACCATCAGGAATGAAGAAAGAAAAAAGGAAATGATTCTGCTCCCTTTGAGTTTTTAAAATGTGCTTGATGGTTGAAAGCAAAAATATAACATGGTCTGATGAAGTTTTCAATGTGTGCGTGCTATCTAGCGTCATACTTAATGGTGAAAGACTGAAGGTTTTCCCCCCAAGATTGGAATAAGGAACAGAGATCTACTCTTAGCACTCCCATTCAACATTTTTGTGGAAGTTCTAGCAAGTATAACACGGCAATCAGAGGAAATAAAATTCATACAGATTAGAAAGGAAGAAATAAAACCCACTCCATTCCTCAGAGGACGTGATTGGATTTGTAGAAAATCCCAATTAGTTTACAACCAACAGCAACAACAATATAAACTCTTAGTACTCATACGTTAATTTAGGAGAATTACAGGATCCAAATTACACACTAAAATCCATTGTATTTTCTACATACTAGCAATGAAGACCTGAAACCAAAATTTGAAAAACAAATCAAAAAAATAATACCATCTACAATAGCTCCACAGGTGAAATACTTAGATATAAACCTAAAAGTCATATTTAGGATCTATGTGCTGAAAACTACAAAATGCTGATAAAAGAAATAAAAGGAGACCTAAATCAATGGGGAGACATCCCTCGATCATGGATTGGGAGACTCAACACAGTAAAATGTCAGGTTGCCCCCAATTAATCCATAGATTCAATGTACTTTCCAATCAACATCCCAGTGTTTTGTTTGTTTGTTTGCTTGTTTTTTGTAGACAAACTTATTCTAAAATCTATATGGAAAGGCAAAGGAGCTGAAGTAATCAAAAGAAATTTGTAAATGAAAAGTGAAGTTGGAGAAATCACTCTACCCAATTTTAAGAGTTACTATAAATCTATAGCAATTTAGACATGAGGTATTAGTTAAGGGAGAGCCATATAGACCAAATGGAGCAAAATAGAGAGTTCAGAAATAGACCCACACAAATATGGCAAATTGATTTTTGAAAAAAATTTAAAAGGTAGTTTAATGGAGAAAGGTGCTGGAAATTTGGAGCAGCAAATATTTTTTATGACAAATGGTGCTGGAAAGTTAGAGATATATGTGTATATATATGTATATATACATATACATATATATATGTATGTGTGTGTGTGTGTGTGTATATATATATATATATATATATATATATATATATATAAAACCTCAACCTAAACTTCACATCCTATACAAAAGTTAACTCAAATCATACAATAGATCTAAAAGTAAAATGCAGAGCTATAATACTTTTAGAAGAAAACATAGGAGAAGATATTTGTCACCTGGGGTTAGGGAAAGAGTTCTTAGACATAACTCAAAATCAAAATTTTTTAAGGAAAAAAAATTGGACTTAAAGATGTTTGCTCTGTGAATGACACTGCTAAAAGAATGAAAACATAAACTACAGACTAGGCAAAAACATTTGCAAATTGCATATCAGCAAAGGATTTTTATCTGGAATATATAAAGAACTCTCAAAATTCAATAGTAAGAAAGCAAATAACCTGATTTTTTTTTAAACCTGACTTATTTTTAAAAGGGCAAAAGACTTGAATAGATATTTCACCAAAGGGAAGGCAAATCAGCACATGAAAAGATATTCAATCAAAAGAAATAAATTGAATGCAAATTAATCAAAAAGGAGTGATGCCAGAATGAGATACCAGTACAATTTACTAGAATAGCAAAAAAAAAAAAAAAGAAAAAAATACTGACAATACCAAGTGGTGGCTGTAGGAGGTGGTCGTTGAGAAGATGTGGCCCATTGAGAAGATGTGGGTTGACCCATGAGCTGGATCCAGGGAGCTGAAGCCTCCTCACCTCCTCTCCTGTCCTTGGAATATACATTCTGCCCACTGTTCCCACAGTGGGAACTGTTCCAAGGACATAGCCTTGAGAGAGTAAGCTGTGGTTGAGGCCATCTGGACACTATAGTGATGGAACCCCATTAAGGCCTCTATATAAACTTTTAAGATTCTGAGTGTTGAGCACGGAGATCTACTCGTCCTGTGGCCATCCAAGACAAGCCTTGGAAGTAATTTCTCCTACCAATTTGGAGTGGTCTGCCTGTTTCTTCCATCTTTACTTACCCCTCTGTGTACAGGAGCCAGTTTGAGATTTCATCTGGGAAAACTCCCATAGTTGCAAACCAATTATGGCAAGGATGTGGAGCAACAGGAGCTCTCATAGGTTGTTGGTGGGATTATAAAATGGTACAGTCTCTCTGGACAACAATTTAGTAGATTCCCCAGAGTTAAATACATGCCTATCCTATGATACAGCAGTCCCACTCCTGGGTGTTTACTCTAGAGAAATGAAAACTTGTGTTCACAGGAAAATTTGCACATGAATATTTATAAGAGCTCTACTCACAACTGCTAAAAATGGGAAATAACCCAAATTTCCTTCAATGAATGATGGATAAGCAGAATGTGGTGCATCCATCCGATAGGATACTCTCAGCGATAAAAAGGAACGGACTCTTGATACATACGACTTAGACGAACCTCAGCACACTATACTGAATAAAAAATGCCACTCTCAAAAGGTTATATTATATTCCATTCCTATGATATTCTGGAAAAGACAAAACTGTTGTGAGTGACAAAGAACAGATGAGTTGTTGCCAGGTGTTAGGGATGTGGGAAGGGGTGGCTACAAAGGCAGGAGGGGATATGGGGCAGAGGTGACGGGCCTCTTCTGTATTTTGATTGTGGTCGTAGTTATATGAATCTATGCATGTGTTATATAGAATTTATAGAACTACAGGTGTAAAATAAAAGCCAATTTTACTATATCTTAAGCTAAAAAATAATAAGTATAGCAATTATTTTTGTTGTATTTATTTTTACTTACAAATATATTTCCTAAATACATTCTCACTGCAAAAACAATAGTAATAAAGACGCAGGTGAAGTTCCTACACCACCTTGACTAAACCTGTCAATCTCTCTCCTCCCCAGGGGTAACCTCTCTTATCAGTCCCTCTCTTTTTTTCTAAAGGAGTAATCATTTCTAATGTTTGGAATCATTTCAAAAGCTCAACTCTTTAATGATGAAATAAGTGAGATTAAACAAGGAAAGATACCTCAAGCATTTAAATATGTGGGAAAAGACTGACACAAAGTAGATGATGGTGCTGTTGTTACGACATTGTAGGACACACAAACGTGTATCTATGTTCACTGAGATTATTTTAAAAATAATCTTCTGTTACCATCCACCACACTCACTCACACTTCAGCTCTTTTCATCTTATGTCATACTATTCATTTTCTGTGACTTATTTCATGCCTTTTAAACCTTCCCATCTAAAATCTCCCCCATCAATCATGGACTGTCGCAAAATCAATCTTAGGGTAGATATTATGAACAGACACTCAACAGATGCAGAATTACAGCTGAAACAAATCATTCCTTTTTGGTCTGCTGGCCCCAGTGCTCATGCGTTGGATATTCCCCACACCATCTTTCACCTCGTATCTCTGATGAAATGCACTGATTTCCCACATTTCCGGTTTTAAATCTGGGCCCCATTTTCCAATTTCTGACCCTCTCTCTTGTTTTAGTGTGGCGTCATTCCAGGCTGAGCTGGCCATGGCACCTGCACGGTGTCCCCCTGGGGACTCCCTTATTGGTCAGCCCCCATGGACGGGCTCTGCTAACATAAAGCAAAGCATGGCCTAAACTCAAGCCTCAGGCATAGTCCACCTTTCTTCCTGTCTTGCCTGTCCACATTCTGGATTGTTTTTCCTCTTTGCTCAATCATAGATGGTATCTCTAGGCTGCCAGTAACTCAACCATATTTTAATCACATTAGTTAGTCCAATTGTCAAGTGGCAAAAAATAGATTAGTAGCTTGAATAGTTGAGCTGATATGGTTATTTCATCATCGGTGCTTGTAATGGTTCAACGATTATAATGGGATCAGATTGAATATTTATCATCCAATGCATTGAATAGAAATTGACCTAAAACAGTCAATTTGGCCTTTCAGTTAGAGCCAGACTCTGTTCTTATTTTTAAGCATTGTCTTTCGCAGTAGGATCACAAGGACACTTTCCATGATCACATGTTATGATTTGTGTCCTGATTTACATGAATTTTCTGTGATAAACACTGTCATATAACAGCCATATCCACAGATGGGATGATGATGAGCTATGTGATTATAAGTGATATTTTCCTGTTTCCTCAAATTCCTGGGATATTCATTATATTGATTTTATAACAAAACAACAACCCAAAGAAAGACCACCTTTATGAATAGACCTGTAAAGGGAGAAGCTTCCTACATATTTAAACCCACCAAAGGAGATGCCTTCCTTGCTCTCCTACTCTTTTTCTTAGCACCCAGGACAAGAACTCCATATAGCAGGTACTCACCCTGGAGAAGGCAACAAATGTGGCCCAAAATATGTATAGGATGTCCTGCAGTTGGCTGCACCCTTTACTTGTGTGATACATAGAAAATTCCCACAGTGCTCCTGTGAAGTTCACGATTCTATTTCTATTTTATAGGTAGGGAAACAGGCCCAGAGTCAGGGCCACTACAAATTTATATAGTGAGTTTGTGCAAATGAATCCCCTGGAAGACACAGTTCGATGACTTGGCTAGTGGGACACACATAGGATTTCAGTCTTTACTTGCCCCCTAAGTTGGGACACTTTTTGCAGTACAACTGTATATGGTGGCCCTGCTCAGAAAAGTCAGGAACCTTACCCGGGGTCACATATTAGAAATCAAGGTTTAACCAGCTCTGAAGTTCATGTTCTTCCTGTTTTCACAAACTGCTTACTGGTAGATGAATAAAATTCATGCTGTCCTTACACTGAGAATATTCAGTGATCCAGACTCTAAAACTGAAACTTTCAAAGATCGGATGTAACAAAATACATATAGCTGGTTTCCCCAAATTCAGCTCAGATCGCCTCTGATTGAGAACGTCTTTATCTTTGCATGTTGTGGTCGATTTTAAATTCAACTCAGTCAAGCTCCAAAACCATCCCCGCCACCACCGCCCCACCTCCCAACCTCAGGGGCCAAGTTCAACAATACCCTTGCTTTATGTCATAGACAGGGCTGTGAAATATTGTCAGTGGCATCAGTGAAAGCCACAACAGCATTAAGAGAATTCAAAGAAACCAATTTTCTTTTAGTAGCTCAAGTAGCCAACACTTTCCAAAAATATCTGCAGCTTTGTCTAATGCAGATTTGTAACTCGACTCCTAATAAAGCTTTATTTCTCCCAAGCTGTGGTTTTTAAAATTCACATGATGTAATGCTATTAACTAATGTTGCAATTTATTTCTATTTAAGGCATTATGTAGGGGAAACAGAATAGCTTAATGGGAGTGATTCAGAATGATATTAAGTGTTAATCAAAGCACAATAAAGTAATAATGAGCTGGATTTTCTGACCCAGGTTGGAGGTAAATTTTCCCCGAATTTTGCCCACCTCCTTATTAATTGATAATGCCGTGCCCCTCTGAACTTCCCCTCTTCTGCCTCATTGAGATTTGGGTCGATGATTCACTATTTGGGTGAATGATTTGGGTGAAGATGATTCACCTTCAGTAGTTCTGTTTAAGGGGATGTATGGCCAGACGAGACACAATACACCTATTTTATTAAAAAGTGGACAAATGTCTGGCATAGACATGCAAACTTTCTGGTATAAAACAAATCTAAAGAATACATACCCAGTAGAATGCATGCATATGTTCCCTGAAAGACAGGCAGTACACTGTTCACGGGGGCAACGTTTGTAGTAGCCCAAATCTGAAAACTGCGTAAGTGCCATCAACCGTAGAAAGTGCACTGGAGAGCTCCGGCCAGTGGCTGGCGCTCGCTGTGTCTCGCCTCCCGTGCCCCTGCTCCTCGACATGTGCTGACTGTAGCCGATCCCAAGCTGGCCGCCAAGCCCTCTCCCAGTTGCTGCAGTCCTAGGGTGCTCATGGGTGCTCCTTGCGACTGTCAAGAAGCATGTTGCCTCTGAGCCCTTGGTCAGCTGGGTGAGATGCAGAAGCCAGCTCTAGTTATCGATGGAGTGTCAGAGACTGGTCTTTCCACTCCAAGTCCTTGGGGAGTAAAACGAAGGGCAAACAGTATATCCTGCTCTGGGGCTGCTGTATTAAATGAGATGATGCCGAGAAAGCCCTAGGAACCAAGTATCCACTTGATGCACACTGTTAATTATTTTTATCAGCTTTTAAAAGAGAGGAATAGCATATAATGAAAACATCCCACTTCTTGATATTCCCTCAAAAGCTCAAGAAAAAAATCCATTCCCTTCATGTCTTCAATGGCTCCCTAACACTTATAGAATAAGTAACGTAATAAGTCATTTCAAATGCAACCACCCCCAAATCAGACATTGCAAAGTATGGCCTGTGGGTCAAATCTGGCCCACCACCTGATCTTGTAAATAAAGTTTTATTGGAACCCAGCGGTGTCCTTTTGTTTACATATTGTTTGTGGCTGCTTTTGTACTTCAAGAGCAATGGCGTAGTTGTGACAGAGACTGTATGGCCCACAAACCCTCGAGTCTTTGGTCCTTTACGGAAAATGTTTGCTGACCCCTTTCTAGCCTCATCTTCCCTCTAGGTCTCATCTCAAAGAGGGTTTCCTCCTGGATCAGTGATTTCTTTCCTGCCTCCAGCTTTTCCCTCACATGGTTCCTTCAACCCAGAGTTACCTTTCCACTGTGCCTTTCTTTCAAAAACTTATCCATTCTTTCTTTTCCCCAGCCTTATTGAGATGTAATTGACATATGACATTGTGTAAGTTTAAGCTGCACTTATGATGATTTGCTACCTGTGTATATTGCAAAATGATAACCACAATAAGGTTAGTTAACATACGCATTACCTCACATAACTGCATAACTAGTTTTTTTTCTTTTTCTTTTTTTTTTGGTGTGTGGTGATAACATCTAAGATCGACTCTCTTAGCAACTTTCAAGTATATAATGCAATGTTGTTAACTATAGTCACTATGTCTTATGTCAGATCCCCCAACTTACTCATCTTATAACTGAAAATTTGTACCCTTTTATCAACATCTTCTCATTTCCTCCACCCCACCTCCTGGCAACCACCATTGTACTTTCTTTTTCTATAAGTTCAGCTTTTTTAGATTCCATATATAAGTGACATCATACAGAATTTGTCTTTACCTATACGACTTAGCATAATGCCCACGAGTTCTGTTTATGTTGTTACAAATGGCAGGATTTTCTTCTTTTTTATGTCTGGATAATATTCCATGGTGTGTGTATGTGTGTGTGTGTGTGTGTGTGTGTGTGTGTGTATGTATCACATTTTCTTTATTCTTTCATGCATCAGTGGACGCTTAGGTTGTTTTCATGTATACCTTGGCTGTTGTGAATAATGCTGCAATGAACGGGTGTAGATGTTGAAATACTGATTTCATTTCCTTTGGATGTATTCCCAGAAGTGAGATTGCTAAATAATATTCTAGTCATATTTTAAACTTTTTGAGAAATCTGCATATTGTTTTCCATAGTGACTGTACCAATTTACATCCCTACCAACAGTGCACAACAGTTTCCTTTTGTCCACATCCTCGTCAACACTTGTTGTCTCTTGCCATTTTGATAATAGCCATTGTAACAGGTGTGAGGTGATATCTCATTGCGGTTTTGATTTAAATTTCCCTGAAGATTAGTAATGTTGAGCATCTTTTCATGTAAATGTTGGCCATTTGTATGTCTTCTTTGGAAAAATTCCTATTCAGGTTTTCTCACCATTTAAAAATCAGATTATTTGTTTTATTGCTATTGAGTTATATGAATTCCTTATGTATTTTGGCTATTAATTCCTTATCTGATACATGGTTTGCATATATTTTCTCCCATTTCGTAGGTTGCCTCTTCATTTTGTTGATTATTTCTTTTCCTGTGCAGAAGCTTATAAGTTTGTTGGAGTCCCAGTAGTTTATTTTCGCTCTCATTGCTTGTGCTTTTAGTGTCATATAAAAAAAAGTCATTGTCAAGACCAATGTCAAGGAGGTTTTCCCCTGTGTTTTCTTCGGGTCTTACATTTTAGCCTTTAATCCATTTCAAGTCATTTTTTGTGCATGGTGTAAGATAAGGGTACAGTTTCC
Source organism: Balaenoptera physalus (assembly GCF_965194825.1). Taxonomy (NCBI): domain Eukaryota; kingdom Metazoa; phylum Chordata; class Mammalia; order Artiodactyla; family Balaenopteridae; genus Balaenoptera; species Balaenoptera physalus. The sequence goes on along the minus strand of NC_138900.1, from coordinate 60,165,412 downwards.
TTCTTTTGTATGTGAATATCCAGTTTTCCCAAGACCAGTTATTGAAAAGACTGTCCTTTCCCCACTATATAGTTTTGGCTCCCTTGTCAAATGTTAACTGACCATATGTGCATGGGTTTGTTTCTAGGCTCTTGATTCTGTTCCCCTGGTCTATGTGTCTGTTGTTATGCCAGTACCATGCTGTTTTAGTTACTATAGTTACTATAAAATCATTTGAAATCAGTAAGTGTGGTGCTTTCAGCTTTGTTCTTTCTCAGGAGTGCTTTGGCTATAATGTGTCTTTGTGGTTCCATACAAATTTTTAGGATTGTTTTTTCTATTTCTGTGAAAAATGCCATTGGAATTTTGATATGGATTGCCTTGAATCTATAGATGGTTTGCTATCAGGTAATGCTGGCCTCAAAAAATGAGTTTGGGAGTGTTCCCTCTGGAAGAGTTTGAGAAGGATTGGCATTAATTCTTTAAATGTGTGATAGAATTCACCAGTGAAGCCATCTGTTCCTGGCTTGTCTTTATTGGGAGGTTTGATTACTGCTTTAATCTCCTTAGTCATTGTTGGTCTGTTTAGATTTTCTACTTCTCCATGACTCAGTCTTGGTTGGTTAATCTTTTCTAGAAATATATCACTTCTAGATTATCCAATTTGTTGGTGTATGTTTAATTATTCATAGTAGTCTTTTATGATCCTTTGTTTTTCTGTGGTGTCAGTTATGTTTCCTCTTTCATTTAGAATTTTGTTTATTTGAGTGATCTTTTTTTCTTGGTTAGTTTAGCTAGACATTTGTCAATTTTGTTTATCTTTTCAAAAAACCAACTCTTTGTTTCATTGATTTTTTTGTACTGCCTTTTTAGTCTCTATTTCATTTATTTCTGCTCTAATCTTTATTATTTTTGTTCTGTTCTGTTTGGCCTTAGCTTGTTCTTATTTTTCCAATTCCTTGAGGTGTAACATTAGGTTGTTTATTTGAGATCTTCCTTTTCTCTTAATGTAAGTATTTATTACTGTAAACTTTTTTCTTAGAACTGTTCTTGCTGCATCCCATAAGTTTCTGTATTGTGTGCTTTCATTTTCATTTGTCTCAAGATACTTTGATTCCCCTTTTGATTTCTTCTTTGACCCAATGATTTTCAGGGGAGTGTTGCTTAATGTGTTTGTGGATTTTTCCATTTTCCTTATGTTATTGATTTTTAGTTTCATACATTATAGTCAGAAAAGATACTTGATATGATTTCAGTCTTCTTAAATTTGTTAAGGCTTGCTTTGTGGTCCAACATATTCTCTATCCTGGGGAATGTTCCATGCATGCTTGAGAAGAATGTGTATTTTGGTGCTGATGAATCTTGGCTTTCTTTAATGCATTCAGCCACTTTAGTTTGGAGAATTTAGTCCATTTATGTTTAAAGTACTTATTGATAGGTAAGGCCATTTAGTTCATTGTTTCATGATCTTTTTTCCCCACTTCCTTTCTTCCTCTGTGATTTATTTTTCTGTAGTGGTATATTTTAATTCCCGTTTCTTTACAGTTTGGTATCTACTGTAGGTTTTTGCTTTGTGGTTACTATGAGGCTTACATAAAATATCTTATTGATGTAACAGTCTATTTTAAGCTGATAACAAGTTAACTGCAATTGCATTCAAGGACTCCACACTTTTACTTCTCCTCACATTTTACACTATTGATGTCACACTTTACATCTTTTTATGTTGTATATCCATTAACAAATTATAGCTCTAGTTATTTTTAGTATCATTGCTTTTTTAACTTTCATACTAGAAATAAAAGTGATTTACACTTCACCAGTACCATATTTGGGTATTCTGAATTTGACTATATATTTAACTTTACCAGTGAGTTTTATACTTTTATATGTTTTCATGTTGTTACTTAGTGTCCTTTTGTTTCAACTTGAAGAACTCCCTTAAGCATTTCTTGTAAGGTAGGTCTAGTGGTGATGAACCCCATTAGTTTTTGTTTGTCTGGGAATGTCTTTTATCCCTCCATCATTTCTGAAGGACAGTATTGCCAGGTATAGTATTACTTGACCATGGTTTTTAGATAGGTGCCCTCTTCAAGGGCAAGGACCTGGGAGTCTTGCCCAGAATCGATCCTCCATCTACATCAGTGCAATAGAGAAATGAATGCACATGGGACTCAACCAACTCATGAAGGTCCAGCCCTAAAATTCAGGCCTCAGATATCAAGAGACTTCCTGCTTTCAGAGATCGTTTCCAGACTAATGGCTCCTTTACTGCAGTGGCTTCTGGCTCACTCCCCCAGGCAACAGGCAACAGGCAACAGGAGTGACTGGATTGGTAGACACTAGAGTTTCACTGGGGGTTGTAAAAGCCACACTCCCTAATGAGAAACAATGTAGGGACTAGATCCAGGAAACCAGCCCAGTTGGTAACACCCTTGTAAAAGAGACTGATAAATAAATAAGCAAGCCATCTAGCTTTTCTTCTCCTCAGCAAATGAGATGGAACAGCTGGCCTTGGAAAGAGGCCCTGTGCTTTGTTAACTGGAAACAGATTAGCAAACTCAATCAGGCTGACCAGTTTTTCAGTCCATGGCCTTGCAACATTTGAAAAAGGGAATTTTTATTAAAAGTTTCTCTGGCAAGGGCCAGGCAGCAAATGACACTAGCTTGCCCTGAATGTTTCATGCTGGTGGGTAAAAATACTTTTTTGAGGGGGGGATTCTTATCTTTAACTTTCCTATGGGTCTTTGACAAAATCCTCAGAGAATTCTATAGAGTGCATGTTGTCAGTATTTTAATCAGCTTCAGCTGTCAAAACTCTTGTAACCCGCCTCTTCTATTTAAAATGTGTCTTCTAGGCATAAAATAATTAAAGGTGCAGGGCCATACAGCAGGCTCAGAGCCATTGCAATGTGACAAAACCCTCTGGATGAAAGGTATTATTTCAGGAAGTTTTAAATAAAAATTTTGTTTTCTCAGAAGGCTGCAGGGCACACATTTTCTATACTGTCAAGCTTGATAGTAACAATATTTATATTTCAAATAAGAAGATTAAATTGCAGTCTTCTGTGTTCCTGCTTCTCGTCAATTTTTTTTTACTAGTTTATCATAGTGCTGCGTTCTCAGTATGTCATCATCATACCTGTTTTTTTGCTGACAATACTTTTATTTATTGAAATATTTTGTCTTTCACTGTCAATCTCAGGGCTGAAATAACGAAGGCAGACAGCCACACCACTCGGGTTTGGTTGTTTTACAAACGTCTTGCTTTACACCTTGTTGAAGGTTTGGTGAAGGAAATGCAAAACAGCACAACCATACCAAATAACAGACGCACTCAGACCAATGTGTTTTGCGCATGTGATGGAGAAAGCTTTGGGTTCTTCACCTGGAGTCGTGTGTACGCCTTTTTATCTCAGGCGTTGGGAAACCAACAGCGAACAGGCAAGGCCAGCGAGCCCCAGGAAAGAGCGTTTGCTGTGAACGCTGGCTGCTTTGTGTCAGGGCTTATTAGCTGCTGCAGCTCAGAGTCTCCAAAGGGGCCAAGGCAGCCCGGGGAGCTTTCTGAGCCATGGGAGCTGATGAGTTTCTGAGTTTCCGGGCTGGCTCAGTGTCAACCCTTCAATATTGCACTTGACAGAGCTGTTTGGGGGAAATGTGCTCGTGAACGACTCTCACACCTGTTGCACCTGGGCCTGGCTATGGCTGGGGGTTTTGGGCTTGCTCGTGTTGAAATGAAGGGGAAATCCTTGCTTTCAGATGGCAGCTTCCTCTTTCAGAAGGGCTGCACCCTCTTCTTCCCACTTAGCGCTTTGCTCTGATGAGGGAGAGTCAACTGGTTGATCAGAACTCTTCTCCCCTCCCCCAGTCTATGGAGTTTGACCTTTTTCAAGTCAACTAGGCCCAAGGAACGTACTCTCACCTCTGAGATGACAAATCACAGAGGAGCAGTAATTTTTCACTCTGTGCCCATGGCAGACATCACTAATCAATCTCAGCACTTTAACACTCAACCAGCTGCATCCTCAGATTCCCTTGCAGCCTAGCTCCCTGGGCAGTCAATCATTCCGGCCTCATCAGTTCCCTCTGCAAGGCCCAGGGCACCAGTCCCGGCACATATGTCCCATCTCAGGACTCAAGCAACACTGCCATTTTTATTTTAACTTATTTATTTATTTTATTTAGTTGGTTGTGCCGGCTCTTATTTGTGGCAGGCGTGCTCCTTAGTTGTGGCAGGTGTGTTCCTTAGATGTGGCTCACAGGCTCCTTAGTTGCAGCTCTCTGGTTCCTTAGTTGTAGCACATGTGCTCCTTAGTTGTGGCCAGCAGGCTCCTTAGTTGTGGCTCACGGGCCTCTTAGTTGCAGCAGGTGGGCTCCTTAGTTGTGGCTTGCCAGCTCCTTAGTTGTGGTATGTGAACTCTTCGTTGCAGCATACCTGTGGGATCTAGTTCCCTGATCAGGTGTCAAACCTGGGCCCCCTGCATTGGGAGCGTGGAGTCTTAACCACTGTGCCACCAGGGAAGTCCCAACACTGCCATTTAAATGTTGCACTTCACAGCCCCAACTAAATCACGTTTTAACCATATTTCCATTCACAAAGTCCTTTCATATCCTGATCATACATGGCAGCTTGGAGTTTTTAAAAGCCCCAAAGTGAAAGCTGCCAAGCATAGAGTCACTTCCACGTTCTGTCTGTGAAAGGGAGGCACAGGAGAGGCCCAGATTCTGCATGGAAGGCGACTACAGCCGGGGCACACACACTTGGAGGTGAGGTTCATTGGAGGCTGTCTTTAGAATCTGGCTATTACAAGACCACTCACCAATCTGGGTTGTGACACTTGACTCATGTAGAAGGATTTCCTATTAGATCAGTTCAAAAGTGACCTTTTTGCTTTTGTGTTAAAACCCAAACTCTTCAGCGTAACCATCAAGGCATCTCACAGTTTAGCCTCCATTCTCCCAGTGTCAAGCTGTGTTCTTTCAACATATGAAATTATGTCTTTGAAGCACTTATTTTCTTCAAGTTCCTCATCTTCACCCACCCCATGTGATCACCTAGTTATTCTGGAAGATCCAGTTCTAATGACTCTTACCATCTGCCCCTAGCAGAGCCAGAATGACTTATTCCCTCCCCTGGGCTCTTATAGGACCATGGAAGGGAAGAGAAGGAGAAAAGGGGGACGGAGGAAGTTATTTGCATGAATTGTGGGCAAGAGGGAAGGCCCTATAGTTTGAACCAATGATTAGATGAACATAGACTTAAAGATTCTGAAAACTTTTTTTTCAGCGTGTACACACACACAAACACACACACACAGACACTGAAGTTCAAAGGACAGAAGCTGAATCAGACCTTATTCTTTTTTTTTTTTTTTTTAAAGATTTATTGATTGATTGATTGCTATGTTGGGTCTTCGTTTCTGTGCGAGGGCTTTCTCTAGCTGCGGCAAGTGGGGGCCACTCTTCATCGCGGTGCGCGGGCCTCTCACTATCGCGGCCTCTCTTGTTGCGGAGCACAGGCTCCAGATGCGCAGGCTCAGCAGTTGTGGTTCACGGGCCCAGTTGCTCCGCGGCATGTGGGATCCTCCCAGACCAGGGCTCGAACCGGTGTCCCCTGCATTGGCAGGCAGATTCTCAACCACTGCGCCACCAGGGAAGCCCCCAGACCTTATTCTTGAAGGAAGATTTTTTCCCATGTCTAAACTACACTGATCTGGAAACCTATTGATAATATCACCCCGTTTAAACTTATGCCACTATAACATTTTCCAGAATACAAACCCTGTCTGTCAAATGCATGTCACGTGTCACCTTGTACATGGAAAGGGAAACTAAAGTATTGGTTAAATCTAAGTCATTCACTGTACCAGGCAAGTTCAATGTCTATCTCGCTTTATCTTTACATCTTACAGTCTTCAGTGGCAAAGAACAGCTTAAGCAAAAGTAAAAGGGGGTTAGAAGAAAGATACAGAGAGGTTTTTTAGAAGCCGAGGAGAGGAAGTGTAAGCAAACCTCACTGGGCATGGGAACTGGGGCCAGAATATTGTCCGTGGAAGCAAGAAGTACCCCCTCCCAGAGTTGTATCAGCTTTTGTGCCTAATTCTACACAGGTGTCTCCCCTCTTTCTCTCTCTCTCCCTGCATTTCATTTGTTGCAAACCAGGTTTCTTTACCTCACTGCATGTGATCCAAACGTGGCCATACCATGGAAAAGTTTATATTCTCCATGGCCACAACTTAAGACTCAGGGTTTCTATGTTTGTTTGTTTGTTTTCATAATACATATACAGATGTTTAATGAATGGATGTACACTAATGCATATATATAGCTTTTTAAAAATTGAAGTATAGTTGATTTACAATGTTGTGTTAGTTTCAGGTGTACAGCAAGGCAGTTCAGTTATACATACAAACATATCTATTTTTTTTCAGATTCTTTTCCCTCATAGGTTGTTACAAAATAGCTATGTCTTGATTCCATATTCCCAAGGGGGAGAATCTGATTGGTCCAGCTGGCCACCCAATATTTTCCCTGGGACAAGTGGCCGTGTTTGGTCCAAAGGGACATGACCACTGTAACCGGGACTTGGGACTTCACTTGCCACTGTGCGGTTTTAGAGTCTCCTTCATGTATAATGTATTGTGGGGGCATAGTTTCAGATGAAGGGTTATAGGATGGCTGGGAAGAGGTCCGAAGATGCTTACTGAGCCTTGTCATTTTACAGACAAGAAAATGGAATTTCAGAGACTTTATTTTTGGAGAAACAGACGCTTTGTCGGACTGTACATTTAACACAGAGGCGGTCTTAATAGGCCACAACTCAGTATCTACGTCAGCCCAACTTCTGCATGATCTAGACATTATTTCCAAATACCAGCCTTTTGTTTTTTCTCTTTTTGTTTAGTCACAGAGGGGACCATCATTATGACACAGACCATTTAAGTTAGGGTTGACGGATCAATGGCATGACCAGTATAGAGCATAAAAGAAAAGACACTCCCTAAAACTCCTGGAGGGGACATCACTAACCTCTGGTTTCATAACCAGAAATTCATAAGGATAGAAGTCATTAGAAAAAAATGATTTTTTTTTCAAACAGGTGATTAATAGACCTGAAATTACTGGCAAAGGAGGATTATCAAGAGCCAAAGGAGTCATTCTTAAGCTTAAGCAATAATGTGTCACAGGGCGGTTTTCAAAGTTATACTCCATTTAGAAAAGTCTGACAGAGCCCGTTCTAGTTCATCTCCATCTATCAAATACCTTTTAAGGCTTATTGAGAAACTTAAATAGTCTCTGTTATAAAAAAAAGAAAAAGAAAAAGAAAAAAGAAAAGAAAAGAAAACCAAAACCAAAACCAAACCGATATTCCAATGTTGTCAAATCACAGAGTAGGATTTGTAGAGATTTATCATGTGGATCTAACCCATTTTCCAAAGAAATATATAAGGGGACTCACCCAAACACAGAAAAGACAGGACTTTTTCGAAAGCTGTAACCAAACTATTTAGAAGGAACAGAAGAATACACGTAACAGGCTTCTAGGAAGCAAGTTAATATAGGTGATTTCTAGTCAACTACCTATAGGAGGCCTGGTCGGAATATTTATCTAATTCCACATCACCCCAAAGTCAGTTCCTCAGGACCTGCCAAGAAGGGGAGACATTCTGAGTTAGATGTTTCCTGAGTAAAAAAGAGTTTTAAAAAACTGGCACAAGCTCAAGGAAAGAGGCAACATTCTATCTAGCACTAGAATCGTGCTTTAGGAGGAATTTATCTATTAGAGGCTCTTAGTAATAGGATGTGGGGAATTACCAGAGAAAGTGGAGATTCAGTCCTTTTTGGGGAGAAGAGAAGCAGCAGGGAAGAATGAGGAGGGGAGAAATGGGCTCGTTTCCAGCTCTGCCATGGAGTGTTATTGACAGTACCAGCAAATGAATCAGGAAGCTCACTGGTTTGATGATAAGGAAGCTGTCACTCTCCCTGCTGAGATTGACGTGCCTCGTGCCATCAGTATAATTGATGTCTGTTCAGTAATTCCCAGATCTGTCCCAGAATCTGTGCAAGAACATCTGATAGTTACATCAAACTTAAAAGTGAGGTGCTAGGGAGGAGAGTGTCCAGATGGACACAGATGTGGTCAGACAAAATAAGATTTTTTTTAAAAAATATTCAAAGCTGTTTAACAGATGTCACATTCAACAAAGTAATGGTTCATGGTGCACATGCTGGTTCTGAAGAAAGGGGTTGGACTGGCCTGGGCACCAGGGCCCTAAGAGTCATTTGTCCCGGACCTGACTTAAGTTTGCGGGCGGCCAATGTGGTTCTCTCCAGGGGAAGTGTGCCTTTCTTCCTGAACCATTGGTGAGCGTTTGTTCAGCACGAGAAGTGGTCTCCTTTTAGCTTTAGTCATTAAGTCACCTCAGAGGAGACTGAACACCCAAAGGGCCAGATCTTTGCCCAACCCGAAGTTCCTACATTCCTGATTTCTGATCTAAATGATAAATGCAGCAGGTGAGAAGCATGTCAGGTGGCACCAGAGAACAGTTTAGCAAGTAATCTCTCCAGTAGATGCATGAGCGAAGGCTGTGGAATTGCCCAGAAGGACACTGATGATGGCACAGCTATCAGGAAAGCTTCACAGAGGGGAAGGCCTGATCCGGGGTCTGTTTAGGAGAGAGGTCGGCAAAGTAAGGCCCACGAGTCACATCTGCCCTGCCACCTGTTTTTGCAAATAAATTTATATACGTGAACTATTATTCCGCCTTTAAGAAAAGAAGGAAATTCTTCAGTTTGTGATAACATGGATGAACCTGGGGGACATCTAAGTGAAATAAGTAAAGTAAGCCAGATACAGAAAGACATATAATGTATGATCTCACTTATATGTGGAATCTTAAAAAGTTAAATTCATAGAACCAGAGAGCAGAATGGTAGTTGCCATGGGCTGGGGGATGGGAGGAAACTGGGAAGTTTTGGTCGAAGGGCACAAAGTTTGAGTTATAAGATGAATAAGTTCTGGGGACCTCATGTACAGCATGGTGACTGTACTTAATAATCATGTGTTGTGTACTTGGAATTTGCTAATAGAATAAATCTTAAGTGTTCTCATCACAAAAAGGAAATGGTAACTGTGGGAGGTGAGGTGATAGATATTAGCTTGATTGTGGTAACCATTTCAGAATGTGTACGTATATAGATTCATCAAGTTGTACACCTTAAATATACAGTTGAATAACATGGGTTTGAACTGTGCAGGTCCTCTTATATTGTACATAGACTTTTTCCAATAAATGCATACAGTACTACAAGATCTGTATTTCATTACTAGTAACCGTCGTTATTACGACCTCGTGCTCAGACTCTTGACACTTTTTAGCCTCTCTCATCCCCAAAAGAAAGCACCTGAGTTTCCATTCTTGTTCCTTTGGATACTAAGGGCACAGAAGTTGCTTTAGCAGCAGATAAGGTTTATTTGACAAAGCAGTTTTCTACCCAAAAAGGCCCGATCAGCCCCATGAGGCAAAAGCCCGTTAAATCAATCTCTGTGGAGTTGGATGGCAGGGTCTGTTACATCATTGTCAGCTTTCTTGGATCCACAGAGGGGAAATCCTCCCCCCAACTCTTTGAGATCTCTCCTTTCAAAGGAAAGGAGTTCAAATCCAGGCTAGAATGGGCTCTCAAGCCAGGGGTCAGTGAAGTTCCCCACCAGAGGAGTCAGGGTGTTGTGGATGTTGTCTGTGGATTCGTTTCCAGTAAACCCTCTCCCAACAGCAAGCTCATTGCATTCAATTTTTTATTTATTTTCCTGTTTCCATCATCTTTAAGTAGTCCATGCACCTCAGGGGGAAATTACTCCATCTGCAATATCAAAGGTAAACTGGGTTCATCTAAGGAAATTGCCTCTCCTACCAGTGATCATTCCATGAAGAGCAAAGTACACCACTGGGCCAATGGGGTACGTGAAGCAGTTTTCTGGGGGCTTCCTCACTCTTCTGGGGGAATTTTCTAGAGCCATGCTGTATAATAAGATGGTCTGTCCACGTGGGGTGAGTCCAAATTGACCTCAGATCTCAAAGACTTAGTGTGAAAGAATAATGCAGAATCTCTTTTTAATACTTTTTACTGTTGATTTCATGTTGAAATGCCAGTCTTTTGTATATATTGGGTTAAAGAAAATCTATTTTAGTAAATTTAATTTCATCTGCTTCTTTTCACTTTCAAAAATGTGAACACTAGGCAATTAAACATTAGTATGTGTCTTGCATTCTTCTGGACAGAGCTGTTTGAAAGTGACCCCCTCTCATCTTTGGGACATGGTTGTACGCAACTAGAGGTCAGGAACGCCACAGCCACACGGGGAGACGGGCAGAGTGAGGAGCCAGAGCCAGAGCATGATGTTCAAAGAACCTCTGTGCTTCCAGTTATGTGACCCAATGGGTAACCGCACGGTTCAAGCGAGTCCGAGATAGGGCTTACTCTTACTTGCTGTGCAAAGAATTTAAACCATACATGGCCAAAGCTTGGGATCTCCCAAGTCTTGTGACCAAGGTCTGAAGGAACTGGGCAGGAAGCATGGGTTCAGCCTCTCAAAGATGTGCTAAAGTGTTTCCAGAAGGTTGAACTATCAGTGATGCTTTGGAACTGGGAGCCTACCTGTGAGGATAAGGTCCTGAAAGGAGATTATAGGGAAAACACAGAGCCTGGGCCTTCTGGCCTTCCAACAACAATAATGCTGGGCACCTCCCCAACAATTCCTGCAGGAGAAGATGAGGCTCACTCAACCTGAGCAGGCAGGATGACTGTGCTGGGAGCTGCCCTCTGCGCCTCCAAGGCACTCTCCACCCTTCTACACCCTGCCCCCTGCCCTGAAGCAGGATTTATCAACAAAATCCTTGCTGTCTGCCTCTCAGTTGGGTTTAGCCAATGGGGAGCACCAGGAAGAGAGGAGAAAGAGGGAGGAGAGCGTGATTGGGGTATTTGTTCTTCTGACTCCTTCCCTGAAGGTTAACATGAGCTGGTGGCGTCCCTCAACTTAAGATCTCAGCTCCTGTCAGGCAGTCCTCGTCTTCCAGGTGCCATATCCCTCCCCCTCTCCCTTGTGCAATCAAGTCTATCAATAATCATGGTGCCATCTTGCTAATAGCCCCAAGATCCTAAACCTTGTGGTTTGCCTATACCCTGCCCATACCTTTTTGTTAAACTCTCTTCCAGTGATCCAAGTTGACTGTCATATCCTTTCCTTTAGTGACACTGATACAATGGTGCTTCCAACTTTCCTGTGGTTTTCCTTTGACCAGATTATGGGACAAGATTACCAAGGTCACAGACGGGCATATTTCAATATGGAGGATGTCCCATGATCAGAGAGTGGAGATGGTACTGGTGGGTTAGGACAGGAAGGTGAAGGCAGTTGGCTCAAGGAATGAGCCATATGTGGCAGTGAGGGAGATGGACCGTCCCAGATGATGGTGACTTGCTTTTGGGCAGTCAACATGGAAAGCCAGGGAGTGCAGGTCAGAATGTCCTGATTTTCACTCTTGAGTTGTGACCTACAAATCTGCAAATCACCCTCATATTTGGGATCTTTATGGTGCTGCATAATGTTTCTAGAACCCTGTACCAAAGATCCCACATGTATGGGGAGTTCATACTGAATGACACCCCTAGAAATGCCACAAAGATTGAGCTTATGGAGTTAAGGAGCATGTATTGACTCTTTATGACGTGGGTGGGTAGCCAACTAATACGGTCTGGTTCCACCTAGAGTGAAACTGGAAGGTTTGAGGAATCTGATTTGGACATTCTTACCTCTCTCCCTCTCAACTCTGCTATTTTTCTTCCTTCTTTCACCTCTTCTTAAGTTTCCTGAGCCTTGGGGTCAGCATTTTTCAAACATCAGTCATTTGTTTGTATACTATTTCAAGATTTTTGCCAAATTATTATAACCAATATTGATTTATTTAAAATTCCCTAAACCGACTTGACACACTTGTTTTTTTTTTTTTTTTTTCTGTTAAACTTTACATTACTTTAACTACCTTGTCCTAAGTATTGATATGTGTGAAACCACAGATCTGGTAACTGAGTTACAATATTTTTTTATATATATACACACAGATACATAGTAATGGTAATACAAAAACTCACATGCCAATTAAGCCATCCCAGGTACCACCTGATCTGCGGTTCCCCCAGCACAAGAAACATGAAATTGTCAGACACATTCTGGAATAGCACTGTCCTGCAGAACTCCATGCAATGATGGAAGTGTGTCTGTGTCTGCCCTATCCCATACACAGCCATTAGCCACGTGTAGCTGTAAAGCACCTAAAATGTGGCAAATGCAACTGTGAAACCGAATGTTTAGTTTATTTAATTTTAATAAATGTTAAGTTTAAATTTGAAGAGCACGTGTGGTGAGTGGCTGCCATATTGGACAGCAGAGCTCTGGGGTATCTGCATTTAAAAATAAATCATAGCAGAAGGGATGAACCTTGTGCCAGATACTGTATGAGCAACTTACATATTTTTTTTTTCCTTATGTATTCCTAAGGACCCTGTGAGGGATGTATTACGTCATTCTGGTGGTAGGCGCAAGTCAAAGACGGGAGGATTTTCTGTTGCATCCTTAAATACACAATGAAACCATCCTCTGTTATTTACAGAGAGAGAGAGAGAGAGAGAAAGAGGGAGAGGGAGAGAACTGTAAGTGAGCAAACTGTCATCCAGTCCCAACCACATTCAAGATTTAAAAGGTTGACATTTCCTTTTTTCCTTCTCTCTCCCTTTTTTTAAACATCCAGCCCTCTCATTAACCAGATATCTTTATTCTCTAAGTATTTACCACCCAAATGAAATTTACAGTTTAATTTGCTGTATAAAATCATTTACTGACTGATAAACCTCATCACTAAGCTCCAGCACAGCCCAGGGTACTCCCGACAGTTTTAATTCTTGTAGCAGCAGGCTGCTGCGAGAGAAAAACAATCCTGTCAAATTAACGGTGAGGGTCTAAATTATTCAAATACACTAACTCCATGCAGGGCTGTCCCCCTGTTCATAATTTTTCTTTCAGAGCCAACAATTAACCAGCAATATTCTAACTTAAACTCTGACAACCTTTCTAAAAGAATTCTGGGAACGGGTGCATTCCACCTCCCCACGTGTCCCTCTGCACCCGGGGGCACCGAAGGAGTGACCTCTGCAGGGGCCCCTGTGGTAAGGGGAGGGTTTTTTCCCCCCAAACAGCTCACCTGTTCAGAGTATCATTCTCTGTGTGTCTCTCTCACACCCCCCAGGTCAGAGATGGAGTTTTGGATGTCAAGGTGTGTGTGTCTGTGTGTGTTTCTAGCATTTATACCAGATGAGCATCAGCCTGCAATTAGTTAATTGCACATGTACCTTTCTGCCTGTGGGGGAAAAAAGTGCCTCCAGTTTTCTACCTGCAAATGCAACCAAACTAATTATTGAGCTGCTGATTCAGAAGGCAGGCCCATCTAACTGAGCCTATAAAACAGAAAAAAAAAAAAACAACTAAAAATGGTATTAGCTTCAGAACGACAAATAGCAAGAATTGCTGTCACATTTGAGAAGGAAAATCCTTCCCACCACTTTGGACCTCAGTCAGGTTCTGCAGAATGAATGGCCTTGGGTGTCAGTAGATGTTTTTTTTTAAACTAATTTCCCATAGCTTGGATCCCCTAATAGTGATGGATCCCTGGGCATGACACCCATTGTCAAAGTTCTTAAACAGAAAAAAAAAAAAAGTTGATCTTGACAGTTCATGCATGCATGCATTCATTCTTTTATCAAATATTTATCGAGTGTCAACTATGTGCCAAGCTCATGGTACCTGGGAAGCATCGTGGTGCTAGATGTGGAATGAGAAGCAAAAGAATGACACTTAGCCGAAAATGAGGCTTAGTCCCTGCCCTTTAGTTCAGGGTTGAGCAGAATGTGTGACTCAGGAAAACCTCAGAGGTTTATTAAAAATGCATATTAATTGGCCTCACCTTACACCGAGTAAATCAGAATCTCTGAGGTGGAGCCCAGGAATCCGCATTCTAACCCACTTCCCCAGGCTGTTCTTAAGCACATTGAAGTTTGAAAGTGTTGGCTTTGAGACTTACACCTGAAAGCATCAGGCAGCAGTGGATGACCATAAAAGAGATACCAGCATCAATACGCGGATATGTAACCCAGGAAATAGTGCTGGGGACATACCCAGGGTCCAGCATTGCGCCAAAGAAGTGGGGAAGGTGCAGCGTGAGGAGGCCTGTTTGCACAACTCCAAGGGCACCTTTGTTATCTTAAACAATGGCAGTCCTACCCATGGTGTTCATGGAAACCTTTAGTTTAGTTTTGTTTTTTATTGTTTTTATTTTCTTTGTAGCTTTGTTTACCTTATGAAACTTTTCAAATTTTAGAGTAGTTTTAACGTATGGAAAAGTCACAAGGATAGTACAGAGAGTATCCACGTACCTAACACCCACTTACCCCTATCATTAACATCTTACGTGAGTATGGTACGTTTGTCACCATTCGTGGATGAGTATTGCTGTATTATTATTCATTAATCTCCATACTTTAAACTAATTTCCATAATTTTAAGCTTCATATCCTTTTCCCATCTACAATCTCATGTTACATTTAGGTGTCATGTCTCCTTAGGCTCCTCCTGGCTGTGACAGTTTCCCAGACCCTCCTTGTCTTTGATGACCTTGAGAGTTTTGAGGTGTACTGTTCTGGTAAATATTTTGTAGCATGACCTTCAGCTGGCATTTGGCTGATGTTTTTTCTCATGATTAGACTGGGGTTATGGATTTTGGGGGAGGAAGAGCCCGGAGGTAAGGTGCAGTTTTCATCACATCACATCACATCAAAAGTGTATGGGATCAATGTGATTTATCACTGTTGATGTTGACCTTGATCACCTGGCTGAGCATGTTTGTCAGGCTTCCCCACTGTAAAGTTACTTTTCCTCTCTCTTCGCATATGGAACTCTTCAGAAGGAAGTCACTATGTGCAGCCCACACTTAAGGGGTTGTATGCTCCACCTTCTTGAACACAGAGTAAATTATTTGGAACTCTTTTCTATGGGAGATTTGTATATTCTCCTTTATTTACTTATCCAATCATTTGTTAAGTCAGTATGAACTTAACAGATATTTATGTTATACTTTGGATTTTAACACAATGTTTTGTTATTAATTTTTCTTGCTCAAATTGTTCCAGCTGAAGTCATTGGGAGCTCTTCCATTTGGCTCCTGTGTTCCTCTGACATACGCACACAGTTTTGTCTTTTGAGCACTTCTTTGATTCCTCACACTCGAAGATGCTCCAGGCTCATCTTATATGTTCCCTGACCCAATCCTAGAATCAGCCATTTCTTCAAGGAGACTTGGTTCCCTTTATTGGAGAACAGTATTTAGAAACCAAAATCTGGACATTGCATGTGCTTATTATTGCTGGGATATTATTGCTTCTAGGCCTTCCCAGAACTAGGATAGAACTAGGAAATAAATGGGTGTGTATTAACATATCTCTGTATATACACATGATGCCTCTATATCTATACCTATGTAGCATCTATCTGTATCTAGCATCTATTTATATATCTATTCATATCTAAATTAAGCTAAACATGAGTTCATGCTAATGTCTCTAACTCTAATCCATTACCACCTTGGTCATTCTAGCCTCCTCCTGTTGTTTCTCTATAACCACCCACACCAACAGTGAGAAGCCTGGCTTTCATCCTCTGTCACCCATTTGTTTGTTTAGCCTCACTATACATGTATAGTGGCTTCACAGTTAACCTGGGGTCCCCTTTCTATGTAGTGTCCATTTACAACCAAAGCAATGTCTGTTAACTGCGACACACTTTGGGACACTCTGGCTTGAAAGAACCCCTTTCTCTGGTTACTACCCTAGAGACACAGTGAGTCCCCTGGGCCACCTCTCCTTCTTGTGGCCTATCCTTCCAGATCCTTGTTCAGCTCCCACTGGCAGCCACCCCAAAGTTTGCCCAAGATTCATAACAGCTGCCACTGACTTTCTGAGCCATAGCGGGGTCATCAATATCCACTCAGGGAGCGCTTGCTGAGAGCACGTACTCCATACCTAGGTCTGTAAAGATGCTGAAGATAAGGACGTGGATATTAAGATAGCAGGGTCCTATCCCTAGTAGCTCTCTTTCTAACTGGGCATGGGGACGGGGGGCTTGGCCCTTGTTGCCATTTTGCATTGTCGGTTTATTTCTCTAAGTGCCACCACAAGGGAGCATGAAATGCCACAGTGTCTCTAGAGGAAAGCACCTTCATCTAGTTTGGGACATGCAGGAAAGCTTCTCAGCGGCAGTAAGTCTTTAGCTGAGTCCTGAAGAATTGATGAATGCTGTCAGTGTGTACCTATTGAGCATCCTAATGTAGGCTGGGTGTTGAGAACATGATGGAGGGGGGAAAACCCAGATAAGGTCACTGGTTTCATGGAGACCCCAGTTAAGTGAGGGATTCAGGCACTTAGTACCATAAGTAGTAGTTAATCAGGTGGGGAATGGGAGTTGCAGCCCTGAGATTTCACCTGCAAAGCTTTCCTTCAGTTCTCACATCTCCGTATCCGTCAGGCCCCTTTGGGGGGATGCTCTGCAAAGATTCCAAAGCCCCTGGCTTACAGGGGAGCTGTGTGCTGATTCCTGTGCACAAGAGAGAGGGGTGGGAGTCGGGTGCCAAGTGGGACAACATCCATTTGATCCTTTTTATATGTAAATGTGACTTTAAATAATATTTTGTAATGACCTGCATTTCTGTTAGGAAATATCTCTTGATGATTTATTTTTTTTCCCTGCAATTACGACAGCCTAGTGATCTTGTTAATTAATGCCAAAGAAGGTTTTTCCGCACCTCATTAAAGGTTTTCCCTTTCAGGACAGCAACACTCTTGTGCACAGCCAGGGCAGAGAAAGTCATTTTCTTGCGGGTGGAAACACATCTTTTGATCCTCCACCTCTTTCTTTTCTTATCCTTTGCCTTCTTATTACAGCCCGTTTTTTCCATTCTATGTCTCCCCTTCTTCTCCTTTTTCTTTTCTTTTATTCCAAAAACACAGTCTCTTCTTGTTGCTCTGAAGCATTGTTTCAAATAGTTCAGCTGTCATCAGTGTGTTCCCTTAGGGGCCCTCTTTCTCCTGGAAAAATTGTTTTATTTTGCTATTTAATTCAGTGTTTCCTATTCAGTGACTTTTGGTTGAGAGTTTTCTGTGTCCTAAGTTCCCTTGTAGATATCAGGGAAATAATCGTGAACCAGAGAGTGTCCTGTCTGTAAGACTCTTAGTTTTGTCCTATAAAAATAACTAACACATGAAAGGATGAATGAATGAAGGGTTCTGTGGTCCAGTAAATTTTATTAATCCTACCCCAGGGGTTGTCACACTATGGCCTGGAGGGCAAAGCCTGCCCCTGCTTGTTTTTGTAAATAAAGTTTTATTGAAAGAGCCACAATATTCACTTGCCTATTGTCCATGGCTTTGCAGCAGCTTTGCTGCTACAACAGCAGAGTTGAGTTGTTGTTATAGAGACCATTTGACCCACAAAGCCTATCTGGCCCTTTATAGGAAAAGTTTGCTGACCCCTGCTCTACCCCATCATTGGAGAGTCTGAATGCCCATTATATATTTAAAAGTCTGAAAAATTCTGTAGTCAGAAAACGTATTAATTTTCTTCAACCCATTTCCCCCCAAACATATTTGATCACAGAACCGTCTTCCAAACCACCACCTCTTTATGAATTGATTTATAGACATTTCCCCTGGATGAAATAGCCAGCCCTGAAGGTTGTCTTTCTCTGCCTCATTTCAATTTGGTGGGCACCCTCGTCTTCTGACTTCTGGCGGGACTGTCGCCTGGACTGTCCAAATCCAGCTCCTCTCTCAGCCTCTGTGAAAGTGTCCTCCACTCAGGCATGAGGGTGGGGATTCTCCTTGGCTCCAGTGAGATACTGTTTTTCTCTTTCCAGGAGCAATGATGTGCAAAACCCAAGTCACCACTAATGGCCAAACAGGTTAGACTGGTTTCCTATCCAGGGGGTTTCCACTCTTGCCTCATCTGACGCATCTCAAAGAAAACTCCTTCTGATTTATGGTTCATTTTTCTGAGGCATTGTTGAAGGTTGGATTAGACTGGGATGGCCTGCAGATCAGCCAGAACTGAAGGAAGGGTCATGGTGGTGTTGAGAAATCCCAGCAGGAAAAAGTTCCCCTAAGGTCCAGAGAAGACCTGGAAATGCTATGTTAGGGGAGACATCCTTCCTTGTCCTTGGAGACAGGGAGGTGGTTTTTGGAAGAAAAGACTCAGATTACACCTTGGCATTTGGACAGTACCCTGAAAGTAGAAACGGGTTTCTGTGTTACCTTTCCAGTTCTGCTAGGTCTTTCCTTCTCATAAATAAGGCCTGAAGAAGAGAGCAGACTGTCGGGTACCACAGGTGGCATGTGGGGTGGATACCTCTTCAACAGGTCAGGGGGCATGTAGTCAGTAGGTAGATGTCAGACCTACAAGGAGAGGCCTGCAAGGAACTGAATTTTGCCAACAACTTGAATGAGCCTGGAAGCATGCTCTTCCCCAGAGCCTTCAGACAAGACTTCAGCCTGGCTGATGCTTTGATTCCAGCCTGTGAGATCAGATATTGGGTAGAGAAGTAGCCATGCCATGCTGGACCTCTGATCTTCAGAACTGTGAGCTACTCAGTGTATTTTGTTCAAGCGCATAACTTTGTGGTCACTTGTTACACAGCAATAGGAAACTAATATAATGAGCAAAGTATCAAGATGGCTAAGGATTTAATGAGGAGTGTTATGGGCACATATGATAGTGTTTATGCAGCATCCCTCCCTTTGGTGAACTAACACTTCCCCTTCCATAATAATCTTGGCTAGTCTATATGGTTCCTTTAAAATTTACTTCATGCCCCTACTTAACCCCAGGAGTTGACGCCAGACTCAGGCCTTGCTAATGACGGGATTCCATCCTCCTGGCCACACTGATAGGATCAGCAGTGAGTCCATAACACAAGGAGGGCAAATGTGAATTATTGGAAAGACAGTCTCTTTGAGCTCTGGAGCCATAAAGAGTATGTGAGCCTCTTTCCTGGTAGCTCGAGAAAGTTTGCCTGGGAAGGAAGCAAACACAGAGGAAAACAGAACTGACAGATGGATAGAGAAACAGAGCCCTGATCTAGCCATACCTGTAGCCATGAATACCTTGGAATTTTCAGTTATATGAATCCCTTCCCTTTTATTTTGCTTTAGCTACTTTAAATTGGGTTTCTATAACATGAAACTAAAAGTAGCTCCAACTAGTGCTCATGGTAAAGTGGAGGAGGTATGAAGTCCATGCCATTGTTTCAGATGGGGCTGAGTTTACGTAATAGGTTGAATCCCCCAAACAGACCCGTCATCTGCTGGTCAGGATGTATTCCAGCATCTGCCACCAACTCACACGTGACCTTGGGCAAATGGCTTCTCGTCTTTTATTTATCAAGTTAGGGTCTGGATTAGAACCGGCAGAGTCCTTGAAGCCCACCTAACACCATGTGATTCCCTGAATGCACACCTACTATCAGATTCTCTCACTGATGCCCAATTCTTTATGTGAATGTCAAACAGAGATTTGGAATCTTTGACATTGATTAATACTAATAATAATCATTCAGATTTTCATGGTACCCAAAGAGCTTTCATGGATTTGAGACTCTTTGCTTTCTCTAACTACCCTGTGAGCGTCGTTATCCACATTTCATGGAAGCAGTAACTGGGGTTCAGAGAGGGGAAGTGACTTTCCCAAGAGCTGGTAAGTAGCAGAGCCGAGGTGAAAACCAAGAGCGCGCAACCCCATGGCGCTACCCTTCCTGCTCTGCTCCCTGCCATCATTCAGACTGTTCGGTGAGTGCGACCCTTCTGCGTGCACTGGCACATCTCTGTTCCACGTGCTCGTATTTGGGGGTGTGTAGGACGAGATGGTCGCATTGGCCTAGAGGCACCCACACCAGGGCCGTCCCGTTACGAGGCTGTTAATGCTGCAGAACCAGCCTATGAGCACAGACCACTGAAAACCTTGACCAAGGCAAAGTTTTACTCTCGCCTCCTGATAACAGTTGAGTATTTTGAAGAAGTCTAATAAAGGTTTGATTTTTCTTTCCTGAGCCTGAGTTCCGAACAAATTGAAAAAGAAGCAGAGGAGTAGCAGATGGTGAACCAAAAATTCACCTTTATGACCAGTGTCTGGTTTGAGAGCCAAATGGGTCTGAAGACTGCACCAAGAATTTCACAGACATTCACTCGCTTATAGGTAGTTCTGAGTGAGACGGACTTTTGTGGGACCCACTAGGGAAGATTTACAGGATAAGGATGCAGAGCATCCTACTTCCAGCAGGAATCTTACTCCAAGAGGAAAGAGGGAGGAGCTAAGCCAAATGGCGCAGTTTTCTTCCCAACTTTAGCGATCCAGTAGTCACTTCCTCTCTCTAAGGGCACTGTGAGTAAAGAGCAGAAAGAGGAGAAAGTGACGCACTAACCAGATTCATTCCAAGTGGAAGGAAATAGCAGGAGTTAAGAGGAAGCATTTCTCCCTAATATAATCCCTGCACAAGGCTTGCACATTTTCCTGGATCATCGGCCATGAGAAGGGCATCGTGCCTTTGTGCTGTGATGTGCCACCTGTCCGTCCATCCCTCCTTGGTCCCCAGCAGTGTCCAGGGATCCTTTTGGAATAGAGATGAAACCTGAGCATGCTCTGACCACCTTCCCCTTCCCTTTTACTTCTTCGCTGCCTGTAATAACAAGATATACCTGGAGAGGGGCTGATATCCTTCCTTCACAGAAAGTAACTCCTACTCCTAGGCTTATAGTGTCTTTAATGTCTGTGCCATAGGCAGAAAAAATTTAAATAGCCATTTTCAGGTTTTATAAAGTAAATCAAAATAAACCAGCCAAGGCAGGATATCTGCAGTATGTCCCAAATTCTCATTAGGTGCTAACAGGGAGGAACAGTGCTCAGGGCAGAAGTCCCCTAAAGCCTTAAAACTCAAAGTGTGCTCCATAGGCCAGCAGGATCTACATCACCGGGAAGCCTGTTAGAAATGCAGACTCTCAGGTCTCACCCTGACTTACCCTGAATCGGAACCTGCATCTGAACGAGGTCGCGGGTGATCTGTGTGCTCGTGACAATTTGAGAAACACTGCCTTGAAGTCCTTCCCGCCTAGGGAAGTAGGGAACACAGCTGTGCCTACTTCAGTACAC
The DNA here is from genome assembly GCF_965194825.1 of Balaenoptera physalus. Lineage (NCBI taxonomy): Eukaryota > Metazoa > Chordata > Mammalia > Artiodactyla > Balaenopteridae > Balaenoptera > Balaenoptera physalus. Next base: position 60,144,138 of record NC_138900.1, on the reverse strand, counting down.
ATCCCTTCCAACTGCCAGGACAATGATGGAAAACATGATTTACCGGTGAGAGGAATGGGGGAGCATACATTTAGGTGTGCGGTATCTCTAGTCCTCCTCTCTCAGGGAAAGTTGGTTGACTCAAACATATTCGTTCACTTTTTGTTTCATCGAGAGCTTATCTGGGCTATACACTTTGTGACACCTTTGGCATATTCCAGTGAAAACCAGACCTCGTCACTGACTGCATGGAATTTATAGTCTGCTGGGAGAGACGTATGTTTACTTTTGTATTTTCTTGCAGTAGTGATGAGGAGGAAAAGCACAGGGGGCTAAGAAGGGACTACTTAATTCCATCAGTAGAAGCAGGATGATTTCAGGGAATTTTCGAGGAGGAATCATACAAATCATGTAGACCAGGGCTCAGCAAACTAGAGCCCATGGGCCAATTCCAGCTTGCCACTTGTTTTTGTAAATAAAGTTTTATTGGAACACGAACACACCTATCCACGTATGTATTTATGGCAGCTTCTGTGCTTCCATAGTGAAGCTGAATAGTTGTGACAGAGACCACATGGCTCCACAAAGTCTAAAATACTTACTTTGGTCCTTTAAGAAAAAGTTTGCTCATCCTTTTAGGGTCTTTGTTTTTTGTTTTGTTTTTGTTGTTGTTGTCGTTGTTTGTTTGTTTGTAAATGATTGAAATGAGATCCAGCCAGGGAAAGTTAATCATCCATGATCTCATAGCATATAAATACAGAGCAAGCATAGGAATTTCCTGAATCTCGGTGTTTAAAGGGGCTCTGGGAACATCTTGGACATGAACAATGGAGAGACAAGTCCAGCTGAGGGGCCGGGGGTGGGAGAGGCGTCCCCAAACAACAGTCTGTGGACTTAGAAGTTGGCCTTGGGGTAGATTAGGGGAGAGTCTTCCAAGGCCCACCTGGAGAGGGAGTGGTTAGTCAAACACACCTGGGCAGGACGGGGACTAAGCTGTGAGCTGAGAGGCAGACAACAAACCAGGGGGTCCAAGTGGTGAGGTTTTAGATGCAACAAGAGTGCAAGCAACAGTGCAAAAGGCACACAAACGGTGTCTCCATCCAGAAAACTCCATTTAAGCAAAGACCTGAAATATGAACCCTAGTAGGATGAGAATGAGCGGTGTGTGGGTAGAGGGGACCGTGGGCTCGAGAGTGTTACAGGCAGGAAGGAGCAGATGCAAAACCCCAGGGCAGGAGAGCACATGACGTGATTAAGAAACTTTAAGGAACTCAACGTGAATCGTCCACCTTGAACATTTTCTGAACCCGACCTCACTCTGGGGTAATACCACCTGCATGGTCATCCCCAAGCTAAACCCTTAGCTGGGGTTTTTGCACCATAAGCATTTTTTTGAGCAAAAACTTTCCACCTATAGGAAGACGGTGCTCATTCATTGTTCTGGGTCAAAACAAAATAAAACAAAACAACAAAACAAATTCCTGGTGCGAACCATCTGCTGAAATCAGGTTCTGCTTATGAGGGAAACTATCTTTGCCTATGCTTTTCAATGAAGAGGATATACTAGAAATGATATCGGAATCATTATAGTCAAACCACATTCATCAATGTTATATTGATTGATCTGAGTTATATTTAAACAAAATAATGATGATGAAAAGGGGAAGGTGTTATTTATTTTTTCTATTAAGTCCAGTTAGATAAACTTGAAAGTACAGAAAATAAAGGTATTAAATTTACTCAAGTTGTCAAAGAGATCTAGCGATTAATTTAAACAAAAAACTGAGTGGTGGCTTCCTCTTTGGTGCTATTTGTTTATCTTTTGCTCTCAGGTGATATGTCTAATCTCATTCTTAGGGGTGAACCACTCTGCTCCTGGATTAAGGCAGTGTCCTGAAACTTGTACTGGCTATTTGGGAACCTTTCTGCATAATATTCTCATATGAACAAAAACTTAAGACTAGAGTCTCATTTATTACAATGATTCCTTTAAAACAGGGATGAACGTGAAATTTAAATACAATTCTCTTCTAAAAGCCATGCTACTTGCTCACACACAGAAATGTTCACTGAATTTACTGAAACGTCAAAAGCAAGACTTTCATGAAATCTTGTAGCTGTGTTTGACATGCCCTGGAAAATTCTCCAGTAGAGCAGACAGAGGGCTCCAAGGCTGAAATTTAACTCTTTTCCTCGAAGTTTGGTTTCCATGGCTTGATTTCATAAAAAGCAATTTCATCATGTTTTTTAGGTGGTCATAACTGAAAGTGGAAATTCTCCCCCTGAGAGAGCCTCCCTCGATAGCTGTTTTTGACATTGATACATCTCCCTCTTGGCCAGAAGCCAAAGGGTCCCCCTCATGTTAGATCATTAATTTGTTCTTACACACACACACACACACACACACACACACACGTCTACACACACTCAGCTGAGAGAGAACCAAGGCAATTATGCAATTAAGTCAAGCAAAAAACGATGCTTGTGCTCCAATGAACCACAATTTCAGTTGACAGTGGCTTTGACTTGACTTGTCCAGATAATTGCTTCAAGTCCTCCATGACCCTCCTACAGAATATGTGAGTTCCTTAAGAGAGGGTGTCATTTGTGTGTGTGGTGGGGGGGACAGTGCCACCATCTTCTTAGAAAAAGACGGGGGATGAATACTGGTGTCCTTTGTTCAAGTCAAATACGACCCGTGTGAGACTTCCCTGGTGCTCCAGTCATTGGGACTTCGCCTTCCAATGCAGGGGTCTGGGTTCAATCCCTGCTCGGGGAGCTGGGATCCCACATGGCCCTCGGCCAAAAGACCCAAACATAAAACAGAAGCAATATTGTAACAAATTCAATAAAGACTTTAAAAATGGTCCACATGAATAAAATCTTAAAAGAAAAATTTCTATTAAAAAAAGAATACAACCCGTGTTAGTTCAGCTTCCTCCAGAAGCTGACCCTTAGACAAGAATCCAAATAAAATGGTTTATTCTGGAAGTGATTCCAGGAAACATTGGTAGAGGGATGGGAAAGTAAGACAACAAAGTAAGAGTAAGCAAATAATGAGCTCAATCCTACAGGGGAGATCTGTAAACCAGTGTAGAACTCTGCTTAGAGTTCCCACCTGAGGGGGATATACTAACTCCCAGTGGTCATTGTTGAGGGTCTACACTGGGGGTGTTAATTCTTCAGCACTTGGGACAGAATGGGCTCCATCTTACGGGGAAAGCCCTAAAAAGAAAGCAAATGCTGGCCTGGGAGTTCTGACTGGCAGGCACTGCCAGGATGAATCCCAAAGGGACGTTGATGGGGCAGCAGCTATACTTGCAGACTTCCTCAAGCCAAAAGACTTCAATTTGTGTCGTTCCAGATCTGGACCCACCTTACTTCCATTCTCTGCTTTCAGAACAAATCTAGATGTTTGGACATGAACGTGACAGTGATCACCTTGTTCTCCTAAAGACAGTAAGTCACTGGCGTCGTACGTAACTTTTCAGCCTATTTGAAATCTGAAATGTTAGCTGTTTTTACTCTCGGATACCCTTTAAAAAAAAAAAACAAAAACTTTAAACCTTGAAACTGAAAGACCGCACTGTACCTGGTGTTTGAATTGTATACCTTTCAACAGCCTTTGCCCCAAGGTAGTATAATTCTGCCCAGACTGTTTTCTTTGGTACCCTGCAAACATAGCCAGGGTGCGCCAAATCAACAAGTATTTGTTTAACAGTTAATATGTATTATGATTTCCTAAGGTAAATAGTTCTAAACCACATACTGTGTTACCTTGCTCTAAGTCAACTTTTCTTCTTTTCCTGTGGTATTATTTGCAAATACAGCCAGTAAAGAAATGGAAAGAGAGCTAACAATGGGTTTGTGGGATGGAAAACATAATTTCTTTCTCAGCATTTTGGCTCATGTAACATTCTTTGAAAACCCGAGTACATAGAACTCAGGAATCGTCACTACAGTTATTTACCATGGAATTCTTTATTCTCTCAATTACAGCCTCCTTTAAGAATACTTGAGAATATTAGACTTATCAAAATGTGATGTGATTCAGGATGCTCCTTTGACTCTATAAAATGAAATCCACATGTATAGATAAACACCAGAAGGGAGTTTTTAAGGGAGTAGCCCTTGTGTATCATTCTTATTAACCAGAACAGCATTTATCTCATACGTTGAGCCCTTCCTCTAATACTTCGTGCTTTGAGAAACTTCACTAATTCCTCTGCAGAGAGTGAGTTGCTTTTCCAATTCCCCTCTGCCACCCTACATGATGAATTTCTCAGAGCAAGGATAGTCTCATTTATTTTTAAATTCTCTCTTTCCTGGAATAGTGACTAGGACATAATGGGTGATCAGAAAAAGCTTGTTGAGTTGACCTGAGGGGGAGCCTTCCTTTTTCTGATAAAGAAGAGCTACCAAAAAAAATCTGTACTGAGTATTATAATTAGTGGTGAAATATTTAAAGCTTTCTCTTGCGACTGGGGCCCAAACAAGCATGCCCACTATCATCACTCCTTTTTAATGTCACATTGCATGCCCCAGCCAGTTCAGTAAGGGAAGGAAAAGACATTTTTAAATATTAGGGTAAGACAGGAAGATGTATAGCTATCATTAGGAGATAACATCACTGGAAAATAGAAATCTTAAAGCGTTTGTAAATAAACTATAAGAACTAATAAGTGAATTTAGCAAGGTTGCTTAATCTAAAGTCAATATGCAAAAATCAGTTTTATTTCTACATACTTGCAACAAATAATTAGAAAATAAAATTTTCTAACTAGGATGCATTAGTGATAGTATCACACACATTAAATACTTAGGGAAAAATCTAGTGAAAGATGTGCAAGACTTCTATCCAGGAAACTATAAAACATCACTGAAAGAAATTGAAGTCTGTGGTCACGTGCTTTTCATGTTTGCCAAAGTACAGAGTGTACAAGGGAATACAGCATGGCTGGAGAGGAGACCTCAGAGTTAACAGGAAGCCAGTTTACATACTGCCTTGCATGCTGTTCTAGTTGTCTATTGCTTTGTAACAAACTATACGAAAGTTTGTGGCCTAAAACAACATATAATTGCCTGCAAATCTGTTGTTCGGGCAGGGCTCAGCCGGGATGGTTCATCACTGCTTTATGCTGGAGCAGGTGGATGGGGGGCTGGAGAATTTCAAGATGATTCTTAGCCATGGCTGATAAGTTGGTGCTGAGTGTTGGTGAAAGCTGTGTGCCTCTTCTTGGGTGCCTTGGGCTTTCTCATAGAGTGGTGGCTGGGTTCCAAGGGTGAGTGTCCCAAGAGAACAAGATAGAAGTGCATGGCATTTTTATGACCTAGCCTCAGAAGTCACATAGTGTCACTTTCACCATAGTCTGTTGATCCAGGCTGTCACAAAATAGCATTCAGCTTCAAGAGGAGGGCCGTAGACTCTACCTCTTTACAGGGGAGTATCAAGGTTCTACAAGAATGCATGGGTCGGGAGATATTATTGTGGCCACCTTAGAAAATAAAATCTGCCCTGTAGGCTGAAAATAAAATCTGCCCTGTAGGCCGTGGTAAGGTCTTTGGTTTTGCTCTTCCATTATAGGGCTTGAGCAGAGGAGTGACATGACCTGACCTAGGACATTTTTTGCCTCATTATTTTACCTTATAGTTTTATATGAGATTTGATATCACAGATATGACTTCATCCTAGGACTAAAACACATGGGTAATTTCCAATGTATGACTGTGACCCTATGGAAGTCAAGTGCCCAGCGTAGTATAGAAGGTCATCAAAGGCTAGGTCCCTTCAGATTTTTGTGTGGCCATACCCATCTGCTGGGCAAACCTAGGAGCTGTGGGCAAATTTGTCTCTGAGCCAAAGCAATTTTGTACACACAGGTGTTTGCTTGTGTCAGGGAAGGGGGTAGAAGAGACCAGGTTTCTCAGGCTTGGTTCCTGGCTCCCTAGGTAAAGACCAAACTTCCCAGAGAGATAACATAGAGGCAAGATCTGTTGGAATGTGTCTTGACTCTACGGGAGAGGAAGTTCTTCCCCTCTTGGTTTCCTAATTCTTACACGGAGGCAGAAAAGTCTTTGGATGAGGTGAATAAAGGGAGACAGTGCACCTGTTTTCTCTCCTCCTGGCTTTAGAGAGAAGGCAAGGGAGAGAAGTAGATCACCAGATGAGAGAAAAGAGAAGCCCTAGAGATGGAATTTCTAGGGGAAGACTCACCAACTTGGATGAAATACTGTTTAGACTACTTTTAAAGGACAGTATGGCATCATAAAAAATTATGGTCTTGGCAGTCCAAAAACACTGGATTTGATTCCTACTTCCATCACTCATTAGTTGTGTGGCTATAGATATGTAATGAAATTACATCTCAATCTGTCCATTAAAAAATAAAAAATAATAACAGCTACCAAGAGCATTTTGAGGATTAAATGAGATCATCTATGCAAGCCCCTAGAACAGTTACAGTTATGAACATTCTGTAAGTACCTTCCTCTCTCTAAAATGCCTACATTCATCCTTTCTTTTCCATTCCCTGGTCTGGCATAGCTAAAATCTAATATTTTCTGCCAGTACTTCTGGGGAGTTTTTTCTAGAAATGGGGCATAAAATCCACAGAAGAAGACTCATTGAAGTTCTAACAACTATTTGTGGAATAAAACAAGCTTGGGAGGTATTTTGAGTTATTTAGTAATTATGAAGTGGGGAGGATAGTAGAATGAAGGAAAATGAACTTAACATTTTCTTTGACTTGTAGCAATTGTAAGTGGTCTTTTGATCTTAAAAAGCAAAGAAAAACATAAAGGGAACGTGAATGGATTGACTCCACATAAAACCAAATAAATACATATTTTAATGGATCCCTGATAAACCAGAAGGCAGAGATTTTGTTTAAACCTAACGATGTTCAATACCTAAGTGTATTGTCTAGGTCACGTAGTGATCATACTGCCATTGTCAAGAAGCACCTGTCATGTATCTCCATGCAGATGAAGCGTAGCTGAGAATGGGGTGCATGTTGTTGCCTGCTCATTGGTCATAGTCTAGATGGACAATAATTGCAGATTCAGACTTATAAAGTAAGACTCAGTGATATGCCAGAGTCAGCTTGTACCAGCTCATCGGAGCGGATTGATCACATTTCTTTTTAACTCCAGGTTCATTGTCATCAATCACTTTAGTAGCATGAAATCGCGAGCCATGCTGGGAGTGTTTACATCATGGAAATTGGGAGAAGCTACAAGTCAGTACTTACCCCCTCCCCAGCCAAGGCTGCTCACTAAACATTTACTAACACACCACTGGCCAGACAGACAGATAATGAAATGAAACATTCTGATAGCTTCATTAAAAGGCAAAGAAACTATTTATTTATTTATTTATTTATTTATTTATTTATTTATTTATTTATTTTATTATTATTTTTTTAATAAATAAGTTTTTTCTATTTTTTTTAATATACAGCAGGGTTTTTTTTTTTTAAATTATTTATTTATTTATTTATGACTGTGTTGGGTCTTCGTTTCTGTGCGAGGGCTTTCTCCAGTTGCGGCAAGTGGGGGGCCACTCTTCATCGCGGTGCGCGGGCCTCTCACTATCGCGGCCTGTCTTGTTGCGGAGCACAGGCTCCAGACGCGCAGGCTCAGCAATTGTGGCTCACGGGCCTAGTTGCTCTGCGTCATGTGGGATCTTCCCAGATCAGGGCTCGAACCCGTGTCCCCTGCATTGGCAGGCAGACTCTCAACCACTGCGCCACCAAGGAAGCCCCAGGTTTTTATTAGTCATCAATTTTATACACATCAGTGTATACATGTCAATCCCAATCGCCCAATTCGTCCCCCCACCCCCCCCACCCCCCCGCTGCTTTGCCCCCTTGGTGTCCATATGTTTGTTCTCTACATCTGTGTCTCAATTTCTGCCCTGCAAACTGGTTCATCTGTACCATTTTTCTAGGTTCCACATATATGCGTTAATATACGATATTTGTTTTTCTCTTTCTGACTTACTTCACTCTGTATGACACTCTCTAGATCCATCCACATCTCTACAAATGGCCCAATTTCGTTCCTTTTTATGGCTGAGTAATAGTTCATTGTATATATGTACCACATCTTCTTTATCCATTCGTCTGTCGATGGGCATTTAGGTTGCTTCCATGACCTGGCTATTGTAAATAGTGCTGCAATGAACATTGGGGTGCATGTGTCTTTTTGAATTGTGGTTTTCTCTGGGCATATGCCCAGTAGTGGGGTTGCTGGATCATACGGTAATTCTATTTTTAGTTTTTTAAGGAACCTCCATACTCTTCTCCATAGTGGCTGTATCAGTTTACATTCCCACCAACAGTGCAAGAGAGTTCCCTTTTCTCCACACCCTCTCCAGCATTTGTTGTATGTAGATTTTCTGATGAAGCCCATTCTAACTGGTGTGAGGTGATACCTCATTGTAGTTTTGATTTGCATTTCTCTAATATTAGTGATGTTGAGCAGCTTTTCATGTGCTTCTGGGCCATCTGTATGTCTTCTTTGGAGAAATGTCTATTTAGGTCTTCTACCCATCTTTGGATTGGGTTGTTTGTTCTTTTAATATTGAGCTGCATGAGCTGTTTATATATTTTGGAGATTAATCCTTTGTCCGTTGATTCGCTTGCAAATATTTTCTCCCATTCTGAGGGTTGTCTTTTCGTCTTGTTTATGGTTTCCTTTGCTGTGCAAAAGCTTTTTAAGTTTCATTAGGTCCCATTTGTTTATATTTGTTTTTATTTCCATTACTCTAGGAGGTGGATCAAAAAAGATCTTGCTGTGATTTATGTCAAAGAGTGTTCTTCCTATGTTTTCCTCTAAGAGTTTTATAGTGTCCGGTCTTACATTTAGGTCTGGAATCCATTTTGAGTTTATTTTTGTGTATGGTGTTAAGGAGTGTTCTAATTTCATTCTTTTACACGTAGCTGTCCAGTTTTCCCAGCACCACTTATTGAAGAGACTGTCTTTTCTCCATTGTATATCTTTGCCTCCTTTGTCATAGATTAGTTGACCATAGGTGCGTGGGTTTACCTCTGGGCTTTCTATCTTGTTCCATTGAGCTATGTTTCTGTTTTTGTGCCAGTACCATATTGTTTTGATTACTGTAGCTTTGTAGTATAGTCTGAAGTCAGGGAGTCTGATTCTTCCAGCTCCGTTTTTTTCCCTGAAGACTGCTTTGGCTATTCGGGGTCTTTTGTGTCTCCATACAAATTTTAAGATTTTTTGTTCTAGTTCTGTAAAAAATGCCATTGGTAATTTGATAGGGATTACATTGAATCTGTAGATTGCTTTGGGTAGTATAGTCATTTTCACAATATTGATTCTTCCAATCCAAGGACATGGTATATCTCTCCATCTGTTGGTATCATCTTTAATTTCTTTCATCAGTGTCTTATAGTTTTCTGCATACAGGTCTTTTGTCTCCCTAGGTAGGTTTATTCCTAGGTATTTTATTCTTTTTGTCGCAATGGTAAATGGGAGTTTTTCCTTAATTTCTCTTTCAGATTTTTCATCATTAGTGTATAGGAATGCAAGAGATTTCTGTGCATTAATTTTGTATCCTGCAACTTTACCAAATTCTTTGATTAGCTCTAGTAGTTTTCTGGTGGCATCTTTAGGATTCTCTATGTATAGTATCATGTCATCTGTAAACAGTGACAGTTTTACTTCTTCTTTTCCAATTTGTATTCCATTTATTAAATAAACTATTTATATTGCATATTAAAATTTTGTTTTTGCTTTAAATAGGCAAATATGTACTTGAAGCTAGAGAAAAATCTCAATTTAGAGTTTATATGTTGAGTTCCAAAGGAGTGGAATGAACACCCTCCAATTTAATTAAAAAAAAAGAATTTCATTGCTTTTTGGATTCAGTGAAAGGGGGATTTTTTTAAATTGATTTTTGTTTTAAAGTTCAATAAAATTTTAATTCATTTAATTCATTTCCATCAATTTTTAAATAAGCAGTAGCTTAGATTAAATTTGCTCTCTCTCTCTTTCCTTATTTAACCCAAACTCCTCCAAGCGTATTAATGGGTCTGGTCTTCATTTTGCAGTCGGGACATTATTGGTGATTATAAATCAAGTGAAAGTTTTAGACCAGGATTTGAGGTGTTGTTTCTATTAGGATGTTGAGGTGTTTCCGTTAGGGTGTATTTTATGGAAAAACAACATACAAACGAGGAAAAAATTTTCACTGGAAGCAGGAAGGGGGTTCTGGTGATGGTAGCTCTTAATCTAAGACAATCGCACCGGGTGTCACGTTCAGACAGGTGGTTTAAGAGCGGAAGTGGTATCAGTTGGCATCTGTAGGATGGTCTGAGTTCACCTTCCAAGTACGTGGGGGCCTGGGGGAGCTGGAGGAGGAAAGGGATCATGCAGTGTGATCAGAAGTGGACCAAGCTAGAAGACGAAGGACCCACACTTCACCATTCTTTTAAGGGAGAATTAATAACTTCCTGTCAGGATTGAAACCACAATCCAGAGGAGCTAGAAAATGAAATAAATAGGTAATAAGACTGGAGTTAACTTCTGAGGAATGACGATCCAAGTGTGAGAAAAGCTTTTCCCTAGTGTTTTCTTCCATACTCTAGTTCCACGTGATGATTTCCAAAAAACAAGGATGTGCAGTCAAATAATTTTGCAACCTAATGGTTGTATACTCTACTCTACCCCCGCCCCCCAAAGAAATGCACAATGGGCGCTGGTCTATTTAAAGCTTTGACAGGTTTTGTAGTTAATAAAGGCATTTAGGTTTGCTTAACCAACTCCTTTGAGCATAGAATACATTTTTGGCATCACGATGTACACATTCTGCAGAACCACGTCCTGCAGAAAATCAGTTTGACATGTGGGATGGCAGAAAGGGCCTGGACTTTGGTCAAACACTCCCAGACCCAAAGTCTGGAGACAAGGTCTGTCAAGAGACTGGCGTAGCACCAGGCATCTAACAGACCCTCAATACACTGTGGCCTGAATCCTCCCAGCGGGGAGGCAGGTGTGATTCTGAAAGAAGGGCTGACCTCACAGGGGGAACCATGTGGGCTACTTGCTGTCTGCAAGGTTACCTGTCTGGAGCGAGGGCGTGAGTAGGTCCAAAGAAGTCTACAGAGTCTGAAAATCTGACATTGACTTCTGACTCTCCTGTTTTCTTGGGCGCAAACCTGAGTTGATCATTTCACCATTTTGAGCCTCGTTTTCCTCAAGAAGAACTAACTTTTGTCAGTGACAGGAGTTTAGGGGCCCAAAAAATCAAGTATGGGGCAGATAATGAATATGAACACAGGGTCAGCCTCCTGCTTTTGTTAATGACAGTATCTGTCCTTGAGCATCTGTTTCCTTCCCTTTCCAGAAATCTGTAAGGAAAGAGTTGTGTCTTCTGGAGGCTCCCAAGATCCAATATGAGAGGATTAAATGAAACAATGTTTGTAAAAACAGCAGGGCTCTGGAGAGAGGGAGGGGCTGTTTGCATTGTGATGATCTTCAAGACTTCTTGGATGGTTTTCTTGGTGTTTCTCCAGGGTTGCGGATCCGTCCCCCCCCACCCACGGAGTGGGGTGGGGTGCACCGTGGGATTTGCATCCAGGGAATCTTTTCCCAGCTCTCCAGTCTTTTTGAACACAGCCCTGCATTGGCTGAGTCATAGTAGAGGGTGGGTTCCGATATGCATTTCTGGAATATTTGCTGTGCCAGGCACTGTGCTAGCTGCTGGGAGCACTAAGATGAAGACAGAGCAGGTCCCTCCCTGAAATCACTCATGGGCTGGGGCAGGGAACAGATGTACATACTAACTGATCATTAAGCCACAAAGCAGTGAATGCTGGGAGAATCCAGAAAAAGTGCTTAGAATACTGTCTGAGCACATGATAAGGGCTCAATACATCTTGATTACTATTATGATCAATATAATTATTATTATTAAACAGGCAGGTTGCAGTGGGAACATCAAGGAGTGGGAGGCAGGGGGATGGGGGTGGCTCATTTTGCCTGGAAGCTCAGAGAAAGCTTCACTGAGGGAAGGTGACATTTGAGCCTTGAAAAGATGAGAATGTGGCCAAGTTCAGGAAAGGGAAGGCGTATCCCTCTGGTCAAAGAGACGTGTGCAAAAGCTTTGACGTGAATATATGAATATCCAGGCATGTCGAGATAACTGCAAGTATCTCAGCATGGCTGAGACAGAAGGAGTGTGTGTGTGTGTGGGTGTGTGTGTGTGTGTGTGTGTGTGTGTGTGTGTGTGTACCTGTGTGGCCAGAGACAAAAATGGGAAGGTGAGTGGATAAAAGTCAGCTTGAGAAGGTGCTTGTTTTTCCTGTTGTCAAGTTTGGGATTAAGCCTGTTTGCAATAGGAACATGGCTGTTTTTTTTTTTTTTTCTTTAAGAAATGTAAATTAAAATAATTAAAAACTCTTTGGCCAATTGACCCTGATTCAGGGAGTCTATCCTCATAAAGCAGAATTGTTTATGTCAAAACATTAGAAAAAATCTGAATGAAGAGGAATTGTGGAATACACTTGAATATGTCTCCATGATTCCATTAAGTAACTATTAAGATTGTTATTAAAGAACAATATGAAATAGCTGGGGAAAATGCAAACAGTGTAGCATCAAGAGAAAAAGTCTAGAAATAAAACTGACCGCAAGAAAGAATCTCAACTCTATTACCAAGTGTGCTTAGCTAGAAGATTAGAAGGCAATATTCTGAAAGGTTAAAGTCATTATCTGTGGATGGAGGGGTCATGGGAAAATCTTTTCTTTTTTTTTTTTTGGTATTTATTCCAATCAAGGGGAAAACATGGGGGTGGCGTGTTGTCTTCCAGTGGAGAACCCAGGTAATCACCTGCAGTTTACAGCCTCTCCCAAGTTGCCTGGTTTGTGACTTGCCTTCCCGAGCTCCTGGCACACTGAGCCGTTCCTCCGGGCTGACAGTGGAGCTGGAAGATAAGGCTTGGTGAGCGAGTGAGCAGAGCCAAACCCCACAACTGCAGGTGGTAACAGTAAAGCTGAACCATCTCCAGCAAAGGCTACGGGAGTTCTCAGGGGAAAGATCAGGGTGGCCATGGGGAAAGGGAAAGTGTCTTGAAGGGTATGGAGGTTTAGATGGGTAGAAGGAAGGAAACTTAAAGCCTCTTAAAACCTGAAGCCGCTTGTCTTTTCTAGCTCTTTAATGGAGTTTAACCCCCATTCTTGAAGGTCTGTCGCCCACTGGTGCCATATCTACCGGTCGATGGTTCTCAGTGGGAAGTGTGCTACCCTGAGCCGGTGGCTGGTTGGATGCATGTTTATAATCATAGAAGTGGTGACGATAGCTACCAATTGCTGAGAGCTCGCTGTGCACTTTCCCTGCCTGGCCTCGTTAATACTCACAGGAGCCCTGTTATAAATTGCTGTTTGTACAGATTGGAAAACTGAGGCTTTGAAAGATTCCCCAGGACAATGCATAAGTGCTAGAGGTAAAACGCAATCCAGGCCAGTTGAGCTCCAAAGTACGTGAGGGGAAGCAATGGAGGCTTTCCATTGCACGAGTTTTCCTTTTGTAACTATTTTCCTTGCCTTTATTCACTGACTGTCTCATCTGTCCTCATCACACCTGGTGAGAGAATCAGGATCTGCGATATCCAGGGTGCATTTTCTGGGTGAGAGCTGTGAGGTACTGGATCCATTCATTCGGTCAACAAGTGTTTGAGTGTTGGTTGAATACGTACAGTGTGAATAATGCTGAGCTAGGCGGGGTGATGGCAGTACACACGGGAGCGCTTAGAATGGACCTGATTACAGAGCCCCGAGGCTCTGGGGTCTGTGAGGGGAGACCGATGTCTTAGTCCTGAAGCCCTGCATTCACTGTGGCTATCAGTGTGGGAGCCTTATCTTCGAGGGGAGAGACCTCGGAGCAAGTTGTGTGACTTTTGGGCACCCCTCTGCCCATCTCTGTGCCTCCTTCTCTCACTAAAAAAATGACAAAACTGAACTCATCGATTTCCAAAGTCTCTCCAGCTCTCAGATACGACCCTCTGTCCCACCTTAGAAAAATACAGTTCCTCCTAACACAGAGGCGGGATGAATCACACAAATGAACACAGAGTGAGGAAACATTGCCACATGTATGGCTTACTTTGTATACAGGTCAGAACAGGTGAAACTCACCTGTGGAGTTAGAAGTCGGGACACTGGCCACCCTTGGAAGGAATGGGGACTGGGAGAGAAGGGGCTGCTTCCAGGAGGGCTGGCTGTGCTCTGGACGTGGATCCGAATGCTGATTCCACAGGTGTGCTCGCTTTGTGATGTTCTGTCAAACCTGTACACTTACGAATCTGGGCTCTTTACAGTTAAAAACACCAAAAAACTTTAATTTAAAAAAATGCAAACAACATCAAAAGAGAGTGGTAGGGTGGGAAGTGTCCCTGACGGGCGGCAGGGAGAGGGCAGGGGCTCTGGACTGGCTTTATGACTCGGGCACGTCACCGCCCCTCTCTGAGCAGTAGGAGGTCGCTGGGGACTACAGCATCCCTTTAGCAACGGGTAATGCAGGAGGCGCTGGCGGGTGGCACCGGCTGGATTTCCCCTGAAGCATCCCGCCCTGAGCCCGGAGCCCTTGGAAGGAGCACGCTATCGCCAGCACTCAACAGGTGGCAGTCTTCCCTCAGCCTCGGCAGGCTCCGGGTGCCAGTGAGGGCTGCGTTTCCCCAGTGGCGTTAGCCAGGATGCTGAACCCAGGGGAGTTCTCTCCCTTGCCTGGAGTGGGGGTCTCATGCCGGGGCTCCCCACTCAAATATTCTGCTCCTGCCTACTCTCCTAGGGCCCCCAGTATCCCTAGGAAGAGCCTGAGACCTTCCTCTGCCTGCGCCACCCCCAGTCCCCTCCTCTGTGGAGGAGCGCTCCCACAGCCCCTCTGCCGGCCTCAGCTGGGGGTCCTAGGCCTCACTGAGGGGGAGATCCTCCTCCTGTGCAGTGGGATTTGAAAACAAGAGAGAGAATTTCTGGGAACGGGGGTGACTGCTCCAACAGAGAAAGGAGTGTGGATATTTCATTAAGGTGGTTCAGCTATCAAACAACATTACAAAACTGAGTATGTTGGCAGGAACCTGAGAAGCACGTTAACATGGGTGAAATAGTGGAAAAAGAAGCCCAGAGCGGGGACAGCCTCAGGGAAAGCCCCTGGGGGGGGGGGGCTCTGAGCAGAGGTCCCAGTTCTTCAGGCCCCTCCTGGTCTGCCTGAAGTGGCCTCCTCCACACCCATACCCCCCTTCCAAACACATTCCAGAGGGGGTCTCAGAAGTGGCAGGATGGGGTAGGGCAGAGCTCTTCTGGCACCGCAGGGACTTTGGCTCTTGAGTCTGGGTGCTTCTGGAGGATGGGGGGCTCTCAGGCATCACTTCCCTGGTCTGAGAGGCACAAGGAGCTGGAAGAGGCTTGGAACTCAGAGATGCCCCAAGAGGCTGCCCTAAGGTCTCAGGTGCCTGAGGCAGGGGACGTCAAGGCCGGACAGATGGTGAGACCTGCTTGTCACAGTGAGGGTGGGTGGGATCCAGCATGGGGTCCTGTGACACCTCTGGACCACCACCGTGCTGGATGTCTCCCAGGTCTTCTCCCAGGCGTTCCCCTGGCTAAAGGACAGGGACACACAGAGGCCCCTTTGTTTGGCCTTCACCAAAAGCTTTAAGACATCTTTCCACTGCATCTTGTGTGTCTCCCCTGGTGCAACTCAAGGCTACTTCTGTGTAGACTCTTCTGTGTTATTTCTGTATGAAATAGTAACACAGCAACATGCATTGAACTTAGCACTTTGCATATTTAATTTCTCATAAAGCTCTGAGGTGGATACTATTATTATCCCCATTTTACAGACTAGGACACTGAGGCTTAGAGAGGTTAGGAAATTGCCGGAAGTCACATTACTAGTAGATACAGGAGAAGAATTTAAATGCAGGTTTGTTTGAATCCAGAGTCCTCCTCAAGCCATCGTGGTGCTAGAATGTGTCAGAAGCCTCTGGTTCTCCAAGTCCCTGACAATCCCAGAGAGAGGCATGGGGGAGGGGAACTCGTGAAGGAACCGCAGAGTAAGGGCAGGGGAGCAGGAGAAAGCCAGGCCATTTATGAAGTCTGCCATTCACTCGAGGCACTTGGGTGGACAGCTTAACTGCTTAGAACCTCCATTTTCTCCAGTTGCTGCGAAAACAACCCAAGGGAAAATCTGTGATGTGCCAAACCTGGTGTCTGGCAAGAATTGGTGCTCAGTAAATGGTACAGCCTGTTTTTCCTTCCTGCTGCTTCCTTTGTCTGCCCAGCTACACGTGGTTCTCTTACAGGGTCAGTCCTTCTACCCAGGAAGCATTTCCTCAGAGAGGCTGTGACGGGTGACTCCAAACCCAAGTTACGTGTCAGTCGGATGTTCTCTCCCTGCACCTTGAACTCCTCCTATCTCAGTACTTATCACCTTGTTCTGTAGATTAATTATCCACATATCTCTCCTCAGCTGAGGACTTGATGTGGCAGGAAATGTGTCTACCTGGTTCACTGTGGAAAATCAAGGTGCCATCCAAGAGCCTAAAATGTTAGCACGCTGACATTGATGTATGGATGTATCGATGCGTGGATGGATGGGTGGATGAATGGATGAAAGGACGAACGGGTGGGTGGAGGGATGGATGATGGCTGGCTGGCTGGACTGGTGGAAAGATGGACTGATGGGTAGAGGGATGGATGGATGGATGGATGGGAGGTTAGATGCGAGGGTGGATGGACTGATGGGTGAATTGGATGAATCATTTGATATACAGATAATCAGCTTAAGTACCTTCTTTTATAACATTTTATCTCATGTATATGCCCTGGTATTTTTAGGAACACTGTCCTGCTTACTATTAACTTTTTGGCTTTTACCATCCTGAGATAGATAGAAGCAATAACTAAGGCTGGCCCTGCCCAAGTAGATAAGGGCTACTGAGCAGCTGAACACTCACAAACAAACAAAAGCATTTCCTAAGCCTTCTCCTTCTTCACAAGCTTCTGGAAAAATTTTTTTTTTAAATTCTATTTGGCAAGAGTAGATGCCACACTCCATCACTCATTACCACAACCTGTCCTCCACTCAGGAAAAGGGGCTGCCTTCTGATTTCTGGAATCTTAAACTCCCCCCCCTTTTTTTGGTGTTGTTAGGAAGCAGGGGGACTGATGAGAACCAGGTTGCTAATTGCTCCACTTATCAGAAGATGGTCTTTCATTGCAGTGCGTATGTGGGGAGCGTGTGGTTCAAAAGACAGAGCGGTGCTGGGGTCTGTGGCTTGGCAGTGACGGGGTTCCAGTGGAGAGATCAGGGTTCAGAGAGAAGTGAGGGAGGGCACGGTCAGTGGAACACTCTCAAGATAATCTCCCGTTCTTATCGACGGCACGTTTCCCCAACACACATACTCAATGTACTTGAACTTATAACCCCGGGAAGCAAAATAGCAGCTTCAGTCTGTTGGGCCCTGAAGGAAGCAGATTCTGGTTCTGGTTCTTGAGAAGGCTTGACCGGAGAGCCATCCTGGGGTGGGTCTCAGACCACGCTGTCTCCTTCCTATGTCCCTTTACTCCTCTGTGGCGCTGTCCTTCTTCCTTGGAAATGTCATTGGGGGTTCTCTTCATGCCCACCCCACACCCGCTCCTGAACAAGTTCTCAAAGTATTGATAGAATCAGATCAAGGTAGATCCAGGGAGGTATTAAGGACTGAGAAAGCTCTCAGCTGCACCAGTGATTGGAATTATACCAATTCCAGTTGGTATAATCTGAAGCTCCCATTTGCATTTAGCCAAAGAAATGAAGTTCATGTCTTAGAATAACAGATTCCCCAATAAAGGAAGGTATGGATGTGACCTGTCAAGAACTACTGCAGTTCTTCCTATAGGAAGGAGAAACAGGATAAAAGGATGGAAGGAAGGGAAGGGGAGCCAAGGAGGAAGGAAAGAAGGGGCATTTGAAAGGATGGGTGGTAAGAAAAGAGAGGGAATGGTGTAGAATGTTTACGGAGCATCTGCTTCAGTCAGGGACTAAGCCACACGTACGTCTTTGCTAATATCCACGGCAACCTGGCCAGGCAGATTTGTTGACTTACAGTTAATAGATGAGGAAACTTAGGCCCAGCAAAGTTAATTAATGTGCACAAGGTCACACAGCAACTGGAACTGAAGCCTGGAAATCTGACTCTTGCAGGCTGCCTTCTGTCTCACCCTCTTGCTATGATTAGGTGGGTCGAGCAGGGCCCAGCGGGGTTCGTATGGTCAGCGGGACAGCACCTCACTATTAAGCTGTGACTAGGGCCTCCTTCCTGGGCCAACTCCTCCTTCTGCAACTCAGGAGCTGGAATTGTCAGATCTTAGAACCCACTGCCTGGAGATTGAGGCCCAGTGAGAGGAAAGGTCTTGTCTGGGGACCCACAGTAGTTGGAGGCAGGAGCTGGGACTAGATCTTTAGTCTCTTGAATTACAGTGTGGCTGTTTTGGGTCTACTTCAAGGCCCCTGTGCAGTCAATCCCATTATTGTATCTAAAGTCACAATTCAAGGGGGAAATAGCATAGGAGGATGAGATGGAGCATATGAGGCTGTAAATCTCTGGCATCTACCTTCACATAGCTTATCTGTGAAATGGGATTGCTATGGGCTGGTGTGTTCAGAACAGTCCTCATGACCTCATCCTTTCAGTCTATTAGTGGAGTATTTTGAAGACATTACTAGAAAGCATTCTGTAGATATG
This sequence comes from Balaenoptera physalus, assembly GCF_965194825.1. Taxonomy (NCBI): domain Eukaryota; kingdom Metazoa; phylum Chordata; class Mammalia; order Artiodactyla; family Balaenopteridae; genus Balaenoptera; species Balaenoptera physalus. The sequence continues at coordinate 60,125,416 of NC_138900.1, read as the reverse complement.
AACTATATGCAGTGACCTATGACTCCAGAAGCAAGTTCACGGGCGTGGTACTTTGAACTCTCATTATTGAGGTTGGTCAATACAGCTGATAGGGATTCCAGGAAAGGAGGTCCGTAAGGTGAAGGGAAAAGACACCTGGGGTCAGAATGCTTGGCTTGTGCTCAGGCTTTGACTAAACTTCCTGGTGTCAATTTCCTCATTTTTTAAAACAAATGAAGATGATATAAACAAGCTTTCCTGTAGCCTTATTTCACCCAGTGCTTATTAACAGCAGCTCTCAGCAAGTCTCTTGCCCCTTTAGGACCTTTCAGTGGTCCTCATCATCCTGGCGATAGAGCCCAGTTCTTTAGAGTGGCCTGTGGGGCCTCTTCTGGGAAATCTCATCTTCCTCCCTCCCCATCCCATCCTCAGGTCCTCAGATTGTCACGCTGCCTCGTCTGCGGGGCCGCTGTACTGGGATGCCACCCCCACCACCTTTTCCTGTCCAGTTCCTCTCCTCTCCCCCTGATCTCGTCCCTGTTGTCATTTCCTCAGGAAAGCATTTATTGATCCTCACATGCATGTCCCCTTCTGTTGTGTATCTTCTTTCCCACATAACTCTTACAATCACACTTTTATGTTTGTGAACTACCTTTAAAAAATACTGAATGATAAACTCCATGAGGTTTGGGATCATGTTGGGTTATGCTGATCATTTTATTCCTACACTGAGAATGTAAGGTCAAACATTTGCATGAATGAATGAAGGAACGGATGGAGGGAGGGGTGACCCCCAGATGTAGCTGACTTCTCCAAAGAGACATTTATGGTCGATTACTAATTGGTGGACCTGTCAAACGTGATCCCAAGGCAATACGGCTCCTTTGAATTCCTTCTGATTCCCCAAGGCTGAATCCTCATGGAAGCCCCACTCTGGTACTTGAAGTCCTGAAAGAAGATTCCATACTTTCTGAGCTCTGGCCAGCAGACTGTGCACATTATTTATTGCTAAGGACTGGTGGCTTGCTCAATGCCCATCCCCATTCTTTTATTACATACTTTCTTGATCAAACTGTAAACCAGCAAGAGAATGCTTAGCAATCATTAACAGCTGTTCTTGGAAAAGGACTAGATCACATAATTGTACCTTTTACAACATTCACCCTGACCACTGTTCCACCTCCGTGGCCATGCATGTCCTCTGAAGCTGGAAGCATCACAAACAAGGCTCTTGGCTAAAATCAGACTGGGAAGGAACAAGAAGATGGGGAGAAAGATCCAGAAAACAATTGACTCATTATAAAGTTGCTGAGAAGCTTAAGGCTGCTGCAGTTCTGTTGGCTGCTAAGTGAATATGTAACTACTTTATATATTTCAACAAAATTAAACTTAAACCTACAGAATTAGGTTTATTAATTTCTGTCAGGGCTCAGTGGGGGAATAAGAATGGCCATTCATTATGGACACACAATTACTGGAGACAAAAATGAAGCCCAGCACTATTAAGTATAATAAAAATGTTGAACAGTGAGGAAATTTTCATTAAATATAATCTATTCTTTATATTACTACACTTAATCCTTGCTGTCTGCTTCTCTGTTTTTCTCCAACCTATTTAATTTTATTACTTAACTTTTTATAAATGTTTCTTAATATAATTATGATTAAATATTTGGGAGAAGAGAAGAATGTTAGTCTCTTTAAAAAGAAAAAGAAAGGAAGAAGTCTCCTTCCATGTCCTCTTTTCTTCGCTCCTAAGATGGTGAAAAATGATGTTTTTTTGGAAAAAGCAAGTGCTAAGAGGGATTTTACTGTTGGGGCAAGGCCGGAGCATGAGAGAAGGGAAGGCAATAAATAAGAAAGAAGCTCCGATCAGCAACGGTAGGAGAGCTCTTTATATTACGCATTTAAATGAAAGTCCATTGCCTTACTAAAAATGTCTGCAAATATTTGCATGGCCAAAGCATGTAATTAAAAGATGGGCCCGGCTAATGTTATTGCTTGCACTACATGAAAACATTTGTGATCTGCGCACTTATTTATTTTTTTTAAGTCACGATGTGTTCTTCTGTGAATTGCTCTCTCTTTTATGGAGCGGTAAGGGTGGATAGTGGGAAGTGAAATGGGGAATTTCATTTTCTTTGCCAAAATACGGCCGTCACCGTGTCTCCAAGCTTCTTATTGGACCTATCATGGTCTTATGTATTTTCTTAGCACAACTCAATCAAGAAGCAGCCATCAATCCAAGCGTGGGAAATAGGGGTACTGAAATAAAACCAGGACTCAACCTTCATCCACTAACGACTGCTTTAATGACTCTGTTCAGAACAGAGGAGTCTTGGTTCCATGGCCACGTCATTTTGGGAGTTCAGTTCTGGGCCTCACGTATTGGGTTTTAAGAGTTGTCTATTTTCTGTTTTCTTCCAGCTATGTAAGATGAGAATTGAACTTCCGTTCTTCGCAACCACACAACCCTGCCCAACTTCCAGCACCCACTACATATATTCATATTTCCCAGACCCCATCCTCCCAATATGCTTATGTGTAACTTTACTAAGCCAGGTATTTGATGTTTATATGGTAATGATTGTGTAAACTTGACTCACAGCTGAGGCATGATATTTAGTATGATGCCTTTTTCATTCAGGGATTTGTTTCTTTGGAAGCTGACAATGTTTGTCATCCTTGTTGGTGCTGATATTATTACTATTTGCATAGTTCTTGACATAATTATTCTTCCCCTAAGCCTGCCCACCATTGGTGTAAATCCTCTCAAACTAGGATATTCTGTCAATACCCTCTTCTTGGAAAAAGCTCTCTGAGCCTTCCAACCTGCTCCAGCCTGGATTGGCGGCTTGCTTGGTGGCTCCCAGCTGTGGTCTTGGGATCTCCTCTCACCACTGTCCCAGGTGTCCTTCCCTGCCTCTCACGCTGTGTCCCTGGGATCTCCTCTCACCACTGTCCCAGGTGTCCTTCCCTGCCTCTCACGCTGTGTCCCTGGGATCTCCTCTCACCACTGTCCCAGGTGTCCTTCCCTGCCTCTCACGCTGTGTCCCTGGGATCTCCTCTCACCACTGTCCCAGGTGTCCTTCCCTGCCTCTCACGCTGTGTCCCTGGGATCTCCTCTCACCACTGTCCCAGGTGTCCTTCCCTGCCTCTCACGCTGTGTCCCTGGGATCTCCTCTCACCACTGTCCCAGGTGTCCTTCCCTGCCTCTCACGCTGTGTCCCTGGGATCTCCTCTCACCACTGTCCCAGGTGTCCTTCCCTGCCTCTCACGCTGTGTCCCTGGGATCTCCTCTCACCACTGTCCCAGGTGTCCTTCCCTGCCTCTCACGCTGTGTCCCTGGGATCTCCTCTCACCACTGTCCCAGGTGTCCTTCCCTGCCTCTCACGCTGTGTCCCTGGGATCTCCTCTCACCACTGTCCCAGGTGTCCTTCCCTGCCTCTCACGCTGTGTCCCTGGGATCTCCTCTCACCACTGTCCCAGGTGTCCTTCCCTGCCTCTCACGCTGTGTCCCTGGGATCTCCTCTCACCACTGTCCCAGGTGTCCTTCCCTGCCTCTCACGCTGTGTCCCTGGGATCTCCTCTCACCACTGTCCCAGGTGTCCTTCCCTGCCTCTCACGCTGTGTCCCTGGGATCTCCTCTCACCACTGTCCCAGGTGTCCTTCCCTGCCTCTCACGCTGTGTCCCTGGGATCTCCTCTCACCACTGTCCCAGGTGTCCTTCCCTGCCTCTCACGCTGTGTCCCTGGGATCTCCTCTCACCACTGTCCCAGGTGTCCTTCCCTGCCTCTCACGCTGTGTCCCTGGGATCTCCTCTCACCACTGTCCCAGGTGTCCTTCCCTGCCTCTCACGCTGTGTCCCTGGGATCTCCTCTCACCACTGTCCCAGGTGTCCTTCCCTGCCTCTCACGCTGTGTCCCTGGGATCTCCTCTCACCACTGTCCCAGGTGTCCTTCCCTGCCTCTCACGCTGTGTCCCTGGGATCTCCTCTCACCACTGTCCCAGGTGTCCTTCCCTGCCTCTCACGCTGTGTCCCTGGGATCTCCTCTCACCACTGTCCCAGGTGTCCTTCCCTGCCTCTCACGCTGTGTCCCTGGGATCTCCTCTCACCACTGTCCCAGGTGTCCTTCCCTGCCTCTCACGCTGTGTCCCTGGGATCTCCTCTCACCACTGTCCCAGGTGTCCTTCCCTGCCTCTCACGCTGTGTCCCTGGGATCTCCTCTCACCACTGTCCCAGGTGTCCTTCCCTGCCTCTCACGCTGTGTCCCTGGGATCTCCTCTCACCACTGTCCCAGGTGTCCTTCCCTGCCTCTCACGCTGTGTCCCTGGGATCTCCTCTCACCACTGTCCCAGGTGTCCTTCCCTGCCTCTCACGCTGTGTCCCTGGGATCTCCTCTCACCACTGTCCCAGGTGTCCTTCCCTGCCTCTCACGCTGTGTCCCTGGGATCTCCTCTCACCACTGTCCCAGGTGTCCTTCCCTGCCTCTCACGCTGTGTCCCTGGGATCTCCTCTCACCACTGTCCCAGGTGTCCTTCCCTGCCTCTCACGCTGTGTCCCTGGGATCTCCTCTCACCACTGTCCCAGGTGTCCTTCCCTGCCTCTCACGCTGTGTCCCTGGGATCTCCTCTCACCACTGTCCCAGGTGTCCTTCCCTGCCTCTCACGCTGTGTCCCTGGGATCTCCTTTCACCACTGTCCCAGGTGTCCTTCCCTGCCTCTCACGCTGTGTCCCTGTTTCCTGAGCCTTGTGCGTGCTTGTTGATTGCTCCCCGTGTTTTGTAGAGCATATCTTCTAGTAACTTGCAAAGATGGAATGCATGGGAATTAAACCCTGGGGAACTTGCCCTGTTAGAGAAGACTTCTCTACCAGCACCACTGAAGTGATCTCCTCCTGTTTCTCTCTAGAAGATCACCTCATTTTAGTCCTCTGCGTGGTCTTCATGGGAACTGGCGTTCCTCATTCTCACTCACGAGCTTACATTAGCTTTTGGCAACCCTGGAAGCAAGTCAGGTCATGAGTGGTGAGAGTTCATCTGCTTTGCTCACTGCTGAGTCCCAGTGCCAAGAACAATAACACATCTATTAGACACTCAATAAATATTCATTGAAGAAAGGAATCGATGAATTTATTAGCCTGCTTAAACATATGCATCTACACAGAACGGGAGGTGTTGGAGAAGGCTAGCCCTCACGTGACATAGCCCGTCTCGAGACCGAGGGCATGTGGTTCTCTATATAGACAAGAACATACATCAGCCTTTGAAACTGAAATCGACAGCGGCCGTCCACTGGGCCACCTACTCCTGGCACCTCCAGCATGTGGCTCCCCTTTGAGCGATGACACAGAAAACCTGGACTTCAGGCGCTTGCTGGAGCTCTCTCCTTGAGAGATTTGCTCTTGTCCTCCTGCCAAAAGTGCAGAAAGACAAAATCCAGGGAGGTAGACTAAGGGGTGTCCTTCCCAAGGATTCAGTATTCCAGATTGGGGGTCTCCGGACGGTTTTGAATGTGTGTGTGTGTGTGTGTGTGTGTGTAAACACATAGACATGGTATACATACACACTAATTTTTTCTAAAGTAAATGATACATTTAGAGTATTGTACTGATGTATTAGAGCCAGTATAAAATATGTGAAAAATTGATTTTAAAAACAGAAGAGATAAAAATAACTTGGAAGACAGAAACTTTAATATTTTCTTTGTATACTCTATAGGGTCACTCTCCTTTCGGAGACTCTGATGTAGATTAGTATTTGCCAAACTTTAGCGTGCTGTGGAACCATCTGGATGGCTTCTTAAAAATGTAGGTTTCCAGGCTCCTTTCAGAGGGTGACTCATTAGGACGTGTAAGTCTGCATTCTCCCCAGGCACTCCAGTTGTTCTGATCTCTGTGGTTCACAGATCCCATCCACCTAAATGCTCTGGGCACTGCTTCCTTATTTGGGCAGATTCAAGCAAAGTGACGTATTGGGAGCATGTTAGCTTAGCTTCTGTTTGAAATGCCTTCACAGAAACATACAAAATAGTAGGGAAGGGGTATGAGTTAACAACAGCAAAAAAGGACCAGGGTCTTCCATTTCTGCATCTCTTATTAAAGAGTTAGTATCAGTGCCTTCCATGTAACTGTTGATGTTGCTTAAGTTATAAATTCTTCAAATTTAGCGTTAAGTAGTGTTGTTACTGTTGGTGTTGTTTTTCACTTAAAAATGGTGCAGTAATACTGACAGCTATCTATTTTGGATCACGTATTTTGCACCTCATTTAGTGCCAGTCACTTTTCTTTTCTTTAGTACTCACAAGAAAGAGCATAACAAGGTAGGTAATGTTATTCCCATTTTATTGATGTAGAAACTGAGGCCTAGAGAAGTAATTTCGTCAGTCACTCCTGCTACCAAACAAAGCAAAACAAAACAAATGGAAACATAAACCAAAACCTCTTGACTCCAGACTTGCAAAGTAATATATTAAAACTTAGAGCAGGTAAGTGGTTGGTGGGATGTGAACTGGGGCCTCCTGACCCAAGTTCCATGCTCTTTACATAAGACAGAAGCCGGCTTCACTTCCGAACACCCCTCCACAGGCCCTTGGCTACCAGTCAGCAGGTACATGGCAGAACTCTTCAATCCTTTGCTCTGTTTTTCTTCCGTTACATCCCCAGTCAGCTGCTCAGCTTTATAACCTTCCTGTGATAAGCAGCGGACTACACAAAAGACAATTCAGGTATCACCACAAGTTATAGTGTCCAACACACCACCAATGAATGGGACCCCAAAGTTCTGCTTCGGTGATTCAGCAATACCCCATTTTGCTAGGAAACCCTTCACGTACTCAGTCTTGGGGATGGTTTCCTGCTCAGCCAGCACCCACACACCCATCACTCTATCCACATGCTTGGCACCAGCTAAGCAAAACAGGCGGATGCCAAACAACTTTCTCTCTTTTCATCCCCATGTTTTGGCATTGTGTACACATGGCCTCTGGGGGCATTTTGATGGATGCTTTTTTCCCCCCCCTCCATCACAGTAATATTAACCTTCTTTAATAATCTATTAACAAAGAGGATAAAGGTCTTATTAACATTTATGTGCTTTTCTTGCCACTGAAATAACACTGTCTTTTTGTGTATTCGGAAGGCTGTTTTTTTTTTTTTTTTTCCCCCCAGTGACAGAGGGTTGATGGATGTGGTGGAAAGGGCACTGGTAGAAAGACAGTAGGTCACCTGGTTCAGACCCCAGCCTGCCACTTACTCTCTGTGTGACCTTGGTGAGGTCACTTAGCCTCTCTGAGCCTCCATTTCCTCATTTGTAAAATGGCGACATTTGAATCTACATGCATTGTTACTTTGAAGTTTCGAGAAAACTTACAACTTGGGATACAGAAAGTGCTAATATATATTGGCCCTTTTTACAGTTCTTCCACCCCATGAAATGAGTTTCCATGGAATTTTAATTAGGGCCATCAATGAGTGATACATAACCAAGTTCCCCCTTTAAGATGCTTGCTTTTGGCTCCTGAGACAAAAACCATCCCATCCACCACGATAGCTGTGTCTCTTCATGAGCTCAACCAATACCTGATGAAAAAAAAAAAAGAAACCCAATGGACAAAGCTATGCTGGATGTTAGGAAACAGTTAAGAGGAAGAACAAAGATTCTGTTTTCTTCTGAAATGGCTGTTTTCATAAATGACATATTATGTCTCCAAATCATCCCGGGCTTGAAGGAATCAAGCAGCCTCTCTGGCCATTTATATTTACAACTAGTCAGAAGCTGCTGAGTGACTCCCGGCGTCCAGTCCAGTTGTGTGTCTGTGAAGAGCTGTCATGGAGAGGAAGAGAAAGCGGGGGACAGCCATTAACTCCAATCCCAGGGCAGTTCTGCTGGCCTCTCACAGAATACCCAAGAGGTGTTTCTCAGACATGCCATGCCTGTGCATAACCGGGGTTGTATTAAAATGCAGATTATGGATTGAAAATGCAGATTTTCAGTCTTGGGGTGGGGCCCAAGACTCCATTTCTGAGATGTTCCCCCTTCCTGCTGACGCTGGTCTTCAGACCACACTTGGAGTGACAGGTGCTAGGCATTCTGCACACCTCACTCTGCGGGCACAGAGACATGTTTTTTCCTGCTCCATCTATCAACCCCCCTTCTGCCTCCACGTGATTTATACCCTTTCTTCTTCTCAGCCCTTTGATGCTGTGACATCCCCTCGTCCTTCTCTGGTATTCCTGTCATACTCTGTCTTGTTTAGAGCCTACGTGGCCACAAACAGCTTCTAGTTTGATCTCTAAAGGAGGAGAGGGCAACAAAGCAAAACAAAACAAACAGGACTGCAAAGCTACAGAACAAAGTTATCACTGAGGGGGGTAAGATATCAAACACGAGTTAAAGGAGGGAGGTTGTCCTTCCAGAAAACCTCACATTTCTGAGGTCCTGATTGAAAATTTAAGATACTTGGCCCTGCTAGGAAATCTGGGGAGAGGCAGTCAGGATGCTGCACACACCTGTGGAGACTCTTACCTTCACTGCTACCAAGTGGAACTCCTGCGTTGGAAGGCTGGGAATGAGAATCTGGCTTCTGGTGTGTTGGCCTTAGAAGCAGTGAGAGAGAGAGAGAGAAAGAGAAAGGAAGGAAGGGAAGGAGGGAGGAAGGAAGACGGAGGGAGGGAGGACAGAAGGAAGATAGATATCAAAATCCACTCCCACCTCCTCTCCCCCTCCCAGTCAAAGAATCTGAGGTGAGACTCAGATATTGATTTTTTTTTTTTTAAAGCCACTATAATTGAGAATAGTGCCCCAAGGCGAATTGTGGGGCTGGGGGTGTAGGCTGAGAGGCACATACTCTGCCCCGACCCCCAATTCAGGGTTATTTGGCATAGAAATGTAAGAGTCCATTTCTATAGGGATTCAGAACTGATATCTTCATTAAAAAAAATAATAAGACACGTCTCCCATGTGCTATGCTTTCCAAACACATTCTTCAACAGAGAAATATTCATTTCCCTCCTGGATTAATTGTAGCCCTGTTGCTGATGGTTTTTGCGTTAAGTTCAGCTGCTGCTTGCCGTGGGTAAAGGCACTCTGATTGGGAATGAGCACCAAAGCAGAGGGGCAGCTGCAATTCCTGGGAAAATTATTACCATTTCACATGTCACTCAGCTTGATTTGTGATTAAGGGGAGCGGGAGTCTCCTCCCGTCTGGGCTGCTACAAAAAGTGGAAATCTCTTCTCCAGGCCCAGCGCGATGCATTGTCATAACCAATGCCTGTCACCTCCCAGCCGCCTCTTCCTGCACCCCCGGGAGCCTGAAACATTTAGCTTCAATTACACACGTCACTCGTCGTGTCTGGGATGCCAACTACATTAATAAACTTTTTTTTTTTCCTTTTTGGAGAATTTGATCAAAGTGTCTTGTGGATAAATAACATTTCCCTATTTTCCTTTCATTCCCATGTTGTGTCAGCGAACAGCAGGAATGAAGAAACACCTGAATTTTCAGGTCCGGAGTGGGCACATCTCAGTCTGTACTCCAAGGCTCTTGCACAATCTTAGGGAGGTTTTTGTTTAACTTGATACACTGAACCTTTCAACCAACAGCCTTCCATGCACACAGGGACGTGGTGAATTCTTGGAAGAAGAAGGAGCCAACTCTGCAGAAAGTGCAGGGCCTCTTGGAGCCAAGGCGGGCAGGCTGGGCTCAAAGGTGTGGGGAAGGGGGCACGTGGCCGAGGGGGGCAGGGGGCACGAAGGTGACCCATTGGCAGGTGTTTTCTTGCACGACTGCAGTTTCCATGCTTACACAGTACATCTGTGGCTCCAGTCCGGCTGGACCCCAGAGCACATGGCTCTTACCAATGGCAGCAGAGCTCGTGGGGAAAAAGGTAGGGGCTCTAGGTTGGACAGAAATGGGATTGAGTCCCAGCTCTGTCCTCAAGCACCTTGGTCCAGACAGGCATCTGGGCCTCAGCCTTCGGTAGAGAGGAACAAAGTAATGGGGATTCCGTGAGAATACTACCTCGGCAAGAAGGACTAGTGCCTCTTATCACTGCTGAGGGGTGACCCTCAATATGTAACAACCAGTAAGACCTGTCACCACTGGCACAGAGCTCTGGAGCCAGGTTCTGGATGCCCCTGCTGGGTCGGGCCTTAACCGTTTCCTTGCTGGATTGTAGAGAAAAATAGGAAAGCCACATGGGGGATGGTGGGAGACAGCTTGCACGGAAGTGTTTCAGTGTTTTAACAACTGAACAGCTGCATTAGTCCAAGCAGGCTGAATAGCAACCTTGGCACTACAGGTAGTAATGGAGTGGCCTGCTTCGTGCCAGCCCTCTGTGCAGGCTGGGCAAGAGGACTCCATGGAGGGGGCTGTAACCCCAGGGGCTCATGGTGCAGTCAGATCCACCCAGAGGTTCCTGGCGAGACCCTCTGGCTGATTCCCGTGTGCTGAGCATCTTCTGCGTATGAAGTACGTGGTTAAACACCAAGTGACAGAGGTGGGCAGGAAATGCCTCAGCCCTCAGTGAGCACGTGTACACATGAGGGAGACACGTATGTAAACAGATAATCACAAGACAGAACATTCAAATAATTCAAAAGCGTACAGATGCCAGGGGAGTGGATTCTGCCAGGGAGACTTAGAGAAAGTTTTGGAGGCATTTGAGCTTTCTGAAAAATTATGAAATTTTAGTTATTCAGATAACACACATTATTAAATATCACCTGTAAAAAATTGAAAGTTTAGAGATAAGGCTAAAGACCCCTAGGATCCCCCCATCTCCATCCCCAAGCCCACGAGTAACCACAGTTGTTAGTTAGATGTGAATCTTTGAGTCCGTTGCTCTGGGAAATACAGTAATGGTGTATCTGTATGTTTGTGTGTGTCAGTGGATGTTTACATAAATTGTATCAGACTATACATATCAACTTTGTACTTGCATTTTATTTCTCGCCAATATGCCCAGAGGGCTCTCCAGTGAGTGCTCAGAGAACCAGCTGATGTTCTAACATTGACAGTAGGTTAATAATTGGTAGAGCTATTCTCCTGTTGATGGGTATTTATGTAATTTTTGATTTTTCATGTTATAACCAGTATTACACTAAACATCCTATTCTGGTCTTCTTGTTAGTAAGTGTGAACGTTCGATGGGAGAGATACAGAAATATGCATTTGTTGAGTCATTAACTATGCAGTAATTGTCCCCCTCTGCCCACAGCCCAAGTAGCTGTACACACCAAGTATCTCCCCACCAGTTGGGGGATAGAAATACCAGTTTTCCACACCCCTGCCATCTATGTGATATTATCAACCTTTTCCCCTCCCCTTATCTTACAGATGAAAACATTAATCATTTTCCAGCAGGATGTATGGGTATCACATTTTAATTGATCTTCCCCTGAGCATTATTTTAAAAGTACACCAGCCATTTATATTCCTTTGGGTTTGGACTTAGAAGATGATTAAGGCTCTACCAGGCAAGTATGTTTACCATGGAAGAGAAAGCAGTCAGGGCAAAGGTAGCAAGCATTATCAGAGGTCTGCAGGTTTGGGGAATGTGTTGTGGACGAAATATTAGGCGCCGAGAGAGGGATGTGGGTGAGGCTGGTGAGCGTATTAGAACCAGAGGTGTAGGGTTCCAGACCGCCCTGAGCAATCTGCCTTTCATCGTGTTGTCAATGAAGACCTATCTAGCGGGACCTAAGAAAGGTCCTAAAGGTTTAAGGTGACGTTTGAATTTCAACAAGATGCTTTTGGCCCCCTTCCAGTCAGAAGAAGGACTGAACACAAGCTAATGGAAGAATAAATGGAGAGACGCAGGACCTATATCAAAGGTAAAATCAACAGGGCTTGACGACTCAGTCAATATGGAGGCTGAAGATGAAGTTGTCCTGGACACATCTTACGCAGCCCCAAAGAGCTTTTTTCTGTAGCCTTCCAGCTGGATGCAGATGTCCATGCAGAGAGGTTCTGCTCAAAGTGTGGTCCACGGACCAGCAGCGTGAGCATCACCTGGGACCTTGTGTCCAAAATGCAGATCCATGGTCCCACCTCACACCTACTGAACCAGAATCTCTGGTGGTGGGTCGCCCTCTGAGAGATGATTTTGTACACTAAAACTTGAGAAGTGCTGATGTCCAAGATCCCATCCAGGTTTCCAGATGTGAGGAATTTGGATCCCTAGTCACCATTTGGAGGAGGGCCACTCAGGAGAGCCAGCCGAACAGGATCACCTGCACTGGATTTTATGCAAGGGAAAAAAGAAACGCATTTGGTGAAGTGGCTGAGATCATTACTGTGTGGTACAGCACTTAGCCTTGTCTTCAGTGACCAGTGCACAGTTCATTTGAACGAGGGTCCAGGTTTCCACTCAGTGCCTCTCCTAGCAGACATTTTCAACCCCACCTCTGGGAGAAGAATGTTTTTATAATCAGTGGCCGTGTTTGCAGCTTCCAGGTCGCCACAGGAGAACAGGGCTAGGATAACGTCCTCGCCCTCCTATGGAGGGGGGCTGGGCGAGGGAGGGACCAGGACCAGCACAGCTGGTCAGTCGCCATCTTGATTACTGATGAAATACTTTCAAAGACCAATTTCTTCCTTGTTCGGGTCTGACATTCTTCAGATTGAGAAGTGACCACAGAGGTTTCTTCATTGGGAGGAAGACCTGGAGAAAAAAAAACAGGGAAAAAAAAATCTCTCTTCTCACATTCTTGTTTCCCATTCACCAACCCTGACCTCCTTAACCACAGCTGCCCTGAAGACGAAACACCGGCATCGCAGCTAGCCAGGTGCCTTCAGGCAAGGATCCTGTGGTCCTCTATCTAGAAAAAGAAAAAAAAAAAAAAAAAAAGGAAAGAAACGTATTTGATGGCAGACTGGTTTCACTTTGTGTGCTTGCATCATGCTGTTGCGAGTGTCTGCCTAGATCACTGGGTTGTGAAAGATTCTGAGGTTTTGTTGTAACAGTGGGAGACGGTGCTAGTCAGTTAATCAGTCTGTTAATTGCTTTGCATTGCTACCTATTGCCGGTCCTATTCTGGTTAATGCCCTGCTTGCTGTATCTGCCAGCCTCCTCCTCTGATCCCACACACTTTTTTCTCTGCCTGCAGAGTGAAATTGCACTCAGGGGTCCTGGAATCCTCTCTGAGGCTCCTTCAGGATTCCACCCAGGAGCCCTGTCTCCTGTGGGAATTCTCGTTGGCCTCCCAGAGGGTTAGTGTCTCAGGAAGAAGGTACATAGAGAGAAGTGACACCTACCACCTACTATACGCCACAGAGAGCAGTTCTGGGTTCAACAGAGCATCCTTGGATTTGGGTGCTGCCGGAGGCATCTGAGGCCATTCAACCCAACGCCCTCTATACCAGGAGTCAGCAAACTATATAGCCTGTGGGCCAGATCTGGCCCAACAGCTGTCTTTGTGCAGCTCACAAGCTAAGAATGGGCTTTATATTTTGAAATGATAGAAAAAAAATCAAAAGAAGGAAATTTAGTGACACATAAAAATATTTAGTGACACGTATAGTGAAAAATTACCTGAAATTCAAATTTCGTTGTCCATAAATAAGTTTTACTGGGACTCAGCCATGCTCATTTGTTTACATATTGTCTGTGGTTGCTTTTGCACCACAGTGGCAGGGCTGACTGGTCTGAGATGGAGGCTCGTATGACCCGCGAAGTCTAAAATGTTTGCCATCTGGCCTTCTCCAGGAAAAGTTAGCCAATCCCGGTCAGTGCAGTTGGGGAGCTGGAGGCTTTTAGTAACACTTTCCCATGCTGTCACATGGATTTCCTGGACGGACACAGGAACGGTGTGGCTCCGTTTACAATGGTTCAGAGGGATAGGGTAGTTTTGAGGGGTTTCCGATTTGAAAATTGGGCTTCAGGCAGGGCGTGGAGTCAGGCGGACATTTTGCCTGAAGTGCCTGGGGAATGACACAGGTGTGAAAGAATTTGCCTTGTTGGTAGTGGCTTTCACCTGAGGGAGGAGACCAGAGGGAAGCTTTAATGGTGAAGGCTTTGCTTTCGCAGGTGCCGTTCTTTTTCATTAGGGTGTGGACTGGTGAGGCCCAGCTCCACCCCAGAGGCATCACGGGAAGGGGGTGGAATCCATCAGACATCACACGAATGGCTTTGGGTGAGAGCATCTCACCGCCGGCCTGCACATACGTAACCGTGGGACTCATGGCTCCCAATGGGAGCTCAGGAAATCAAGATGCGATTCAAGATGGCATTTCCCACCTCCCCTGGAAATGGGGGGAAATCAGTTTTATTTATTAATTCCATCTTGCCGGCTCCCAATTTGGTGCAGACAGTTATGTTTTGCAGCCTGTTTCCACCTTGCAACTAGCAGAGTTAATTTAATGAAATGAGTAGTCTTGTGATGACCTGAAGGGGAAAAACACATTAATCTGGAAACTATCAAAGCCATCTGACATGTATTATTGTAGGACTCAGAAAAAATAAACAATTTATGTAGAAGATTAAGTGGCAGTGTGGATTTGTTTTTGACATATCTTGTCTCCAAATCTAAGTTGGGGATTTATTATTGCGCTATCATGTCACAGCTATCTCATTTATATGATAACACATCTGTAATGTTTTACAAGTGCAGCACTACTTGTTCGAAATGGGGCTTTTTTAAGTCCTAAATTATAGTACCTGGAGAGGCATGCATAATTATAGTGCGTGTTAGCAAATGAGAGGGTGAATTTTCCACCCGCGCTCAGCATTAATCGTCAGCACAGTGGGTGCAATAAAATCATAATTGCTTCTTCCAAACTTCTCATCTGAGCTGTACAGGTTGAAGTTGGTGGTTTGGTGGAGAGATGCCTACCATCATGCCTACTCCCCTCTTCACCGAGAGCCCCTGGATTGTATGGCCAGAGACGGCTCTGAGTCCAGACAGAGAGCTAGACCTCACCGGGGCTAGACGCTGAGCTCCCCTGATCTCAATTATACTCGCAAGTCAGTGTATCAGAAGACACTCTAGAATGGTAATTATGGGTCCTGGTGTTTGGAACTGGGTTTGGATTCTAGCTTTGCTTTTCAATTTTGGACAAATTATCTTACTACTTCTCTGAACAATTGTTTTCTCATCTGTAAATGAAAGTTGGCAGTCCTTAACTCACAGTGTCCTTAAGGCAATTAACAATGTTTATAAAGCACAGAATACCCGTGTGATAAAGTCGGACGTTATTACAGCTCTCTCCTAAAGATCACTGCCTAAGTCTTTGCTGTCCGGTATGGCAGTCACTGGTCACGTGTGGCTATAGAGCTCTTGAGACACGCCCAGCCCAACTTAGAAAGGCCGGAAATACAAAATATACACCAGTGTTTGAAGACTAATTATGGAAAAGAATGTAAAATACATCAAGAATGGTTCCTATTGATTACATTTGAAGTGATAATATTTTGGCTCTATTGGCTTAAATATATTAACATAAGTTCCACCTCTTTTTGTTTTGTTTTTTTTTTACTTTTTTATTGTGACTAGAACATTTAAAACTATACAAGAGCCTCACATTATAGTTTTATTGGACAGCACTGGTCTAAACAGATGAATGCTGACGAAAATGTTATGTGAGTATGTGTTTTGAGTTGCAACTCATGGTTCCTGGTATTAATATTATTGTTCTCATTGACTTATACTTAGCCTACTTTGGAAAAGGTATTTTAGATGGTTTGCTAGAGAAAAATGGAGAAGCGTTAGTGATTGCAGTGAGCCACGCAATTTAACTCCAAGCTCCCTGGTAGCTAAGGCCAAAAAAAAATTAAAAAGCACATATTTGGATCATATGGGTCTTTTTATTTTTTTAACATCTTTATTGGAGTATAATTGCTTTACAATGTTGTGTTAGTTTCTGCTGTATAACAAAGTGAATCAGCTATATGTATACATATATCCCCATATCCCCCCCCTCTTGCATCTCTCTCCTACCCTCCCTATCCCACCCATCTAGGTGGTCACAAAACACTGAGCTGATCTCCCCATGTGATGCAGCTGCTTCCCACTAGCTATCTATTTTACATTTGGTAGTGTATATATGTCAATGCTACTCCTTCAGTTTGTCCCAGCTTACCCTTCCCCCTCCCCATGTCCTCAAGTCCATTCTCTACGTCTGTGTCTTTATTCCTGTTCTGCCCCTAGGTTCATCAGAACCATTTTTATTTTTTATTTTTAGATTCCATATACATGTGTTAGCATACAGTATTTGTTTTTCTCTTTCTGACTTACTTCACTCTGTATGACAGACTCTAGGTCCATCCACCTCACTACAAATAGCTCAATTTTGTTTCTTTTTATGGTTGAGTAATATTCCATTGTATATATGTGCCACATCTTCTTTATCCATTCATCTGTCGATGGACACTTAGGTTGCTTCCATGTCCTGGCTATTGTAAATAGTGCTGCAGTGAACATTGTGGTACATGACTCTTTTTGAATTATGGTTTTCTCAGGGTATATGCCCAGCAGTGGGATTGCTGGGTCGTGTGGTAGTTCTATTTTTAGTTTTTTAAGGAACCTCCATACTGTTCTCCATAGTGGCTGTATGGGTCTTTTTAAAAGGTCGAGGATTCATTTAAGTTCATTGGAAAAGAAAGGCCTTCTCCCAGCAGGGAATTCTCCAAGGACCATTTCCCGGTGCAGTCCTGAAACTGCAGATACACCTGCACCTCTCCTCCTCCCTAAACAAGGCTTTTGTGGACTCACAATGAGTCATACCAACGCAGTGATGATAATTACACCTCCCTTCATTTATGTAACTGATCTGATTTGATCCTCACAGCAGCCCTGCAGGATGGGCCGTGCAGGGACTATTGTTCCTTTTTTTATGGATCAGGAACCAGAGGATCAGGTAGGACTTCAGGGACTTGTTCAAGTTTTCGTAGCCAGTAAGTGGTGAGGCCAAAGCTCAAGCCCTCATTGCCCCAAATGGAAACTCCCTCTGCTTTTAGCAATCATGTACACTCCAGCATGAAAGAACGCTCAGAGGAGTGACTGATGGGAGGGAGAGAGCAGGGAGCGTCAGGGCCCCTGCCAAGAAAGGGGACACACATGCAGCTGGGAGGCTGATCGCTCCAAAGACAAACTTTGGTTTAGCCAGAGAGAAGAAATCGCTGTTTATACACATGCGTTCCATTATTTTACTAACTGCGGCACACCCAGCTCAAGACAGCCTATGCCTGGGCCTCAAGGGATGACTGATACTAGAGCATATTAGCTTGCTTACCTCTGAGATCAGCTCTCCTGCAACGTTAACGTACACACCCATCATCTAGGACCTTGTCGCAGTGCAGATTTCATTCAGAGGCCTGGGGAGGGGGCTGAGCATGTCTCCCAAGCTCCCAGGTGATGCCCCGTCTGTTGGTCTGAAGGTTGAGTAGCAAACTCTGTTTGTCTTCTGCTTTTCCCCCAAATCGCCTCACCATAGTGTTTTATACAAGGAGTAAGGACTGATTCTCAACCTTGGCTATAAATGAAAACCTCCTTGGGGGCTTTTAAGCAAAACCCATGCCCAAGACCCACTCTAGATCAATTCAATCAAACAGTTCCTGCGAGTGGGGCTCTGAGTTTGGTGATCTTCACCTTGCCCCGCGTGTCCTAACATTAGAAGACTACATTTGTGAACAATGGGATCTTGTAGCTTAGATATTTTTTTCCCACCTAGGAATTGCCCGAGTACCCCAAATCTGAGCACTGGCTCAGAGGGTTTTTACCCTTTTGCCACCTAAAACAAGGTGTATTATACCACCTGGTCCTTCATTCTTGCATTCATCCATTGAGGGCCAACAGCCAGCAAAGCAGGGGTCTCGCTATGGATGCAGAGTGGACACAGCAGGCAAGGTCCTTGCCTTCTCAGCGCTTATATTCGAGTGGGTTAAATTGCTGATGTAGGTGTGACCAAGAAGAGTGACAGAGCCATTTCAGATAGTGATAAGTGCCATGAAAGAAAGAAAATACGGCGGGGTAGGGAGACACTGATAGAGCTTGATGGTGAAGATTTCTTTGGGGTGAACTCAATTCACCAAAACGTTGAATGTAAAAAGTGTATGAAGATAAGGCTCTTTGGCAAGGGGGTGGCACTCAGGAGAGGCTTTTCTTTTTCCTGTCCTATTAGATGCTTTCCTTGATTCTAAGACTGAAATGCTACCATCAGCAGCAGTTGACGTCCATGGTGTGGCCAAGGAAGATGCTGAGGGGAGCTGGGAGAACAGGGACCGGGCCCAGGAAAAGCAGGGGAAGGGGATTCTAGTGGGAGGGGAACCCGAGCTCACAGGCTGTGCTGGCTACCAGGAGACCAACGTTGGGACATCAGCTGTTTTCAACCCAGGGCAGCTTTTAGAAACACTGGCAGGGGATTGTAAAAATCTGGATCCCTTGGTCCCACCTCCAACCTGGTTCATCAGAATCTGCAGGGTGGGGTATGAACGTCTGCATGTAGATGTTAAAAGCAACTGGGGTGACTCTGATGAGAAGCCCCAATCTAGACTTTGAAGAGCACTGACATTAGCCAAAAATAGAAGGTATGCTGTCAAGCCTTCTCATGGCTAAACAAATAGCTCACATATCTTCTTTAAAGTACAGGCACAGTCCTCAAAGCAGCCTGCAGAATTCCCAGATCACTCCCTTTCTTTTCCTTTTGAATAAACAGCTGGCGAATATGACATCAATTTAACTGTAATGACTGCTTTTAATTTTCATTTTAAATCTATACCATGACTATATATTGGGATCCTGGCTGTGCGAACTGCTCCGGCCACACGTCTGGTTTTCATTTAGTCTCTGAGTTCCTTTTGGGTAGTCGTGTTCAGAGGCCTGGTTTAATGCATAACCCTAATTGCAATGTGGAATTAAGTTGGTGCTGACTGTAGCGTTTTTAGTCTTAGAATCAAGGAAAGTATCTAATAGGAGGGGGAAAGAAAAGCCTCTCCAGAGTTCCACCCCTTACCAGGGGCTTATCTTTATAAATTTTTTTACATTCAACTTTTTTTTTTTAATCGAGTACATAATATGGCTATAAAACAGCAGTTTAGATAATGTGGTCAGCCTACTGGTTTAAATATGTCTCTTCTCAGTTTCAGAATGTCCCCTTCTCCTCTTCCTAGTTTGACACTGGCCTCATTTCTCATTGAAAATGCTGGCAGCTTGGAAGTGAGGATAAAAATGCAGGCTGAGTTCCTTCTTCCAAGTTCTGTTCGGCACTGAGTCCCTCCTGGAACCCTCAAAGCTTTTGAGGGAAGCTACGTTGCCAGCTGATAGTTATTTCCAACAATTTTTGGCCAGAGATCTCCTACGTAAAGGATTAAATGTAATATTTTCACATCCAATGTATAAGAAAAAAAAATACTTTCTCTGTGATGGCAAGTACCTCTTGATAAACTAGGCTGGGGCCACGGTGGTGAAAATTTACCCACGTTTCTAGTTCATGGGAAAACATAGATAAAAGGAGAAGCTGAATGGAGTTTGAGCAGCGGATGGAAAAGAAGCTGAGCTGGTCAGGCTCTATTGGGGTGGGATGGGGGGGATAAATCAGAAGCAATAACAGGGCCCAGACCTGTGCTTGATGCATAATCCTTCACTATACAAATGTTTGCTGAATGAAAGTTAGTCATTAACGTAGACAGGTTGATTCCCCTCCAAAATAGTTCCCTTGCATTGGTTTCTCTCTTCTGTTTGTTTTTTCGTGCACTCATTCAATATGCTAATTGTTGAGTAATTGCTGTAGTAGGTGTTGGGGGCCATGGGAAACCCTGGAGATAGCGCATGAGCAAGAGAGCCATGTCCCCACCCTCCTGGACCTTCTAGTGTAGCGATAAATAGGGAAGAAAATGTGCAATGAGAAATGTCCCGGCATAGATACACTACTATGTATAAAATAGATAACTAATGTGACCCTACTGTACAGCACAGGGAACTCTACTCAGTGCTCTGTGGTGACCTAAATGGGAAGGAAAGCTAAAAAAGAGGGGATATATGTGTACGTATGGCCGATTCACTTTGCTGTACAGCAGAAACTAACATTGTAAAACGACTGTACTCCAATAAAAATTAATTAGAAAAAAAAAGAAAGAAGTGTTCCAGGTGGTTTTGTAGGGGGCAGGTAGCAATGCTCTTGAGCACCAGCAAGTGCCTGGCCCAGGTTGAAGGGGTTCAGTCCTTCCCCAAACCATCAGAAAATGGCCTGTTCTTAGAGCATTGTCCTGGGATCACACCCGAGGCCCAACTCGGAGGCTGATGTGAAATGATCCCATGGGAAAATTTGTATTGACTGAAATGATACTGTTGAAGAAGATTTTGAGTCTATCATAGTTTCTTTTTGGGTAGACCCACAGCAGAGATGTCTCTCTGGTCTCCATACCAGGAAATGCTGTACTTTTCCTAGCTTGGTGTATCTTCGGAGCAGTGCAAACTTTGTCACTGAAGATATGGGTTTCCCTTGAGAGCTAGATAACTCTGGTCACACTTGCATCTCCCTTTTGGAAATCATGCAGGATCATAGAGTGAACTGTTTAGAAGTTAATATCACCCAGATCTTAGTATTTCTCTACCCTTATTTTCTCATTTTACCCTATTCCTTTATTTATTTTATTTTGTGTTTTATCCATTTTTTAGAAACCATCTCCTATCCACCAAGAGGGAAAACAAGGAAGGGAGGGCAGAAGTTTGGTTTCTGTTGAGAATAACTTCCAGGCTGGTCTAGGAACACATTTGGTGTCAGTGAAATCATTTGAGAAAATAAGCAGCTTCCAATGGGACCATGTAATCAGAGTAGAGAGAAAGGAGAAATGGGGGAATGAGGTGGAGCTTAAAAGTCAGGTTTGAACTGTAGCAGTGATTCAGAATAGTTCAGTTAAAAAAACAAAAAGGGAAACAAGAGCAAATCCTTCCAGTTTCTCCAAATCCTGAACATCTGACACCCAGCCAATGTCATTATTAGCTAAAGAGGTTTGTCCCCTGTTCAGTCTGATCAAAAATAAATTAGGAGGATGCTTGTAAACAGGGCTGAGGGGAGGGACACACACACACACACACACACACACACACACACACACTCTCTCTCTCTCTCACACCCCACAAGTAAGGATAATAATTACAGGCTTTTAATAAATGCTAATTTAGTGATAACAACTTTACAGAGAGTTGTTTATGCCAAGGTCTGACATTAGCTGATTTGGGATTTTAGCCATCGACTTAGAAGCCAACTGGTGCGTTCACTTGATATCTCCTGCTTCCCCTCTCCACTCCTTCCTCCTCCCCCACTTCTGACCTGCTGCTTGCCTGCTTCGCATTGGCTTGACCCAGGCATAGCTCAGGGTAATCCCCGTGGTGGGTACTGACATACATCGCTGCGCCTTGATGCCCAATCTCTCTCACTATTCACCAGACCGAGTTTCTTCACTTGTCTATGAAGGGAACGTTGAATACCTAGCATGGAAATTCTGGTTGTTAGGGTCCAGATTTTCCTTCCTCCTTTGCTTTCCCTCTGGTAGATCTTGGCTCCGGATATTTCCAGATCACAAAAGAGAGAGAAAGGTTTTTTTCAACTCTGCAAAGGATGCGTTGGGAGTAGTGGGGAAGAGAGAACAAAAATTCTAGCCAGTGATTCTAGCAGAAACTTGGGCATGTGGAACAAAGCTGCATACTAGGTTGCCCGTTGCTCCAACTAAGCCAGAACGGTCCTTGTACAGCTGTGTAGACACAGCTTCATATTATTGAAAGCATGTGTTTTAGTTCAGTGGCTCTGTGTCCGAACTTGGGTCCCCTATTTGCTAATTATGTGACGTGGAGCCCACTTCCACCTCCTGAGTTCAGTTTCCTCATTTGTAAAAGAGCAGGAATGTTAACTGCTTTGTAATATTATTCTGAAGGTCCAAAGTGATGGTGAATAGAATTCAAGTTCTCTGGCAGTGCCTGCTATGTGGTAGATCCCCAGTTAATCACAGCTAACATTCCTCTTGGGTCATTATGTGCCAGGCACTGTGCTCAACAATTCGTGTGTAGTTTTTATTATTACTTTTATTATAATCTTCCCCTGAGCAAGCTCCAAGAGAAGTATTCTGAGGCCATAGTAGATACTTAATGAATTCCTGTTAAAGAAGGGCCAGTTCCATTTAATCCTCTAAAGAACCTCAGTTAAGTTTGTACCATAAGTATCCCCCATTTGTCAGATGGGGAAACTGAGGCACAGGCAGGTTAAATAGTTTGTGCAAGGCTGTGCTCGGCTAACAAATGCCAGAGTAAGCATTTAAATGCAGGCACTCCTATTTGCAGCAACATGGATGGACCTAGAGATTATTGTATTAAGTCAGTCAGACAGAGAAAGACAAATACCATATGATATCACTTATATGTGGAATCCAAAAAAATGAGACAAATGAACCTATTTACAAAACAGAAGTAGACTCACGGACATAGAAAACAAACTTACGGTTACTAAAGGGGAAAGGAGGAGAAGGATGAATTAGCAGTTTGGGATTAAAATATATGCATTACTATATATAAAATACACAGCAAGTTCCTACTGTATAGCACAGGGAACTATACTCAATATCCTGTAATAACCTATAATGGGAAACACTCTAAAAAAGAATATATGTACATATATATATGTGTGTGTGTGTGTGTGTATATATATATATATATATATATATAACTGAATCATTGTACACCTGAAACTAACACAACACTGTAAATCAACTAAAGTCCACTAAAAATTAAAATAAATAAATAAACACATGCAGGCACTCCTAGAGCCTCTGGCCTTGCCCACCGCACTCGACCAGCTCTGTAAATATTTTGAAGGTGGAGTAAGCAATTCCCATGGCCTTCTCCAATCCTCCTCCCGGCTGTGCCCAATGCTAGTGTACACACCAACCCTGGGGGATGTCCTGCACCGGACCTAGCTGGCAGTAAGGCAGCACCTGGATTTAGAGCCCGTGGGTGTGTGCCGGGGACATAAAACAGCACATGCTACAGGAAGTCCCAGGAAGGACTCCTTTGACACCAAGGAAGCTGTGAGCCTCTTGGTGGGCCCCAGCTTGCCGCGTGCATGTCGCCTGTGAGCGGGTGATCTGGCCTCCATCCACAGCGTGTTCACGGAGGCTCCATGCCAAGGCTCAAGAAGGAAGGGGAAGCTCTCCCTGAGTCTGTGATCTCTCAGCCTGAATGGCTGGGTGGGAGGACGGGTGAGGGACGCTGGCGGGAGGCAGCGGGCGAAGCAGAGGCAGGAAGAACTTAGAGCGGGCTGGGGTTTCTACTTCCCCCCCTGCTGTTCTCTCCTTACCCTGGAGTCCTCAGCAGCCTGCTCTGTTTTCCCCCTTCTTCCTCTCTTTCTTCCCTTCTCTCTCCATCTTTACTTCTTCCTTTCTTGCTCGTTTCTTTGTAACTTTCTATCTCGATCTTTGTCTCTTTCTCATCTTCATTTTCTTTCTCTCTTTAAAAATTATTTTCCTCTCTTTCTGTTTCTGCATCTCTCTTTCATTTCATCTGCATCTCTCTCTGTCCAGGTCTCCTTCCCCTCCACCCCTCTGTCTCCTTTCGATGTCTCTCTTTCTCTCTCCATCTCTCTGTCTCAGCTCATTTATCTCTGTGTGTCTCCTTCTCCCCACCCCTCCTTCGCTCTTTTTTCCTTGAAAATTTGAGATCTTTTCTCAGAGCTCTTGCAGTCCAGGGGGAGAGTTAGAGAAATCAACATTAACTGCCGGAGACTGAGACTCCCCCTAACCGCCCCCCACCTCCTGCCATGATGGTACAGAGTCCAGAAAGAAGCAGCTATTTGGTGACCTGTCCTACAACTGATTTATACCAGGGGAGAAATACTCTAAGGTTTTGGTTATAGAGAGATACCTCTGGCAGCTTTGATGGATAGATTGAGTGGAAGTGAGACTGAAGGCTGGGAGAGGAGTGGATGGGAGCAAACTGCGGGCATCTGGGGGGATCTTTTCTGATTGAATGAAGCCAGTGCTGGTATTTAAGGTCTAGGAAGGCATTGTTTGGATGTCACTCATGGAGAACTAAAAACATTTAGGACAGTGGTGGTCTGCCTTAGGGTTTAGAGCCAAGTTATACCTCAATTTTTCCATCACTTGTTTGCTGAACACAGGACACAGTGACAAGCATCACTGTAGTCACCTCCCTCGAGCTCACAGTCTGGTCTGGGAATTTCTCCAGTGCAGGAGCCATGGGAACAAGCAACACTCAGAGGCACAACCTAAACACGAAGAAGAGCTGAATGACGGCTTGAATTTGGGCTGCAGAAAAGAGACTTTGGCTCAGCTCTGCATTATTCTACTGCTTGGGGGTGAATGATGCCCCTCCAAGGGTTAGAATAATGATAATAGTAATAATAACCCCATATCAGAGAGCCCCGTGCAGGGGAAGAACCATCTTATACTTTTATAGATTCCAGTCACATTAAATGTCCCTCACAAGGCAAAAAAGAGAAGTTACCATGGTTAAATTATGTCAAAATTATCTGCAAAAAAGGCAGGAAAAATAACTATTTCTCGTGGACGTGCTATGAGTCAAGTACCGAGCCAGGCACTTTATATTCAATATCTAATTTAACACTATGTAGCTGGCACTTCTGTACCGCCTGTCACGCAGCAGACACTTACCCAAGACTGTTAAGTAGCTACTCTTCGTTATCATCCCCATTCTACAGATGAGGAACCTTAAGGAGTGTCATGAGAGAGGCACAGAAAGGAATTGGGGACCTTTGGTGTGGGCTGTCTGTAGTGACTTCCAAAGAGTTCAGTGTGGACAGAGGGGTAACAGAGAACCAGGTGGCCCAGGGCGATATCAACAGTGATGTCACGTTGATAGCTTATACTTTTGATGTCACATGATGAAAATGGCACTTTTCCCTGTGGTCGTCTTCCCCCAAACCCATAATCCCAGTAAAATCATGAAAAAAAAAAAAAGTCAGAGAAATCCCAACTGAGGGACATTCTATAAAGCGCCTGACCAGAAGTCCTCAAAACTGTCAAGGTCATTAAAAAAAGAAAAGTGTAAGAAACTGCCACAGTCAAGAGAAGCCTAAGGAGACATGATGATTAAATATAATGTGGTGTCCTGATAGGATCCTGGAACAGAAAAGGGACATTAGGTAAAAACTAAGGAAATCTGGGTAAAACATGTACTTTATTTAATAATAATTTGTCAGTGTTGGATTATTAATTCTAACAAATGCATATTTATAGTTTGTATCTATGTCTATTGCTGGTTTTGTTATTATTTTATAGTTTACTATTTATCCTCTGTATTCACTTTTAATCTACATGTCAATGGTGGGGGGAGAAACTTTTATTCATCATGCTTCTAGCTACAATATTTAGTTTGGGCTACATAAAAAAATGCGATTATTATTATTTTTTGGCCATTTAAAAATTCTTTTTCTTTCTTTTTCTTTCTTTCTTTCTTTCTTTCTTTCTTTCTTTCTTTCTTTCTTTCTTTCTTTCTTTCTTTCTCTCTTTTCTTTTCTTTTCTTTCTTTTTTTCTTTCTTTCTTTCTTCCTTCCTTCCTTCCTTCCGGCCATGCCATGCAGCAAGCGGGCTCTTAGTTCCCCAACCAGGGATCGAACGGGTGCCCCCTGTAGTGGAAACGCAGAGTCCTAACCACTGGACCGCCAGGGAAGTCCCCCCAAAATGTGTATTATTTTGTTGAACTGAAGTGTTTGCTGAACAGAGACCTCTTGCATCTGTAAAGTGCTACATTGCCATAAAAAATAGTTTTATCTATTAAAATTCTGAACTTGCAAGAGAGTCTCATTTGCTAATGATAAAACAGTTCTCTTTACAGATGCCTAGTGATTCTTCTAGATTTGCCCAAACAGCTTATCAACTGTCTCCTGCTTCCTCTTATTTTCTCTGGGTTCAAATGCATTGGGAGCCCAAATTTCTCACTCTGTTATTGCTGACAAATAAAACATCTGGCCAAGGCTATTCCACAACCAACTGGCATTGACTGATTGGAAGAGGGCGAGAGATGAGACCCTCCTGCCCTGATACAGATGTGTCGGTGCCATTGTTCCCCAGCCATGGTCCCATCAGACAAGGGTGATTCCTTGAGACTGAAGCCCTCAACTTAGTTTCCTGTTTATGGCACCACAGCCAAACTCTGTTGGCTGATACCAGGGTACTCTCTTAGCAACCAGACTGGATCAAGCTTTATGTTACTTAAGATGATGGTAGTAGACACAGCTGAGGAGAGGATCAAGAGTTGGTACCAAAACAAATACCCATTGTCTATCCAGGGGTTCACCAAGAGGTGATGCAGGAAGTCAAGAGCCAAGGATTCCAGTAACAGGTCAGGAAATGGAGTACATGTTGATTCAAGACCAAGTCTACAAACAAAAAAAAATAATATTTTCCCTTAGGTTCTTATTAGTTGCTGAATCTTATTGTGAGAAAGTTCCTAGAGGGAAAAGGCAGAGGACTAGGGTGACGCCATCCACGGAATAGGCGCCTCTGACTGCCTGGTGACATGGGAAAGGCAGCATTTCCACCATTGTTCACCTTCCCCTCTAAGCTGCCTGGTAGTTTCTTTTCTATGGTTCTTTCAGCACTAACCTGTCTGTTCCTTGAAAACATTAGCCATCCTTAAGGGTTCTTTAGAAAGGGAATTAAATAGCATTTAGTACTTTGTCCATTACCCTGTTCTAATGAAATGTGTTCTTTGAAAGAATTATTTAAGTCTATGTAAATTGGTCAATGCGAGAAGATGTGGTGCTGGGGTGAGGGCCAGCAGAGTTGAGCTGGGTGATAAAAATAGAGAGTTTTCTCTCCCTTGGGACTGATTTTGAAAAGGTTTTTAACCATTGCAACTGAATCCTTTTCAGAACTCTCCTTTTTTTTTTTTTTTTTTACCCGAGTTACTATGAGACCATGAATCATCTCTTTAGCACAATGACAGCAAGTGTAGCATTTAGGAGCGGACCCTGATTTTTCACTGTTTGTTCTTTGCTCTCAACAAGATAAGCTGTTGTTATTTCTTTCTTCTTGAACAAGCACACCATGATTGCTGAAGTGGGAAGAATAATTGGACCAAATAGTCATGCGATTAATGCAAACAGAGAGAATTCATCTGTTTCGAGTATAGTAAATGCACTTCTGAAGATGTGGAGAGCTTGCTTTCTCTGTTTATTCTTGGGCTGGGTAACAAATGTTGCTGAGTTCACTGCCACAGATTCCTGTGTTCCTTCCATGGGGCGGAGACCTTAAATGAACTGAGTTCAGGGGGAAATCAGTCCTATCTGGGAAGTGGCTGGGCTTGGAGTTGGGGGCTGGGGGGTGAACAGGAAACGCAGAGAAGACTGCTGGCCCCCAGCACGACACCCTCCTCCCCACCCACTTCGTGGGCGCAGGGGGTTATAAGGTGAGCTCTGCTTTCTTGATGATACATTTTAATTACAAGATGATGTGACCAACTGAAACAGAAGGGGAATCAGCACTGATTAGAGCCTTCATAGAGCCCTAGCTCTGAGCTCAGCATTTCTGTTGCTTAGATGCCTCAGGCATGAGGCGGGTTCCATTATCCCCATTGGACAGATAAGGAGACTGAGATCCAAACTCACAAAAATGGTTTGATGAAGCTCTGGGGTTTGAATTCGGGTCTTCTGGCTAGTGTTGTGGTGAAGGCAAAAGGCCAGACTGTCTGCTTTTGAATCCCGATTCTGCCACATAGTAACTGGGTGACGTTGAACAAGGGGCTTCACCACTCAGGACTTCAGTTTCCCCATCAGTAGAAAAACTGGGAATGATCATCGTACTTACAAGGCTGTTTCAGGATTAAATGAGTTATTACATGAAAAGAGCATAGAGTTGCGCCCGGCAGGCGGAATGTCCCTAATTCACACTAGCCACTCTGATGACTTAATGCCCAGGTGCTTCTACTATAGAGGGTGACTTTCACAGCATACCTGTGGTTCACTACAATGGTACCTGAACTCATCTGTCTTCATGCAGTCACCCTGGCACAACCTAGCCAGGCGAATAGCCTAAAATCCCATTTTCCAGGTCACTTGATAACTTCGGCAGCTGCCCCTTGCCTATAGGGACAAAGCTTGAATGTTCATCCGTTGACTGGCTGTGTCCCATCTTCCCCATTAACTTCCCACTGCACCCCTCACCGCCTTTGGAAGTGCTCCCTGCACACATCTGTCAGCTCCCATCTCTGGTTCTCAGGTCACTCCCCCTTCTATCATCAGTCTGTCTACATCCTGGGCATCTCTCAAGTCCCCCACCCAATTCCATCTTCTCCCAGAAATGCCCCCTGCAACATGAACTCACAGAGATCTCAGCCCCCTCCCCAGCCCCCAGAGCCCATCCTATGGGTGGCCCTCAGTCAGTGCTTTTTATTCACTCACCAGTGCCACCCCGCAAATCCCTGTTTCTCTTAATGGCAGATGTGAGGGAGGGGACCAGGGTTATCACACTGCATGGCTGTTGTCTGTTAACTTCTCTTTTCCGATGATATGCAGAGGGTACTGTGGTTCTGGAAGCCTAGGAGACTTGGAAGGTCGCTGCAAGAGGAGAAGCCAGAGTCTTGAAGGATCAGGTGAAGTTTGGCACCTAGGAAAGTAGACGAAGGAATCTTAGGCAGAGGGAAGACTTGTACAAAGTTAAGAAGACAGGGAATCTATGCAGATGCAAAAGTCTGAGTTTCAACAGATGATGGAGAGGCTGCACCGTGAGGCTGAAAGTTCTCAGTGACCAGGGGCAACAAACGTGATTCTCCTCCTTCTCTTACTCCCTTTGCCCTTCACCTCTCCTCTAGAATCTGCTTCAGCTCTGAGGAGCTTGGTTCTTCTTTCAGTCTGATAGATGGTTCCACCCTTTTGCTTAATTGTGTCCTTCCAGTATTCACTAAACAGAATGAAGATTAAATCCAATTAAATAAATAAAGCACATTGCATCCACTTTGGCCAGGAGCGCCTCATCCATTTGTGTTTGTTTGGAGTGAGGAAGTCACTGGATGCTAATTACTGTAAATAGTGCTCTGTCCTGGGCTGGAGAACGTGGGGGACATCTGTCCTCCTTCTGGGCTCTTTCTCTCGGTTAGAGCACCTCAGTGTCTCTCAGAGGATCTGACCTCTCCCCTGCCCTCAGCGCACATCTTTAGTTCCAGGAATGACTCTGGCCTGTGGTTCCGGCCAATTAGCTCGTGACATTCTCCAGTCACTGTGACTGGTTTGGTGATGAGGACAGGATCCGCATTACAGACAGACAGCAGGGCCCTTGCTGGGTCTCCCGCAAAAGAGATGTTAATCTGGAGAGGAGCAAACCTGGCCCTGCTGCCCCACCTTCCCCTCTGTGTGACTGACACAAAGGAAGGAAAGTAAGGAAACTGATGCAAAAGTACTGAATCTGGGAGCCACCGTGTGGTCCCCTTGGTTAAGCCAGGCCTGAAGCTAGACATATTCCAGGAATTTTCATTTAAATGAGCCCAAATATTCCATTTTTGTTTAAACAAGTTTGGGTTGGGCTTTCTATCTTCTTGCAAACCAAAAATATCTCACTAATTTATGGATATAAGAATTTCACTGAAAGTGGCTACCATATTATACATACATTGAGCCTTATAATGCATTGGACTTCTCTTTGGCTCAGCAATTAGGAAAAACGGGCTTCCAAAATTAATGGGTGGAGTTGGTAACTTTCTTAGCATCCTTTGCTTCACCCCACCCACAAATCCTATCCGTCCCTGCCTATAACTGGTGAGAGAACTGACTGCCCCAAACAGTGAGAGAACTGACTCAAATGGCATTTTATATCTCAAGCAGCAGACATTTATTATGGGCATAAAATGATTTCCTGGAGACTCCAGCCAGGCATGAGGTCTTTGTGTTCTGAATTTACCAATCAGTGGCAATTTGCTAAAATAATCATCTTCACATTTGCTGTTAATAATCTTGCTTCAGGCTGTTACAACCAAATTGTTGGTCACTTCCAGTAATGGCCAATTTTTCAGGGATTATTGCTAAAATGATTAGGTGCATTGTGATTTCCCAGGGCACATGCTTTGGAGTTGATCCATTAACAAATAAAAGGCTTCAGGGCTGATTTGGAAAGTGGGGAATGCTTATCTGAAAAGGTAAATAGATGTCATCATGTCTATTTTTTTTCCTTAGCCAAGTCCTAGCTTTACTTTTTTTCCTGCCCGTTATTGGTTCATTATTTAGTCACTAGACAGTGTGCTTCTTTGCTTGCTCTAAGCCCTTCATTGGAGCTGATGGGACTGGGAAACCTTTAACAGCAAACCAGGTGAATCAATTAATCTCCTTTTAGGAAACATCCGTTCTTGGATGAGCCAGGCCCCAGCCTAGAAATACCTCATTGAATTTTCTCTGCAAAGTCCTGGTGCCCACTTTGCATATGAGGAGCTGAACCCCAGAGAGGTCATTCACCTATTGCATGCCATACAGCTAGTAAACTCATGGCCTGCTTTTGAATCCAGTGTTCTTCCCACTGCACCAGGAGGCCTGTCTTTCTCATTCAGCTCCACTTGCCCAGGTCCCCACTTGTGCCAGGGCCCAGCGTGACAGCTGAGAGCCCAGCCCCAAGTGGAGGCAGGTTAGGACACCAGTAGGCGAGCACGGGAAACCACAGCAACAGCAGGCCCGGTTTGCGTGTGGCTGCTTGGTTCACACCCAACACCAGCATGTCTGTTGCAAACCCTGGGCTTTCAGCCCCAGCTCCTGCAGCTGGAGACACAAGGTAAAAGAGGGGAGAAAGAAAAGAGACTTTAGGGAGGGCATTCTAGGCAGAACTTGACCTGAGAAGTACTCTTATCTTCCAAAACAAAGAGAGGAAAGTACCTTCTCATTGCAGTTGTAGTAGGCATTTTATAGACGCCATCCATAGACCCTCAGCTGAGAGTACAAAGATGTCAGACCTTGATCCTTTCCTTTGGCATTGAATCAATGCATGTAGGAGTAAATTGGGCCATAAATTCTAGAGAATTAGGAAAAAATGAACAAAATTAGAAACAGACATTGTCAGGTCTTTATAGAATAGACAGCATTTGGGGCAAAGCTGGCCATTCTCTGCAGTTTGAATACTACCTATGACACCAGGAAGTGGCTATTCTAAAATGGATCAATGTGAGCATTAGAAAGAGATCCTTACATGACACAGAAACTCAGTATTGAAAGGGAAGAAGACCCCACCTGGATCAGAGCAGACATATCTCCAGACACACCTGGCAAGATGTTTCACCAACGAATTAATCAGAAGCCTTTGGTAACTAATAGAAGAGCTGCACTGTACTTTTCTGGGTATTGTATCCTTGAATGTTTTACTCTTAAAAATAAGTTGTTTACTTTTTACAACAAAGCTACTGCTTATTTGCCTCAAAATGCAAGTGCAGGACCCTTTCTTAACTTGATAGACATCGTTCATCAAAAATCAACATCAAACGTTCACCTTAATAGTAAAGTGGTGAAGGCATTTCAGTTAAACCCTTCAGGGTATCCAAGCTGGACATATTAATACTTATGTTCAGTCTTAGTAAATTGTACAAAGTTCATTCTGTGGGGTAGGCTAATTGATCAACTCTGGCTGCTTGGAGAGGTTACTATTGCTTTCAACTCATTGGTCGGAACACGTGACACCATGCTGACTTAACTGCGAGGGGCCGAAAAGTAATCTTCAGTGCCTAGGAACAAGAGAACTGGATCCAGGTAAATTCAAAAGTATCACTTCCGGGACAAGGCAGGTGAAAGCCCATGTACCTGTCCTTGCTCTCTTCCCCTGCTGAGATGACCCTGAAAGCCATGCACTTCAGATGGCTCAGCCACATGATGGTGGAGTTTCTGTTAACCTG
This sequence comes from Balaenoptera physalus, assembly GCF_965194825.1. NCBI lineage: Eukaryota > Metazoa > Chordata > Mammalia > Artiodactyla > Balaenopteridae > Balaenoptera > Balaenoptera physalus. The sequence continues at coordinate 60,093,611 of NC_138900.1, read as the reverse complement.
GATCCCTGAGTGACACTGTGGAGCAGAGGTGCCCATTGACCCAGGCTGTGGATCTTTGTGAAGTTAAGTCACTGAAATTCCGGGGTTAATTTGTTTTCTGTAGTGCAACCTGGTTTCTTCTGACAAAAACAGATGAACTTAGAGACCCAAATTCAAAGAATCTCTGCAGGTCTTTCAAAGGACACATATCTGAAACAGATGAACTTAACTGGTGTAATCAGTCCCTGACTCAGTGGCCACATTTGACAGACCAAGACAGGGGATCCTAGCAGAGGTGATTCCTTTTTGAAGGAGTAGTTTTTTGTAACTGCAGTAGGATTTAAAGCACGAGAAGAAGTGTGTGCCACAGTATTTGCTTCTGCTCTTGGAGGAGAAAGAAAATTGTTCATAAGAACAGAAGGAGAATGGCCTAAGAATTGAGGAAGCAGACATGGAGAAAAGGGAGTCAACCATGTCTGCACCTTGGTGCTATGCTGGATGTTGAAGCTCTGGGTTATCCCCTTGTCTTTTGCTTTGAATCCCTAAGTTAGAGTCTCTCAAAGTGGATTGACATGATGAATCATTCTTTCCCAAACCAGAAACAAACTTTGTAAGCAGGTGATGACTAGGGAATATTTTCAAGGAGGGTTTCTTCAAGTGGGATTTTGCAACTGCCTGATGTAGAATTATTTAGTGAATCAGAAACTCAAAGGCTGAGGCTGAGAAAGGTTCCTATGGACAAACTCTGCAGTAATACGCTATCCACTAATGTTTGAAAATAACTGGTCTAAATCCTCCCCTCTGGCTAGTATGTCATGCTTTGACTAGTAGTTCTACTCTGAGTCTCTTGACTAGATTATTGGAAAGCACTTTCCTCCTCTCCTTTTCTCCTCAGCCACGATAACTATCAAGGGAAGCTAAGAAAAATGATGATCACCACGAGAAAAGATGTCATAGTGAACTGGTCACAAGCAAACGTGACCAGTCTCACAGGTGCCGGTTTGGGACAACCCTCTGCTTTCCCTGTTTATGCAGTCAGAGAAACCACATACCTTTCCTAGAACAGGTGCTAACAGAGGTCTGGGTGGCTGAGCACGGATGAGTCACTGACTGCAGGTGGCCAAGTGGCGTGGGGTTTACGTGCATTAAGACCCCCTACCTCTTCCTCGTTGTGAACCTGCCTCCAAGTCTCAGGCTGGAATTTGTCATGGGCTCCAGCCACAGGGAAAAGCCCAGGTTTTGGCACCTCTTCGGTCCTTTGTGGAAGGTAGTACTTTCAGTCATCACCTGAGGTGTGCCAGAGACTCGGAGACTTGATCTGAATTGATGTCTGAGGCTGGGATTTGCATCTGAATTAGAACTTTTCTGTACACCAGAGAGCTTGCCAAGTGAATCACTACACATTGTGCCACAACAGACTCGCAAAAATTAAGTAAAAGTAGAGCTACTTCCCGGTAGATGGAAAACCTTCTCGGATTTTGTTCACCTCCTGGCACACTGAAAACTAAACTGACCTAAATGAGGTCACCGCAAACTACAAAGCCCAGACAAATTTTAAGGATTACCATTAAGTCAGGGAGCTTTTTCATGAGTTCTCCTATGTGTTCTGCAAGCGAACGCAATGGGATGGGCAGGGCAGGGATGATCCTGATTTTACACACGAGGAATCAGGTGTGAAGGGATCAAATCCCCTGCAGGGAGCGGCACATTCCTCTGATCCTCTGATTCCAAGTATATACAATAATTCTGCATGTGGAAAAACAGAGAGAATCATACTCAGAGCCTGAGTTTGAATCCTGGAACATTTCCTTAACCTCAGCTTCTTCTCTTGTGTAATGACTATAATATCTTCCTCACAGTGTGATCGGGAGGTTAAATGAGATTACTTTTAGAAGTACCTAGTATAGCAGACCTTCATGCCGCTAGACATTCTACAATGCACAGGTCAGCAACAAAGAATTTTCTGGAACCAGCGGTCAACAGTGCTGAGCTTGAGAACCCTTGCTACAAAGTAGTACCAACATCCTTCCCGACATTTTGGGGTCCCCCTAGAAATCCTACCATAATTGGCACCCTCCTTAAGCACATCTACAAACCAAGTCCGTTTCTTTTCAGTTTTCTGACTCCTCTAGCAAAGGGGTAATCCCATGATGGGAATGAGTTCCTCAAGCATGTGGTAACACTGCCCCAGAGGGGGTGATGTGAGAATTAGGTAAGAAATTGCAGATCTTTAACTAGCAAGACGCCTTCCCACAATCAGGGCATAATGCATGGGGGCTCTTCTTGCTACATTGTTATTATCACCGATCTGGAGACATCACTGTTACTGTCTCCCCACAATATCTGTCTCTGATCCGTTGTCTCTGTGCAAGGCTGTCTCTGCTTCCCTCTTCTTGTCTTTCTGGTCACTGCCTTGGGAACCTCTGTTAGCCCTTTTGATGCGTTTTACCAACTCCAAACGTGCCGGGGGGAAAAAAGTGAATTTAATTTCCTGTAGCTATTTGTTTACCTTGTGAATACCTTTGGCCCAGACTCAAGCTTGCATCAGAGAGTTTCCGTTTCCAAACCATGAGTCACTTAGCAAAGGAGCAGGCTAAGGGCGAGACACCCCAGGGCTCTTGACAGTGGTGGACCATGTCTAGACTCAGGGACCCTGGACGTGCCACTGCTGACCTGCAGCAGAACTAACAGCTCCCAGCACGGGTACCCAGTTAGAGCCAGAGAGATCGTGTTATCTCCTCTCTGGGGGTTAGGGTGGTAAGCAAACTCTTATCTTAAGAGGATACGTGAAAGCTCACCAGATACATGTTGTAGATACATCAGAACCATCTTCGCAAGTTCACCAGACACACATCCCTGGCACCTCAGACCCATTAAAAAATGTCTTATTGGAGTATAGCATATATTCCGAAAAGTACACACATCCTAAGCGCAAAGCTTAAAGACTCAACCAAAAGAATATCACCATGTGACCCACGACCCAGGCCAGAAAACAGACAGCTATTAGCTCCCTGGAAGCCCCCTTGTGTTCCTGTCCAGTGACCACCACCCCTCTTCCCCAAAGTAGCCACACTGCTGATTTCTATCATCATAGATTAGTGTTCCCTGTTTTTGAAATGTACATAACTTATTATATGGAATGTGCTTTTTCCTATTTAGTTTTTTTTCCTCAGTATCTGAAATTCAACCCCACTGATATCCATAGCAATAATTAATTACTTTTCACCATTATATGTGATACATTTTAAAGTATGTACCATAATGTATTTATCTTGTTCTATTTTTGATAGACATTTGGGTTCTTTTCCAGGTCTAACTATTATGTAATGATCTCATGGGCACTCTCGTCACTGTCTCTTGGTGCACATACACTTCCTTGGATTTATACGCAGGAACAGCATAGCTCCACCATAGAGGTTTCTGGGGTTTGGCTTGAGGAGATACTGCCAGTTTTCCAAAGTTGTTGTACCATGTTACTCTCCCACAAAAGTGCGGGGGATTTCTAGTTGTTTCACATCTTTGCAGACATTGGTGATATCCACTACTTTTTTTTTTTTTCATTTTAGCTATTCTGGTTGACATCTTCTCATGGTTTTAATTTGCATTTCTCTGATGACTAATGGAATTGAGCATATTTTCATATGCATATTATCAATGTGGCTGTCCTCTTTTGTGAAATGCCCGTTCAATCTTTTGCCCACATTTTCATTAGATTGTCAGTTTTTTATTGATTCATAGAATTTCAGTTTATATTCTGGATAAGAGCTCTTTGATGAATATCTGTCTATCTCTCTATCTAGCTATCCATCCATCCATCCATCAATCTCTTGTTTCCTCTATATGCATCTATCTGTCTATATGCTATTATTCCATTCTGTGTCTTATCCTTTCACTGAGTTATTGGTGTCTTTGGATGAATAGACATTCTTTATTTTAAAGAAATCCAATTTATCAATTATTTTCTTGAAGATTAATAATATTTATATCTGGTTTACTGTTTTCTTATCTTAAGGTCATGAATATATGCTTTTTTTATATTCTAGAAATTTGACTGCTTTAATTTTCACCTTTAGGTTAACAGTCCATCTGGAAATGATATTTCTGTACAGTGTGAAGTAGGAGTCAAAATTCAACTTTTTCAATTAATTGCTTCAGCACCATTTATTGAACAAACCATAATTTCCCCACTGCACTGCTGTTCATTTATTTAACATAATATTTATGTACTAAATCAAGCAACCATATATATGTGGATATGTTTCTGGACTCTGTTATGTGACACTGATTCATTTGTTTATCCTTGTATCAATAACTACACTTTTAATTATCATACATTTACACTTGATCTTAGCCAAAAGGCCGAGAAGCGATTATCATACATTTAGGATGTCTTGATATCTTGTAGAGTAAGTCCTTCAGTGTTGTTCTTCTTCAGGATTGTTCTGGCTATTTTTGGTCTTTTGCATTTCCATATTAATTTTAGAGTCAGCTTGTCAATCTCAACAAACAACCTGTTGGGATTTTGATTGGGATTACATTGACTCTGTAAATCAGTTTTGGGAGAATTAATATCTTACCAATATCGTTTTCATCCGTTTACTTTCAATATTTAATGATTCCACGTACTGCAGATACATCTCTTATAAGTAGCATAAAATATTTTTCAGGTTGACAATCTTCGTATTTTAATTTAGATGCTTGAAAATCTATCCACTCCATTTATATTTAATGTAATTACTGATATGTAATTACATTACATGTATATTTGAGTTTTAATCTGCCATTCTGCTCTTGGTTTTCTATTCTTCCCACTATTTATGCTCTTTCCCACCTTCACTTCTTCCCTTATTTTGGATTAATCAAGCATTTCTTATTTATCCATTCCCATAGTATTCTTAGGTATATATTACTCTTTTTTTTTTTTTTTAACCTTACTGGCCACACAAAAGATTAAACCAAACATCACTGACTGATTAGAGTTTAACATAAATAAGTACCTTTACCAATTCTCAGAAAACATGACAAATTTAGGGCACTTTAACTCCATTTATTCCCTCACATACGATGTATCTTTTTCTTTCATGTATGTTAATTGACAAATGACATTCTGTCATTTTATACAGTTAATATTATTTTAGAATTATCCATATACTTACCCTTTTCACTGTTTTTCATTCCTTCGTGCATTTCTGGTTTTACATCTAGGATCATATTTCTGCCACCTGAAGCACTCCTTATAGTGATTTCTTTAGTGTGCTTCTGTGAGGGCTGATTTTCTCAGTTTATGTTTTCTGGAAATGTCTATTTTTTTCCTTCATATTTTATAAATATTCTTGCTTGGAATAGAATTCAAGTTTGGTTATTATTTTCTTGCTGTTTTTTAATGGTGTCATTACAGAATCTTTTGGATTCCATCTTTTCAGTGGAGAAGTCAGCCATCATACTTACTGTTGCTCACTGAAGATAATGTGCCTTTTTTGCTCTTCGGGCTTTTAAGATTTTCTCTTTATCTTTGGTGATGTTGTAAATGGAATTGTTTCCTTAATTTCATTTTCAGACTGTTCGTCGGTAGTGTTTAAGAGTACAACTGCTTTTTTGTGTTATTTTTTATCCTGCAACTTTGCTGAATTTGTTTACTAGCTCTAATAGTTGTGTGTGTGTGTGTGTGTGTGTGTGTGTGTGTGTGTGTATTCTTTAGGATTTTCTATACATAAGATAATGTCATCTGCAAATAAAGGTAGTTTTGCTTCTTCCTTTCCAATTGGGATGCCTTTTTTTTCTTGCCTATTTGCCCTGGTTAGAACTTCTACTACAGTGCTAAACAGAAGTGGTGAGAGCAGATATCCTTGTCTTGTTTCTGATGTTAGGGGAAAAGCTTTCAATCTTTTACCGTTAAGTATGATGTTAGCTGTGGGTTTTTCATAGATGCCCTTTATCAGGTTGAGGAAATTTACTTCTATTCTTAGTTTGTTGAGTGTTTTTATAATAATGGGTTTTGGATTTTGTCAAACACTTTTCTTGTATCAACTGAGATGATCATGCATTTTTTCCTTCATTTTATTAATATGGTGTGTTACCTGGATTGATTTTCATTGCTGAACCACCCTTGCGTTCTTGGGATAAATCCCACTTGGTCATGATATATAATCCTTTTAATATGCTGCTGGATTTAATTTGGTAGTATTTTATTGAGGTATCTTTATCTTTTTAGTAGTTTTTCTATGATATGCCTAATTGTGTTTTTCTTTGTACTTATCTTCCTTGGGATTTGTGATGTTTTTTATATTGTAGCTTGAAGTCTTTCATCATTTTTGGAAAATTCTTAGCTATTGTCTCTTCATATATTGCTTCTGCATCTTTTTCTCTTTCCCTTCCCTTTAGGTCTCAAATTACACATATAATAGACCTACTTCCCATTCCTCATAGGTCTCTTACACCCTTTTATGCGTTTTTATCCTTTATTCTCTCCATACTTCAGTCTAGTTTCTGCTAACTTATAGTTTCTTCCAGTTATCCACTTCCCCGGGTCTAAACTGCTGATAAACTCATCTACTGAGTTCTTAATTTCACCAATTGTAGTTTCTAGAACTCTAGAATTTCCATTTTATTCTATTTATAAATTTCTGTTCTTTTGTGAAATTTTCTAACTTGTCATGATTATTTAAAAATCTGGGGACTTCCCTGGTGGTCCAGTGGTTAAGACTCCACACTCCCAATGCAAGGGGCCCAGGTTTGATCCCTGGTCAGGTAACTAGATCCTGAATGCTGCAACTAAAAATCCCACATGCTGCAACTAAGACCCGGCACAGCCAAAAAAAAAAAAAAAAAAATTGTCTGACAGCTTCCGTATTTGCTTCATCTGTATTCTGTTCCTTTTGTTGGTCTTTTTTGTTCAGTGTTTAGTCCTGTCTTTTGTTAGCTCTGATAATTTTTTTACTGAGCACTGAACATAGACATTATATATGAAAAATTAGTGAAAGTCTAGATGAGCCTTCAGCTCCTGGTGGGCAGATAGAGTAGGATTGAGCTATTCCAAGCCTGGGAAAGATCTGCTCTATTTCTCTTTGCCTTATGTAGAGAGTGTAGTTCTCTCAGAATCCCAGTGGAGAGCCTGGTGAGTTTACCTCTGCTCAGCCTCTTTGATGGAAACTGAACTCCAAATTTTATCCCCCAGGACAGTGAGACACCTGAAATCTCTGTCTCTTCAGCCCACTGCCTGCTATTTCTTCCTGGACTTTCTTGGCCTGTAGAGCTCATGAATTGGCAAGTGCCTCCTGGGAATAAATCGTTCAGACCTTTACACTTTTTCCTCTCTGCTTCCCTTTACAAGATTGTGGTCCCTCAAGTCTTGGTTACCTCAGAAGCCTAAACTTCAAATTCTCCCTCCCTCACACCATAGGACTGTCAAAAATTCTGTTTAGCTTCTTTGCTTCATACAATCTGTCACCACTTGGCTTCTTACTCTGTCTGCCCAGGATTCTTACAAATTGGTAAATGCCCCAAAGGAAAACACTGTATAGGGTGTTGTGCTAGCTTCACCGAGCTTTTCTTCTCTTCAGAGGTTGTCCCCTGTTGTTTTGGCTGCCTTGATAGCTCTTTAATGGTATTTAGGTTTTCTAGTCATTCTCGGTGAGAGGTTTGTTTACTACAGGTTAGTCTGCTATTACTGCAAGCGGAAGTTCCCCAGAGCGACTCTGGACTGTGTATCCATAAACGTGAGAGGACTAACAAGGGTGAAGTGAGTGATGCCTCAACCACAGAGAGTGCTTAGGGAAGCTCCCTTCACTTCCACCTCTGAGGAGACCCATCCTCAGGTCCTTATCGTTTCTTACTCGCTGTCAGTCTCTCTGCCTGAAGTCTGTTTTCCAAAAAAGACCCTCAACCTTTTGGACTAGAATGATCAGTGTTACACTGAAAGTATAAATTAATAGCATGTGGTTATGTTTAAAAATATATAGTCCTTACCTATTAGAGATTTATTCTAAAACATTTAGAGATTAAATGATGAGTACCTAAAATTTCCTTTAAAATAATCCAGCAGGGGTTTCCAGTAGGGAGAGGAGAAAAATTGCTATATGTTGATATTTGTTAAAGCTGCGTGATGGGTACATGGTGGTCCATTATACTATTGTATGTCAGGGTGTTTGGATATTTCCATAATAAGAAAATTAGGCATGTAAAGAGAGTCACAACCATGAAAAAAATATACCTACCCCCCATAGAATAAAAAGCAGAATTTCTAGGCTATTGTACAAAGGTTCATACACCCTTTGCACCCCCAGTCATGCTGTGTTCTCAGTCCCTTACAAATGCTGGTATATTTGCTTGTTATATTTCTTGCCTAATATTCTTTGAAAAAAATAATAAAAATAATTGTCATTATTATTGTTAAGACAGTGAGTTTCAAAAGAGTTTGAAGGGGAATTTATAAGCTATTAGAGGTACAACAGAACCCCCTGAGGAGTTTTCCACACTGCCACATTCCATGAAGGTACAAATAAGCATTCCCCTGCCCCCAAGCCTCTATCATATTATAAAACCGCTGCCTTTGAAATCAGCATTAACCTTCACTGACTGTTTGATATGTGTAAAGCATTATGCTAAGTGCTTTACCTGGATTACTTCAGTTAATTCCCTAAGATTATTATTATGCATTATTCCCTTGCCAGGTGGGGAAACTGAGGTCTACAAAGTCTAAGTAGCTAGAAGCAGGTAATAGCTACCAAGTGGCAGCCTCGGGCGTACTTAATTAACAGAACAGTGGTCCTCAAACTTTGAGTGGAGGGTTTGTTAAAACACATATTACTGAGCTTACTACCTCCCAAGTTTCTGATTTAGTAGGTCTGGGTGGGGCCCAAGAATTTGCATTTTGGTAAATTTCCAGGGAGTGCCGATGCTGTGTGTTCAGGGACCAGACACTGAGAAGTGTTGTACTAGAGTATATCATTTTAGGGAAGCAGTAATGTGATTTGTTCCCCTTAGGCATGCAACAGAACCTTGGTGGTTCCTGTGGGTCCTGGGGAGACCGGGACTCTACTGAGGGCAGAACAGATGACCTGTGGTTCTGGGTTCTTTCGCTAGTGGATTGGACCCCCTCTGGTAACTGCCATAGCCGGAAGGAGACTAGACTTGCCCCTTGGGCCTGAAACACATTCAGTCTTTCCTGTCGGCTGGTAAATGTGGCCCTCTTCACCTTGCAGCAGCACATTAGATGGTCTCTGTTTATGAGCTGTGTTGATAAGTTCCTTAGCACCTCTCCAGGCCACGGTGTTGGGCCCATCAGTTCCTTCCTTGGTGGGGCCTCGAGCGCGCTCACAGTAAACCGGTGGATCCTTCTCCTCTCCTGGCCCCATCTGCCAGTCCAGCCCAGTCTTCCATTCTGATTTTTCAGCTCCCAAAGCTGCACAGTCTCGCTCTTTCTTCCCAGGGCATTTTCTGCAAGACTTACAATCTAGTAGGGGGATGCTTACATTCAACAGAGGTGTCTTGTATTCAGAAGGGTGAATCAGGATAATGGCGATAGAGAGGCTTAGGGGCTCTGGGGCCCTACTGCCTAACAATGAAGGACCTGCCTGCCTTCTAATCCAGCTGTTATATTTTGGATCTGGATGGTCTTATGGAAGTTACTTGGCTACTTGGTGTGTCAGTTTCCTCATTTACAAAATAAAATAACTATGATGTATGCCAGAGTTGTTTGGAATATTAAATGACTTATTGCATGCAACGGTCTTAACAAGCTGTCTGGCACAGAATAAGAGCTTAATAAGCTACCGTGGGGAAGAGTTCCTTCTCATGTACATAAAGGTCAACAAGAGCATGGAGGAATGACGTTTGGACTGGAACTTGCAATGATCAGTTATTAGAATTTGGATGAGAACAGTCTTGGTGGAAGGGACGGGATAAACAAAGGCACAAAAGTGGGATACAGGGATGGGTCTCTAGCAAAGATAAGATCCCTTGCCTGTTCTTGAGCCTCTTCTTCCTTTCTACCCACCACTCCTGCTGGGCTAGAAATTCAGAGAACGGTTCACCTTCCTTGGAATACTGGACCTCTACAAGCCATGAAAACATCACAGCTGGCCAGTCTTACCTGGGCTTCCTCACACCGTGTTTTGGGGTGCTTGCCCGTACTCATGGCTGGAATCACCCCCTCTTTGTGCACCATGCTGCAGAACGAGTCCTTCTGTTTTAGATCTTGTCATGTTCTATTATAATCATGGTTGTGTGTGGTGGGGTTTTGTCTCCTTGTTGAACTGATTTTTCTCTCTGTTTGCCGTGGAGATGTGCCCATCTTTATTTTCCCAGTGCTTGACTCATGGTGAGGGTTCAGTGGATGTTGGCTGGATGTGTAAATGGACAATGAATGGGTAAGAAAATGAAGGAATAAGTGAATAAAATATTTTCCAACTAAATAATAGCCCAAGGCATAGTGAAAATATTATAACATAGAGCCTTTTACTCAAAATGTGGTCCAAGGACCAGTAGCATCTGCCTTTCCTGGATGCTTGTTAGAAATGCAGAGTCTTTGACCTACCGCGGACCTGCCGAATCAGAATCTGCCTTTTAACAAGACTCCTGGGTGATTCATGTGCACCTGGCACATTAAGATGACTGGTCTGGTGGTTAAGAGAGAAAGCTCTGGAGACTGGGTTCAAATTCTAGGTCTGCCTCTTACCCAGCTGTGTGGACTGGACTTGTTCAAATCACTTACTCCCACTGGGCCTTAGTTTCCACATCTGTCAAATGGGCATAATGGTATAGCCACTTCTCAGTCTTGCTCTGAGGATTCAATGTGTTAACAGATGTCAAGTGCCTTGGGTGACACCTGGCAGACTGTAAGGGCTCAAAAATATCAGTGATTATTTTTATTATTCATGTTCCTCTGACTGCCCATGAGGCAATGAGGGAAGGACTGAAACTCACTGAAGATCTAAACAGCCGCTGTGCCCTTGTGTTTCCTCTCCGCACCTGGGAGCTGGGTGGTGGAGGCCACTGGCCTCAGGGCTGTCCCTTCCTGTGCGGGGCTCCCTCTGAGGGGCATTGCTGACGTGCGTGGTGTGGCGCTGAGAGGAAGGCCGCTGAGCTCCAAGCCTGGAGCTTCCTGGAGATGAGGACACCAGCCAGACAGAGAGAACCACCCTTCCCTGGCGCTGAGTCACGCTATCTCTGTTCAGACAGGGATCAAGGCAGGTGGGAAGCTCTAGGAGCCTGGCGGAGGTGCCCCAGGCGCGGGATTGGGTGACTCATCCTGTAACATGACTCATCCGTATTACAAAAGGGCAGATCAAGAGCATTCAAATGCCACACAAGCCCAAATCTGTCCCCACAGACTGGGGAGGGGAGGGGGGGTGTCAGGGGGAGATTTGCCCAGAGACACGTCTTGGAATCTTCAAAACAATTTGGCTCCACTTGTCATAGATCTCTTGTCACATACGTGCCCAAGGACAATGTCATCATCACCGTCATCATCATTGATGTGGTTATAATTTGAAACAGACAGGAAAATTACCTCTCAGAATCAGAGAAAAGCTGTAGATAACTTACTTCAACTTAAAGAGATAGAGATTAGTTAGCACCCAAAGATTGGGGATATGGAACAGCATTAACTTTTTCTCAAAAGCTATGTAAAGAAAAAAAAAGCGAAGTTAGAGTAAAAAGCAGCTCAACAGAGGAAGTACATTTATTTAGCAAACAAAGGAATAAGGATTTCATACCGATTAAGTGAACAAAGTTCTTCTCTTAACATATGAACATTTAGGGATTGTGAGGGTAGGGAGGGATGAACACCCACACTCCCTCCCTCGTGGTGACAAAAAATCAGTCCAGGATTTCTGGGAGCAAATTGGCCTTAGAAAGACCTGTGGCATTCAGCCTTCTAGGTTCATGCTAAAGACACAGTCTGAAACGAAAGATGTCTATATATAAAGAGAAAAATGTTTACTAAATTATTACTTAAAATAAGGGCATGTTGAAGGCGTCTTTTTAGCCCAACTTTACAGGTTGGTTGTATCTATAAATATTAAACCTACCGGCCATGCAGCTATCAAAAAGGCCTTTGAAAAGTCCTCCACACCATAGAATATGCTATCGCTCAAATACTAGGTAAAATAATAACGCAGAAAACAAGATTTTTTTTTAAGCTTGAGGATCAAAGTTGCATTAATAACAACAACAAAAGGTTGCCCTACTTTGAAAAAAAAAATCAAAATGTGAAAGACTCAAATGAAACATTAAAAAGTGACTAGTCGTGATCGGGATCCAGTAAACGCTTTTTCTGCCTTGGGTAAATTTTCCAAATTTTCTATAATTAACATTATTTTTCTACTATAAATATGTATATATATATAAATTAATGAATATATGTTGGTATATAACACATATGAATATATATTATAAAAGCTGTATATAGCATCTGTAACAAATATAATATAATATGCAGTAAACTGTAAGATTAAACTTGAAAGAAAGGGTCTTTATATCTAGTGTTTTATGTTCATTCAGGTCTTGTTCTGTATCATATTCTCCTTTATATTTATTTGCAAATGCTGACCAAAGATTAGGTAATTTATAACTTGCGTCCAGAGGAAAACTATATGGGTGTGGGTTATGCACTTTATTAATCTCTCTGGACTCTCCATTTCTGCAGAGAGAACTCTGGATTGGTTTCCCTGTTGCTGGCTAACCAGGTACCAGCTTTTACTTGTAGTAGTTACAGGTTTTTCAGCTTCACAGTAGGTAAATCAGGTGGCACCTGAGTGTGTTATCCACTCTTTCATCCTCTCCCTCACCCCTTCAATAAATGCTAATGAATTGGGTTTTCCTGGGCCATAGACTATCAATGTCATGGCCAAGTTCACTGGAATCCCCAGTCCAAACACAGTTGTGGAAACTCCACATCCACCTGCATGGAATAGGGTTCTGGCCCTACACCCCAAAATGTGAAAGAGTCTCCCACCCCCTATGCAATCTCCAGAAATCCATTTTATGAAAAGAAGGACATTGGCTGAACCAGATACCTCTCTCCTGATACATCAATCTGGTTAATCCTCTCATTGGATTAGGCAGCAGGGACTTTGAAACAAACTCACCACGAATTGTAAGGCATAACGTTCTTTCCAAGCCCTGATCCACCCTGCAAACAGCTGCCATATCTGCTTTACAAAGGCCATCTCTTCTGTTGTCCCCTAACCAGGGATCGACACACTGCAGCCTGGGGTCCAAATACAGCCAGCTGCCTGGGTTTGGTTTGGTTTGGTTTTACAGCCCTTGAGCTAAGAGTGACTTTTCTTTCTTTATTTTTAACACAATGGTTTTAAATGCTTACATAAATAGGTACCTATTAGTCCTGAGTCTGCCTGTGGCCTCAGTTTTGCCTAAAATATTTACTCTCTGGGTCTTTAAGGAAGCATTTCCTGAAGGTTTTCGTTGTTACCACTCCAGCCCAAGCTATTACTTCCTCTTGGAGCTACTGCCATGATCCTTAGTGGTATCTCTGCCCCACTTGCCCACCCCCCTCATTTCCTTCTGCGCGTAGCAGCCAGAATGCAGATCAGAGCACGATTTTCCCTTGCTTAGAGCCTTCCAACAGCTTCTCTTTGCTCTTAAATAAAAGTCCAAACTCCCTACGCTGCTCCCCAAGCCTGGAGCCCCTGCCTACCTCCACTCTGGTCACCAGCCATCCCATTTCCTCACTGGGTTCCAGCCACCTAACCTTGCCGATCTTTCTCATGTCGAGCCTTTGAACACAGCCCTAGAGTATAAGCCTCACAGAGGTATGGACCTGGTCTTGGTGACGTCATCCTCCCCAGAATGGTATCTGGCACATAATAAGTACTCAATAAATATTTATTGACTAAAGACCTTAAATCTTTTTTTTTTTTTTTTTTCTGGTCTGAGAACCATCTTCTCCCAAAATACTGTAGAAATTGTGGACAACGTATTTATCACTCTCTAGACATGAGCAGAGATTTTAGAAACTAAATCTTGTTCTAAGCATCCACCTTGGAAAGACCTTAAATCTTCGAAGCACCCCTGTAAAGCAGGATTTTATTTTTTTAAATCACCATTTTTCAGATGAATAAAAAGAGGTTCAGGAAGGAGGGAAAACCCAGTAAGTAGTAGAATTGGGATTAGGATTCAGGACTTTCTGATATCCCCCCACTGCCCCACTACATTAGGTTCCCTTCATTCAAGCATTATGGCTGCCAAACTACATAGAACCAGTCACGGCACCTGGGAACACATGACCTTCTCCTAGAGGAAGTGTCTTCCTCCTTGGATCAGTTGTCCGCTCAACGTGCCCTGACCCTGGCTGCCCTGTGGTACTAGACAATTCAAATTGAAGTTTGCCTGTAATCCCCTAAAGCCAGTGTCTGGCTTTGGGCTGCGGAGCCTTGTTTTTATGCTGGAACATTCCCACGTAACTACTGCTTAGTAGAGGACTTAAAACACCGCCTGTCCTTCTTCTCCCCTCCCGACTAGGAAGCATGAGGCCAACCCTCTGATCAGAAGTCTGGGCTCCTGCTGCTTTTTGCCGATGCTCAGATGTCTCCCTATTTACGGTTAGAGTAGGGATTTGGGGGTGGGGATCTGAAACGTCACTGCAGCCTTGCTGTCCGTGTGGAACATGACCCTTTTACTGGATTTCCATCATCAGCCGTAGTGTTTCCCAAACTTTGGTCATGCTGTTGCTACTCTCCTGACTTGTGCTGTACTTACCTAATTAGCTCATTTTTTAAAAACTTGTTATTTTGAAATAGTTACCAGAAAGTTGCAGGAGCTCTCATATACATTTCATGTAGATTCTCTGAATGATAACATTTTATTGCATTTGCTTTATTATTCTCTTTCATATATAAATGAAAGAAAAAATTTATATATGTATAAATTTTCTGAATTTTTATACATATGTCTACACATATATGTATAGATATAATTTATGCATATATATAATTTATACATATATATATATAGATATAATTTCTTTTCTGAACTGTAGGAGGATACGTTGTAGACATGAGTATGTGTTTCTTAAAATGACGGACATTCTCACATAACCAGAATACAATTATCAAAATTATGATGAACTGTTCCAGGCTCATATTAGACTTTCCCAGTCCCAGCTCTGGACTCAGCCATTTCTCCAAGGAGCCCCGGGTTCTTTTAGAGTATGATGACATTTGAAAACTAAGTAGCTCATTGTTATGGGGATGTCATTGCTTCTAGGCCCTTTCAGTGAGCAGAGCTACAAAATATATGTATGATACCTAGGTATATGTATAAGTCCATATGCACACCCATACACATCTATATCTTATAAATCATGAGTGCAAGCCAATACCTTGAATTCCAGTCCAGAACACAGGGTTCATGCTGATCTGGCCCCTTTCCACATTTATTTCTTCCTTCTCTGACTATGAGAAACCACGATTCCATTATCCACAACATATTTACTTATTTCATCAACCCTAGAGTACACAGACAGTGGTTTCAGAATCACTAATCTATATTACTGTGAAGAGCAAACCTACTAACTAGATTTCAATATTTACGTAGTTATTTCGTCTGTATTGTGAGGGATATCATCCACATACTGTGTTTAGGTTATTTGGGCTCATTTCTTATTCTCCTTTCAGTATGGTCATCTGATTCATTTGAAATAGAGTTAGCTCATTTGTCACTGTTCATATTCCACTTTAGGGTTTTTCCCTCCTCCTCGATGATTTTTTTTTTTCATGTGAAACATTAACATCCTTCCAAATGTCACTACTCTACAAAAAGAGATCCTCTGAGAAGTATCCCTCCCCCATCCCTGCACCCACCCCTCTAGTCTTTTCTGTCCTTTCTGATCCTTTTCCGCCCACCCCTGGAGATAACCAAGCTCATTAGTTTCTGATTTATCCCTCCTGTATTTCTTTTTGCATAAATTAGGAGATGCAAGTACATCTTCTCAATCACCTTTCCTTCTTACACAAGAGGTAGCGTATTATAGATACGCTTTGTACTTTGATTTTTTTCACTCAGCAATAATTCCTGGAAATCACTCCCTATCAGTTAGTAGAACCCATCCCCCTTATTTTTCACTGTGACATTGTTCTCTACTGTGTGTGGATGTCCCAGAGTTGATTCACCCGTCTTCTCTGTATGGGCATTTAAGTTGTTTCCAATGTTTGCAGTTGCAAACAATGCTGAGATGAATAAACTTGTGCACATCTTATTGTTGGAGCTGTATCTCCAGGGTAAATTCCTAGAAGTGAAACTGCTGGGTCAAAAACTAGAGGCGTGCTCTTTTGTTAAACACTGTCAAATTCCCCTCCACAAGGGTTGTACCAACCCACATTCCCACCAGCAATGTATGAGAGCGCCTCAGGCAGTTCACTTCTTAAAAACTTATGCAGACTTTGAAAATAAATATATGTTATCACTAACATTATTGAACTAAATCACTGTTCAGAAAAAGACGATAATCTGGGAAATAAATGCAGTGTCAACAAAAGGTAAAATGTAGTATATTATAGCAGTGACAGAGGACTGACTGCCTAGGCCGCACGCCTGGGGCCCTGTGACTATGTTAAAAAGGGAAATCAGCAAATGCTCAGGCAATGCTGATGATCAGCTAGTGTCAAAGTGGGACTTCTTAGTAACATAAGCAGGAGGTTTAAAGGGGGGATGAAAGGGCAGGAACACTGTCTCTGTGATCCAGGGTTGGTTAGTGCTTGGTCAAGGTACCTCGTAGAATCTGACACATTCTACTCACTTCGCATTTGTGATATTCCAGTCTGTGGACACCGGACCAAACTTTCAGAAGGCTCGTCACCATCTGCCTGGCCTGTATCTTAACCACCTCTCTGTCTGCTCCCCGTACATCACTAGATTTTCATGTGACTGGCATCTCATCATAGCCGCTGACTGAAGGTTTGCCCAAGAGCTTACCTTGTCCTAGGCTCCTGTGCACCATATTTAGTTAATCTTCCCAATAAGCCAACCATTTGCCAAGGTCTCATAAAGATGAAGCAAGGCAAAGCAGGGGTGGAAATCCTGGGGATGTTCCCATACTTATTTTTTTCCAGGTCCAAACCACCCCCCATCCCCCCAAAATGACTTTTCTCTCTCAGTCAGGATCCTTCAGCTATAAGCCCAGAAACAAGCATGCATTTGACACTTTTGGTCTTTTTCTAAAACTGCCCAATGGCTGGTGACTGGAGGGGACCATTTCCTAGCTTGATACCTGTGCCGTGGAGTCCAGAGTCTGAGGCTTTGTTGTATTGGCCAGAGGAGGGAAAAACACATTTAAAAAGATGTTTTCATGAAGAGATGAAGAAGTAGGCATACACTGGTCTACTTCCAAATCGGCAACAAATAAAGGGTCTCGTTTATTTATTCTTTAACCTGGTGCAAACTCTTATTTATCCAGAAAACGCATTTACTTTGCTTCTTTTATTTCCCCCTTGAGACGGGCTCCCAAGGCCAGGGAATGAAAGGGGCCGCAAGCCGTAAGCCATGGGTAAGCTGGCCTGCCATTCAGTATCTTTTCTTATACAACATTTATTTGTAAACTAATCAATAAACTTTTCTTATTTTGTGTGCTCCTTTGGAACTCTTAGCAGCTGCCTGCTGAACCATGAAGAAACTTAAAATAGCGATGATCTCCCTTCCACGCTGCCTCTTTCCCCCCATAGAACCCACAAGCCAATCTGTGGTGTTTATACTCAAGGCCCTTATGAAGCTAATCTGTATGGAAATAAAGGATAGAAATATTCAGATTGAGTTTTACTAAGTGAACCTGAGGTTTTTCTGTTCAGCAAAATCGGCCAGGTAAATGCGTTTCTGATACAGAATAAATCACTCGTATGAAGACCTATATTTATTTCCCTTTTGCCATTTTGCTTAGAAGTGAAGAATTCACAGCCTTCTGCATGGACTGTGGAAAGCCCAAGTCCCTCCCCCCGAGGCTGTTCCCTGAGCTGGACTCATTTTCCTCTTAGGGTCTGAGGGTCCTGCTCTCCCAGCCTGGGGCTCAAGCTGCCAGGGCTCTTCATAAATTGCCGAGGAAGAGAGAAGACAGGACAAGGGCCAGGGATACACTGAGAGCGCTTTACCAGCCAGACCCCGGGTCCTCAGTCGGGGAATCTTGAATGTGAAAAGGACAGTCTCTGGCTTTGACTGACAGGATGTGGTTGCACAATTATTGTTGTAAATGTGCAGAGGTGCCGTAGGGGAACATAGGAGGGGATAGCCACCAGCAAGGCCTGTGGCCAGGCCAACCTTTCTGAAGCACTTGATTCTAGACTAGGTCTTTTCATTCATTCATTTACTTAGTCATTAATTCAACTAATGCCTATTGAATGCAGGTAGCTTTCTAGGAAGATAACAATCGGCAAGACAGACAAGGTCCTTTCTCTCAAGAAGCAGTAGTCTTAGTGTGTCGTAAAACAATACTCAAGATGTGGGAAAGAAGGAAGCGGAGAAGAAGCAAGGCAGAGGCATTTCAGGTAGGGCGAACAGCAGGAGCAAACTCAGGGAGGCAAGAAGTAGCTCAGTGCTCTCTGCAACTATACCACTGGGTTCGTTATCACTTCACTGTAACCTGAAGCTGGAAATGGGAAGAAATAATCATGGCGAAGGCCATGTCACGAGTTTGTCTAGTAGGCAGTAGAGAAAAACTAGAATCTCCTCTCTTTTATGACTCTCCCATGTGCTTCTTCAATGTCTCAGGCAGGGAGGAAAGTAAATCTTATTTTATTTTAGAACAAATTTTCGAGCAAATCTTTCGTAGACGGCTCTTTGGTTCTGTACGGCCAACATATTTCAGTCTGTCTAGGGACATAATGCCACGTGGCAGAAGCAAGGGAAGCAAAGCCATGGAGAGGTACTGACTTGATCTTGAGAGAAGACCATTGGTCAAGGCCACCCACCTATGGCAAAGTGGTTACAAACTCGGTGACAGAGCTTGCATAGATGTGATTGAGTCCATTTAGTCCACTTAGAGAATCCAGTTGAAGGGGAAGCATCTGAATGTGCTCTGGTTTATGAATCCTGAGCCATGAATAGCCCTTCCTGAATTATGAGAATTCTGCCAGGAGTGAAATCAGCTCCTATTAACTGACATTTATAACTTAAACCATATGAAACTGTCAAAAGATCAAAAATGACAATTTCATATGGTTTAACTAGTATGTTGCAGGGACAGTATGGGGCTCTTGATATTTATTGTCTCCCAAAATCTCACATCCCCTAGCTGAGGTATATACTATGATGATCCTCATTCCATAGCTGAAGAAATTTGCAGCTCAGAAAAGTGATATAAATTTCCCAAAGCCACACAACCAGAGGAACCAGGACACGGACTTAAGTCTGTTTGACGTCAAAGTCTGTCTGTGATTGAGATACAGGAGATCTGTTCTCTCTTTATGGGAGCCTCTGGGGCCATGGAGAGCCCCGTGGCCTGGGTGGGCCCAGCTGGACCTTTTCTACTCTGCAAATCAACCTCCGGGCTCTGTGCTCTGAAGCCAGCCTGACTGTGGGTGTGCCAGTCCCCTGCTTGGCTGGAACTACGAGGAGCTGGAGGACAAGACACAGACGTCTACTGAAGACTTGGCTTCTGTTGATGGGGAAAGGCCAGGCAGGATTCTGGAAGTGTTTCACAGGTGACTCAGTCTCTACTGGGGTTTCTCTTAACGAGTGTCTCAGCACCTGTTTCCCCCAGCTCACCGCAGACCCTGTTTTGTCAGAAAGTCTCCATGACTGAATTGTTGATGTCAAATCTTGTAGAGCTGCCAGCCGTTCCCCAGACCCCTAGCCCGCCGAGGGTGAGAGCAGTCAGGGTGGGCAGGGTCATGCTGGGGACACCAACATCTTGCAACTCTCAGAGCCTTAACATCATTTTTCCTTGGGTCTCTCTCTTTCCCTCTGTCTCTTTCATGCTACATCTTCAGCAAGGGTCCGCCGGGAGGCTCTACCCATCAGAGCCACACAAGGTCCCTGGCTGAAGGAGGCTTCGTAGCAGCATGTGCTGCCACAGTCCTCTTGGTGTAGGGAGGGGACACGTCCAGTTGTGCACTGGCTCTCACAGCTTCCACAAAGAAGTGACACACATCACCTATGCTCGCACTTCACTGGCCAAACCCAGTAACGTGGTCATAGCTCCCCTAGAAGCGGGTGGGGAAATACAATCTTACCATGTGTCTGGGAGACAGAGCACAGGAAGTGTTTGTTGAGAGTGTCAATGACTTCTACAGCTGTTCAACGTAGTGCAGAGGAATGGGGGCTCATCCCTCGGCCATTAAACACGGCTCTGCCAGACATGCAGGCTCATGAAGGCTGGTTCAACAGGACAAGATTCTGAACCACGCAAACTCTAACAAACAGAGAAATCATGAGGGCACCTCTGAGTGCAATCCCATCACTGAGTGTGGCTATTGTGATGAGAGGCTAGAATCCAGTGAGCAAGGAGAGTTTGCTTTCCAGCATGTCTCCGTCTTGCTAAGGCATCTCTTTTCCATTGGTCTCCTACCTCAAGTAAGCCTGGGCCCAGAAAGTAGCCTTACTTGAATAAGTGATAATAAAAGTTAGACATTACATCTAAATAATGCTTCTAGAGGAAAGTCAATGGTAATTTTATGGGAAAATATGCCAAAATACCATTCTAGGATCTCTCTCCGAGTTAGGCAAGACAAATAAACATTCTGAAAGCTTGCTTTGAACAGATGTCAGTCACTGGGATGAGTTGCACACTCTAAATTGATGACACTTAATGTTCATACCAAATAAATTAAAACTGTTTATACATAGTTTATGTCTTTATGTAATAGAATACATTGGTGAGTTCTTACAAATTCTGACGTGTCTGATGTGAGTGCAGAGAGCATATAGGCAATACTAGGAGAAAAGAAAAAAAAAGAGAAAGCTACTGGTTTACTGTATATTGTGACATTACATCACAATATACAGCAAACCATTTGCTTAAACTCCATCTAACTCTGGAGGAGATGGAGCTAGTGGGTAGAGATTTACATAAAGTTTTGATGCAACACAAGCTGTCTTCTCTTGCTTCTTTTCTTATTTAAGCCAAATGATCATGCCTAATGTGAATACAAAGAAGTGAAAGTGCTGAGAGCATTTCACAATTATTATTATTTCTACCAATAGTATCAATCATTTCTACCAGTAGTATCAATAGTATCATCAAGAAGTGTTTCTTTAGTGTCTACAGTGTGCTGTATATTGAACACTGGATGAGGTGGATGAGGTCCTTGATCTCATGGAAATTATATTCCAGTGGAGACATGGACAGTGAGTGAGGAAACAAATACTGGTATAATGGAATTTCAGGTAATACAGCTCTTTTAAAGAAAAACAGTGCAAGGAATGAGGTTGATGAATGACATGTTGGCTTTAGGGTGGTAGTCAGAGATACTTCTCTGAAGAGGTAATATTTGGGCCAAGAAATGAATGAAGAGAGTGAGTGAGTCATTTAAAGGTTTGGAGGAAGAGTTGCAGGCAGGGGGACCCACAGATACAAGGGCTCCGACTTGGGAATGAGTCTCATGTGTCTATAAGCATTAAGGCCAATACAGTAGATCAGAGCTAGTGAGGCTAGAGCATGGGAGGTGAATCCAGAGAGGTAAGTGAAGGTAAGATCATGACAGCCAAGGTGAAGAGTCTTGATTGTATTCCATGCATGATACAGAATCACTGGAGTTTTATGAAAAAAGAAGTGACATGATCCAATTTACGTGTATCTTGACCAAGCTCACTCTGGCTGCTGTGTGGAGAATTGACGGAAGGGACAAGACTGCAAGAAGGGAGACCTCTTAGGATATTTCGCGGGTACAGCTTAGAAATCATGGTGGCCATACAGGTGCTCAGAAGAGGCAAATGTTGATATATCTTAAAGGTAAAGCCAACAGGACTTGCTGATGGGTTGCATGTAAGGATGATGGAAAGAAAGGAAGGCCAACCTCTTCGTTTTTTAACTGAGCAACTGAGTACAAGGCAGCACCTTTCGCTGAATGAGGAAGGAATGAGTTTGAGGAGGGAAATCATGAATTCTGTTTTGCATCTCTAATGTTTGAGATGCTTATTAGGCATGCAAGTGGAGATATCAGCTATGCAGATGAATATATGAGTCTGGAGTTCCAGGGAGACATCAGAACTAGGTATAAACTTAGAAGTCATCAGCAGAGAGTTGATATTTAAAGCCAAGAGGCCATATCAGGTCATCCTGAGAATGAGTTGTAGATATGGGAAAGAAGAGGACTAAGGTCAAAATCCTTGAATGAACCAACGTTAAAGATTGGGAAAAAACAAAAGAATTGGATGGGCCAGTGGTGAGGGAGGAAAACTAGGGAAGTGTAGTGACTGAAAAGCTAAGATTAAAAACAGGCTTTGAGAGGAACTTCCCTGGTGGTCCAGTGGTAAAGAATCCACCTTCCCATGCAGGGGACGCGGGTTCGATCCCTGGTTGGGGAACTAAGATCCCACATGCCGTGGGGCAACTAAGCCCACGTGCCACAACTACTGAGCTCGTGTGCCTCAACGAGAGAGCCCGCGTGCCACAAACTGCAGAGCCTACGCACCCTGGAGCCCGCGTGCTACAACTAGAGAGAGAAAACCTACACAACACAACTAGAGAGAAGCCTGTGCACTGCAACGAAGACCCGACGCAGCCAAAGGAATAAATAAAATAAATAAATATTTTTAAAAAGGCTTTACAAAGGAATGTCTTGACCAAGTGTACCAAATGACACCAAGAATTCGCAGACAATGCAGTCTAAGATATGGGAATTGAGTTGAAAGAGATGAAAACCTTAAGGGAGTTTCACAAGAGCTGTTTCAGTGGAATAGTAGTGAGAAGAGTTTTGAAGTTTGCTGAAAGGGTGGCAAATAAATGGGTTGAGGTACTCTACAGAGTTGTGAGGTCAAGGGAAAGTTTCTTTATCTGTCAGTGGGAGATCTTTTGGCATGTTCAAATGCTGATGTGAATGATTCAGTTGATTGATGATGCAGGGGTTGGAGGAGTAACTTTAGGAACAAAGTCCTTGGATGGATGAGGGAGGGTGGGTTTAGAGAACAGTAGGGATGTTTGAGTCATCATGAGAGCAGAGAAGAGGAGGCTGAGTCTACATGTAGAGATTCAGGTAGAAAAGAGAAAATGCTCTTCTGGTTGCTTCTACTTTCTCAACAAAATAAGAATCAAGGGGACTTCCCTGGTGGCGCAGTGGTTAAGAATCCGCCTGCCAGTGCAAGGCACACAGGTTCAAGCCCTGGTCCCGGAAGATCCCACATGCTGCGGAGCAACTAAGCCTGTGCACCACAACTACTGAGCCCGCGTGCCACAACTACTGAGCCCATGCACCTAGAGCCCATGCTCCACAACAGAGAAGCCACCGCAACAAGAAGCCTGTGCACTGCAACGAAGAGTAGCCCTGGCTCGCGGCAACTAGAGAAAGCCCGCGCACAGCAACAAAGACCCCACGCAGCCAAAAATAAATAAATTAAATAAATTTTAAAAAAAAGAATCAAGGTCATCTATAGACAATGAGTGTTGGCTGCCTTAGGAGTGAGAAGACGTGTCAATAGTCATCTGGATAAACGGAAGGAGGTTTTGACTGGGGAATTGTGTTTAGCTTTTCAGACGGTGCTTAAGACCCACTTGTGATATGTGGTCATACATCTAAAGTGAGGCAAGTAAACATGGTTGTAAACTTTCCTCTAGTCACATTCTGCTTCTCAGGTCCAGGCACAGAGCAAGAAGAGAGGTGAGTTTTAACAGGGATGAGGTTTGCCATGGCCGCAACAGAAGGGGAGCAGGAACTGAGAGGGAACGGGGATTATTGTAGGGATGGACTGTGGAATCCAAACTGGAGAAGGGTGGGTGATAGAGTGTGAAGCTAAGATTAGGGTCTCTGTGGTGTGTAAGCACTGTTTGTTGGAGAGTGTAGATTAGAAGAAGTCATCTGTTTGTGGCTACAATGACTGACGGTTAAAACCTAGGTACAGGAAATGGTGTGGCTATTCACAATATACAGCTTTGAGGTATATCTTTGGAAGAGGATGGCTGATGTGTGCTGGAGGAAAATCACTAGAAGGTCACTATCCGGGGGAAGAAAATGTAACAAGAAAATATTGACATGTTATTTTTAGACTGCAGCTACTGAAAAAAAAAAAAAAAAGGTGGGGAGGTGGGAATTAATTCCTAGCTTGAATAAGTTATTTTGACTGGTGAATCCTACCCAAATGCATTGACTCTTAGCAGTTTTGAGGTCTGCTCCCACAATTTGTTACTAATAACAAAGTGTTAACAGTGAGATAAATGACTTTTTTTAAAAGAAAACGAGACAAGGCTAATCTTGATAATAATCTGACAGCGTATGAGTCACGTTGGCCATTTCTTCTGAATGTGAGAGAAGAGATAGATTTAGAACAGGGTGGGAAATGCTATGGATTCCACAGCCTCTCTTGGCAATAATGCAAACCGCAGTGAGCAACCTTGAACTGACGTGCCATTAATAGTTGCGGTGATCGTGCAGTTTTGTGGTATTGTGTGATTCCCATGTCATCTGCGGGGTGGCATGAACATCTGGACACCGCCACGGGTGCACGTTAGTCATGTGCACGACATCCAGTGTGCGAGTCTCTGTGGAGACATAAGGGAGGAGGGTGCTGTGGGCTCAGCTGTAGGCAGACAATGCGGTCGCTTGTAGAAATGGCCCCGGTGAGTCACACTCCTTTTGCGCCCACTCCTTTGCGACTTGCCTTTGCTTCTTCTTCTACCTAGAAGGGGAGTTTATTTCCCCTTGCTTGATCTGAGCTGACCTTGTGGCTTGTTTTGACTAACAAAACGTGGTTGAAGCAACATGGTGTGACTTCTCAGTCTAGGCTTCAAGATGCCTTGTGGTTCCTGCTCTTGTTTTACTGGAACAGGGCTGCCTCCCCGTAAAGGTCCAGGCTAGCCTTTTGGAGGGAGAGCCATAGGCAGTGAGAGACCCTGCAGACAGCCGGCACGAACAGCCAGACTTGGGAAGGAGGCCATCAACCAGCCACTCTTAAGCGAACGGATCAACCAGCCCATTTAAGTCAATAGCTGACTGCTGCCATAGACAGGACCCAAATCAAGGCCAGTAGAAGAACCACTCTCCTGAGCTCAGCCCACACTGGCAACCCCTGGAGTTGTGAGCTAAGGAGTGGCTATTGTTTTATGCCACTAAGTTCTCGGATTGCTACACAACAATAGGTAGTTGATGCAACCCATAAGAGTTACTAACAACAAAAACAAAGGGACGGGGAGAAGTAGAATTTATTGAGTACCTATTTGGCATTGAGTAACTCCTGAGAACATTACCTTGGTTTTGCCTGACAACACCTCTGGGAGGAGGGATCATCTTCTCCCCAGGGAGAAAACTAGAGGTCTAAGAAACTTAGTAATTGGTCCAAAGTCACATATCTAATGAGTAATAGAGCTTAGATAAAACATGCCCAAATCCCACTCTTGAAATATATCAGTTTCACAACCTCAACTCATAAAACATCTTCATAAATTTTGGCATACCTTTACACTATCTAAACTATTATTTATTTAAGAATGTAATTTTTAATTGCCTCACTTGAATTAAGTAACTAAACAAATAAATATGTTTAAAGCAAAGCCACTTTGTTACTAGGACAAATGGCCATGGCTAATATTAATTGCATGCTTTCCTCCGGTGAACTCTCTCCTGATTGCTTTGCATGAATTAATTGATTTAATCCTCACAGCAACTCAGTGAGGTTGGAGCTACTGTCTTCATCATCCCCATTTTACAGATGAGGAAATTGAGGCAGGGGAATAAAGAGTTGCTCAGTGTCACTAAAGAAGTGACATGGTTTGTGCTTCTGGCATCTAGTGGGTGGAGACCAGGGATGCTGTTAAATATCCAACAATGCACAGCACAGCCTTCCCACCCCCAACAAAAAATTATCCAGCCCAAATGTCAACAATGCCAAGGTTAACAAACCCTGTTTCTGCCTTTCTAAATGGTAAACAGAAACAAGTATCACTTGCAGTCAATAGAAACTCTGCAAAAACCAAACAAAGCTGAAGAATCTCTCTAGAAACTGTTGCTTGCCAAGGCTAAGAGCCTTGGGATCTCTCCTTTTGTTGAAAAAGCAATTAGCAAAATGTTAGAGGTATGGTAAAGGCTAGCATCCTACAGAGACTTTCTCCTTGGTGTAATCAGAGGATTATAAGAGACTTAAATTGGAATGAAATCTCCTCATGTGATTCTAAGTTATTTACACCGTGTCTGTGTACCTACCAAATCATCCCACAGTCCACTGGCACATAGCCCATCCTGGGAAATGTGATGCTATACCTGGGTGGGCAAGCTGTGCTCTAGCTCATCACCTGTTTTGTAAATAAAGTGTTATTGGAACATAGCCACACCCATTCATTTATGTATTGTGTATGGCTGCTTTTGTGCTACAAACAAGAGTGGCTGAGTGGCCGTGGAGACCATTTTGCCCTCAAAGCCTAAAATATCTACTCTCAGACGATTGACAGAAAAACTTTGCAGCCCTGCCTAGAACTATGCTTGGTCCATAGTAGGCACTCAGTAAATATTTGCTGAATGAGTCAAGCCCAGGCAGACAGCACTTTGGGCTAAAACCCTCTTTCTCCGTTTCTCTTTCCTCCCTTTCCAGTGGCATTCCCTTCCTCCTGCTCCATCCCACTTGCCCCTATTTAATTCATTATTTGTTAGTTTGTTTATCTCTTTTGCATTTCCATTTCTCTCATCGCAAAGCCATGGTTCCATTCTTAGAACAAACACTTGTCGGCCGTGTAGCTGATCACTGGGAGCTGCCCCGTTGTAGGGCTCAGAGATATAAATGGATCTCTCTGTAAGGCGATGGTGATGGATCACCACATCTCAGGAGTTTGAGCTGTTCCCTTTCTCCTTGTAGCTGTTGGCATTCACCACGCTCTCTCAGTTCCAGAGCTAAGGGACATATAATAGACGCGGGAAGACCTATAAAAGTAACATCTGAAACTGCCGCAGAGCTGAGTATTGATTTATTCATTACTATAAATTTTTTGTCATTACTGTGCAATTGCTCTATCTCAGGAAGAATTGATAGATGTGGTTGGAAGCTGCAACCCACTGTGCAAAACTTTTCCCCTCTTCTGTAATTCCCCGTAACTATTCTAAAGAATCATTATTCCTTATTACATGGCTCTGGCATGCCACCTATTTAGATAAATGCGTGAACAAGTGTGCAGTAAATATTCATAGTGGCCCATGTGTCAACGATGTATGTCACTAATTAGATAATTTAGTGGTTCAAATAAATAAATAAGAAAATAGAAGCACACCCAGGAAAATAGTGAAATAAAACACAGACTCCTTGTAGGAATCTAGGCAAAAAAGGACAGGTTTTTGGGCTGTAGTATCATGTTCTATGTTGGAGGCCAATCATAAGATCACAGGAGGGCTGCATGAGGCTGCTTACACATGGGAGAAAGCCGGACCCATGTGTGCATAACATCTAGTTGGGTCTTGTCAGCAAGCCACACGCTCATTACCTAGGCAGGTCCATTCTGGAGGGTCTCAGGGGGTTCAGTGGCCCTTTGTCTCTTCCATCCTCTTTGTTCTGTTGAGTCTGCTATTAATGATTCCATTAATACAAAGAGAACTGGGCTCAGAGTCTGAAGATGATGAGTTCAAGTCTGACTCTGACTCTGACAGGAAGTGGATAAGTTCCTTATTCAACTTGGCCTCAGTGTCCTTATCTGTAGAATGGGAATCGTTATAATTTTGATGAAAATAACAATGATGGTGATGGTGATACACAAATGAGGTAATGGACATGAAGGCCCTTTGCAAAGTTCAGAGTTCCAAACAGACATCAAAACAGGTTGTTTTTTTTTTTTTAAAATAAATGATCTCAAAGAAAGTGAAGTAGGCAGACAGAGCAACTATTCAGAGAATCAGGAAATGAGGATCTACTATTTATTGGGGGCCATCTTTGTATTATCAGGTGTAGAGCTATACTCTTCATGTAGGTTATCAACTGGAATCCAACTGTGTGAAGTAAAGGATATTTTTCACATTTTCAAGATGGGGAAACTGAGGATGAGAGACATTCTGTGTACTTTGCCCAAGACCACAGATCTAGTAAGTGATGCCTGATGAAAATCTACATCTCTCCGGCTTTATCCCTATGCCCTCTATGCTAGTAGTGACATGCTTTGTTGCCTCCAGGTTTAAATTTAAAAGACTTACTTATTTTTTAGAAATCAAAGACAAGACTTTAATCTGTGTTGTCCAGATAGCTGGACTATCTTGACCAAACTCAAAGAGTGATCTTCCTCAACTGAATAAATCAGAGTTCTGTTTATACAAATGTAGTTATCCCAAACAGTCAGTTTGATTAAGGGCTTCTGTGGAGGTCTCATGATGTGGTGTTAAACAAAAATAATTGGATCTACTGACTTCTGCAGTCTGACTGGTTAGCCCCTAGTACATGGATCTGGCCTCAGCCTTTTCCAGTGGTGTGTTAGAATCTGAGGGAGATGGATTCACTTTGTCAAACAGCTAAAGCCAAGTCTTGTAGACATGCCTAAACTAGTCGTGGCCTCATCTGGGCATATTAACTGCTTAAGTGTAGTTAGGATGAATCCTGCACAGTACCATTAAGCAATCATATAAAAAGTAAATGTATGCATATCAGCCCTAGCGCCAGCCAAATTATCTGATCAAGGGGCCACCTTTCTGGTTGGGTTTATCTCATCATAACTGAGAGCCCTCATTCATTTATTTAGCAAATACTTAATTTGCACTTGCTGTGTGTCAGTAGCAATGGAAGAGACTGGGAATGCAAGGATGAATTAAACTTATGTGATCGTACCTATTCATGAAACCCTGGTTAAGACCCCCTGCTATAATAGTTGAACAATAAAAATGTAGGTGGATGGATGGGTGAATCCATGGATTTGTGAATAGGTGGATGGATGGATGAATTGTTGGATGGGGAAATGGAAATGTCTTAAACATCTCGGCACTTTTATTTTTTTTAATTTTTTTTTAATAAATTTATTTATTTTTGGCTGCGTTGGGTCTTTGTTGCTGCATGTGGGTGCAGGCTTCAGTAGTTGTGGCACTCGGGTTCAGTAGTTGTGGCTCGTGGGCTCTAGAGTGCAGGCTCAGTAGTTGTGGCACACGGGCTTAGTTGCTCCATGGCATGTGGGATCTTCCTGGACCAGGGATCGAACCTGTGTCCCCTGCATTGGCAGGCGGATTCTTAACCACTGCATCACCAGGGAAGCCCTCTAGCCATTTTTAAAGCTTCCTTCTGACCCACAAGAAGGCTCAGAACTATTTATTAATATCTCTATGACTAACTTCAGTACCAGAAGGAATCCCCAGTTCCAGACTCTTGTCTCTAGTCTAGTTTCTGTCTTGTAGCCAAGTCCTTCCCAACTATCATTTTGGTTGCACTGTATGCATGGACTTGAATCAGCATTCGTCTCTACTTCTCTCTTTGAAACTCCCTGGGATCCACCCAGTAACCAATTCAGGGCCCACAGGGGTGGAATTCTACAGGTTGGATAAATAGATAGATGCCAATCAATGGGAGATTGGTGGGTGGTTAGGGAAATGGGAACCATATTGTTCATCCTTGTTCTTCTAACATCAACAGCATTGCCTGACTCATAACAGGTGATTATAGATTTAGTAAGAAGGTGATCAGGTGATTGAATAAGTAAGCAGTTGAGAGACTGAGTGAAGAAATGGTAGGTACTGAGTAGGTGATGAATGGAGGGATGCCCCTATGTATGAATAAATTGGTACCTTCCTGGACTGGTTATTGGGTCAGTGGGTAGGTAAACAGAGGAATTGATAAGTAGATGAATGATTAAAAGGGGGTATATGGGTGGATGCCTGAATCAATAAATGAATGAGTGGATGAGGGGTGAATAGATTGATGGATGGGTGACTGTATGCATGTACAGTTGCCGGGATACAACTTGGGAGGATCTAGGGGTAAGTGTGAATAAAAGAATGGATGGTAAGATGAATGTTTAGATTATAGCTTTAAAGCCCTGTTGGGCACTGAGAGAGGGCAGGCTGATTCTTAAAATCTGCCCTGATTATGGCCAAAGTAAACAATTCTCTTGGTTTAGGGGAATGAGGTTGCTGGCTTAGGAAAGATTAAGGGCATCACACATAAGGGCATGGAAAGTCTGACTGGCTGGCCAGAAGAGTGATAATCACTCGTGGTTTCCAGGCACTGTTTATAAAATAACCAAAGAGGCAATGAGTGTGTTTCTTGGGTTCCTTGAGGCCACAGTGAGGAGGGCTGTAACCTCAGCAGGCATAGCCTCATGTGAAAAGCCAGCCAGCAAGGAGTGCATGACTGCCTGGAGCTTACAGGCCCGCTGTTGACTGGACAGCCTCCCTATTTTCTGCTTTCCTTTTTCTTTCTCTCTTCCTTTCTCTTTCTCCTTCCTCCCTCCTTCTTTCCTCCCTCCTGCCTTCCCCCCCTTCCTTCCTTCCTTCCTCCCTTCCTCCCTTCCTTCCTTGCTTTCTCACTATCAGACAGGGATGACCCAAGGCCAGGAAGCAGAGCCTTCTGGAAACTGACCCATGCTTTGCCTTGCAATTTGGAACTTCACCTAGGAGGCCAGTCTAGACTTCTAGTTGAGCTGGCTAGATGATTTACCTGCTCAGGATGACTTACCTCATTTGTGTTCAGATTAACTGAGAGTAGCTGTGCCATAGCGGATGGGCAAAGGGCTTGGAGCCAAACAGTTATTATTGTCTGGTGACCTTGGAGAGTTTCCTAAACTCCCCAACTCTGCTTTTTCTGCTCAAAATAATGGAGAAAGGGTATAAAATTAAAAACACTTGCTTCATACGGTTATTGTAAGAATCAAAAGAGATAATGTGAAAAAGTCAGTACCTGATTGGCACATTCTAGATGTCTTATAAAAGTTATTAATTCTTTTTTGTTGTTAATTGCTAAATCTCTCTTCTATAGTTAGGGCACACCGGCCCATATGAGACCTGGGTATGGGTTAGGTATCAGGTGGGCTCATTCATCTGGTCTGCTGAAGACTTGTGGAAAACAGTTGGCAATTTCTCAAAAAGTTAAACATAGAATTACCATAAGATATGGCAATGCCACAGATATTCAATTCTTTCAATATCCCCAAAAGAATTGAAAGCCAGAACTCAAACAGGTGCTTTTACACCAATGTTTTATAGCAGCATTATTCACACTAACAAGAAGGTGGAAGCAACACAAATGTTCATCAACAGATGAACGAATAAATAAAATGTGGTTTTTTCCAAACAATGGAATATTATTCAGCCTTAAAAAGTAATGAAATTCTGATACACACTACGACATAGATGAACCTTGAAAACAATATCCTAAATGAAATAAGCTAAAGGACCAAAGGATGATTATTGTCTGATGCAGTTATATGAGGTAAATTCATAGAGACAGAAAGTAGATTAGAGGTTACCGAGGGCTGGGGGCAGGGGGAATGGGGAGTTATCGTTTCATGGGTACAGAACTTCTGTTTGGGATGATGAAAAGTTTTGGAAATGGACAGTGGTGTTGGTTGCGAAACATTGTGAATGCAATTTATGCCACTGAATTGTGTACTTAAAAATCATTAAAATGGCCAATTTTGTTGTGTATATTTTAATCTGATTAAATATCGCCCCCAAAAAACCCTAAAAAAATAAAACAACAACCATACTTGTGCCTCTGAGCTACAAGGGTGAAGACACTGGTGCATTCCCATTCTTGGGTCAGAGAGCCTGGCTAAGCTAGTTAATCTCAAAAATATATTTAAGCTGTTCTAGCACAGCTTGGCTTTCCAGCACGGTAGGCAGGGGCGATCAGCGTTAGTGGTCCTTTTTCTCATATTCCTACAGGCATTGCTATCTTATCATTAATCTCACTGGTTTCAATGAGATGGCTATTTATTAACTGTCCTTCAGACCATCCAGCCCCATAGAGGGCAGGATCCTTCCAGGTCCCAAGATGAGTTGCTGGTTCTTTAGGTGTGTTCAAGTTACACTCTGAGCTTTTCCTCACATAGCACTTGCATGTTATATAGTAATTGCTTGTGCAATATCTTTCCTCCCCCTTAGACATTACGATCTGTAAGGAAAGAGGGTGTGTCGACTTGTTCATTGCTGGATGCCAGTAATACACACATAGTAGGGACTCCAAATAAAATGTTAAAAAAAAAAAAGAATGCTCAACTTGGTCTTATTCAAAAAAATCCAAAGAGAGGTTTTGTTCACTATTGAATCCCCAGCTGCTAGCACAATGTCTGGAAGGAGAGGAGGAGGATTTATTTGGGGTTCTTTGATTATAAGCGATAGAAGCCAACTCCAACGATTTTAAGCAAAAAATATGAGATGTGTTGAAAGACACTGGATCGGTCACAGATTACAGGGAAGAGCTGGACCACCAAGACTTGGAAAGGACAGTGGCCGGGAATTCACAACCAGTCCCTTTAGCACAAAGACACTGGAAATGATTTAGTTGCCATCGCCTTTTGACTGGATGATTGTACTCAAGGTTTAAATTTCTGAAAGTGGAAGAGTGACTGGCCTAAGGTCCTAGCAGAAGGACAATGGACCCTGAACAGACAAGAAAACCAGTGTTGATGACGGGGATGATGTTAAGACTATTCTCACTCCCCCCATCATCACCCAGAAGCCTTGAAGACCATCTTACCCCATCACCCTTCCTGTTCCAGATACTTAGGAGCTTTGAAAAATTGCCTGCGTCAGACTGGGGAGGCCACAGAACGAAGCAAGACTTTTCTGGCCCAAACATAGAATGGCATACGTGGAAAACCCAAGCCCTGCTGGAGTCCTGTTACAATATGTGAAGAGCCAGAGCCTCAATTATGGGTACTCTGAGGGCAGAATTTCAGACTTTGCTCTGGCTTTTGTCAGCTTAAGACTCTTAAGGTAGTTTACACAGAGATTTGTATGTCTGAATTTTTCCCTGGCAGGTTCTCATTATAACCTAGATAACACAAACCCTAAATATTTGTGGTTGGCAACAATGAGGAATTTTCAAGTTGTCTGACATCTTCTAACTGTGCAGATCACCTCCCAGGATCAGCATTCGGCCCTGAGACAAAAGGAGACAGAAGGATGGTGGGAGATTTTTCCATGGTTTGTGCAATGTCTGAGTTTAAGCTCCTCTAACACCTTTGATCTCTCTCTCTCTCTCTCTCTCTCTCTCTCTCTTTCTCTCTCTCTCTCTCTCATACACACACACCCGCTCCAAACCTTTTTGCCCTCCAAAGGGTTCTCTCAAAGCTAAGAAAAGAAAATGTTGATGTCAACCATTGGTTGGATGGTGTCACCTAACCTAGTGTCACCATCAAACTAATGCCTTCCAACACTGCAGAAGAGGGAAGGGACACTTCTAAGTGAGGTTTCTGTGTTCTCTTTCCCTGGCAGCCTCCCGGCCATGGGTTACACCCTTTGCTTCCACGGCAAGCTGGTTTCATATCTTCCAGAGTTGAGCAGAACAACTGGACCACGTCGGTAAACAGAAGACTGTTTACATAAAAAATATAGATTTCCTTTAAGCACTTGGCTTAAGCCTTTAGTCAGTCATATTTATGTTATTATTGTTTATGTTCCCAGAAGTCAGCAGGAGGATGGCCTTGCTGCAGTTTATGTGGTTTCATGATTCACGCTTGATGAGGCAGCTATCGCATGGGGCGGGGATGAGGAGGGGGGGCAGAGTCAGGGAAGCACAGAGAAGATTAGAACAAGCTCACTTGTGGGATCCACGGCCTCAACGTAATGGTCCATCCAAGGGCCTGGGGATTTCTGAGTCAGTCTTTCAAATTCCCAGACATGTTTATCAGTTGTGAGTTTCAAAACGGGCCCACCCAGAATAAAGCTCTGTTTGCACCTGATGTTTCATTTTGGCTGCATTTGGGGAGATTCTTCTGAGCTCCGAGCTCCTTCCCCAGCTGTCAGCTTGACAATGTACTTGGCTCCTCCACTGTCCCTGTGTCCTGTGAGCGCCACGCGGTGACCTGTTCTGCCAGCCTGCAAGCAGCTACTGGCTGAGCTCCTTCTCTGCACAAGAGCTGCCCATCCAGATGTGTTTCTGGACTTTGGTGGTGGTGGATGTTGGAGAAGGGGCATCTGATTCCCAGGGCCAGAGGTTTTGCAGCATGAAAACTTGCTGGGTCACCACTGTGAGTTCTCACCTATGGGTGTGTCCCCTTAGGGCCACGTTAACAAGTTCAGAGCCAGATTTCCAAGACAGGATGAGGGAAAATAAGAAAGAGGACACAGTCTCTTTTACGAGGCATTGAAACAGAATGGATTATAACCTGTGTTTTGGAGACATTCAGATCTTTTTGTTTGCTTGATTCTTTGTTGTTTGTTTTGTTTTTAAGACCTGGCTCTGCTTCTTGTTAGCCCCATGGCTTTGGGTAAACTTCTTAACCTCTTCGTGCCTTATTTTACTCGTCTGTAATTGAGAGATACTCTCTACCTCAGAAGCTTCTTTTTTTTTTTTTGGCTGCATTGGGTCTTTGTTGCTGCACGCAGGCTTTCTCTGGTTGCTGCGAGTGGGGGCTACTCTTTGTTGCATTGCACGGGCTTCTCATTGTGGTGGCTTCTCTTGTTGCGGAGCACGGGCTCTAAAGCACAGTCTCAGTAGTTGTGGCGCACGGGCTTAGTTGCTCCACGGCATGTGGGGTCTTCCCGGACCAGGGATCGAACCCATGTCCCCTGCATTGGCAGGCGGATTCTTAACCACTGTGCCACCAGGGAAGTCCCATCAGAGGCTTCTGAGAGGATTAGATGAAATAATGAGTAGAAAGCACTGGGCATAGCAAGTGGTAAATAATAAGCTCATAATGCCTGGTAGCAGGACATAAAAAGTATTTTTATTATTAAAGGCAGCAAGCTGGGAAACAGAGAGGCTTCTGAATTGGGGGGAGAGTAAAGCAGGAGGAATTTCCTGGGCCATGTTTCCCGTGGAGGCATTTCTGTGTGTGTGCTGTTTATGGCTTTGGTGTGAGATGCTGGGAATATTTCAAGGAGCCTCAAGTTGCCATATCTCCTGGGAGTAGCTCGAGAACCAGAAGGATTAGGGTATATGTCCAGTTGGGACGCCTGGTCCTCTGGGACATCACAGAACCATCCTTTAACCAATTTTCTGGGCCCTGCATGTCCTGGACCCTGGATATTTTAACTTGTAAGCTTTCTTCGATTAAAGCTCTAGTCAGATATGGCCACTAGATTTGACTTAATATTTGGGGACAATGTCTATTATCAAAGTCTGCTAACTTTGACCACCAGATCTCTACTCTGAAGCTAAGCCATTCATTCCATTACTCCTTTATTACTTTATTCAACAAATGTTTATTGAGTGCCTACTGTGTGCCAGGCTTCATACTTAGTGCTAAGGATATTATGGTGAGTAAAACACACAAAACATTATCATCATGAACATAGATCCTAGTGAGGGAGACAATTATAAATAATCATAAAAACAAGTACAGATTATAGCTTATTATCAGTGTTATGAAGGAAAAGTATAACTTGCTATGAGAACATATGGGAGGGTGCCTGAGCATCTGGGGTGACAGAAATGTCCCTCTGGGGGAAAAATGTTTGAGTTGAAAAATGGGAAGGAATTAACAAGTCTAAATGGGCTGGAGATAGACAGAGAAGTGTCCTAGGGTGTTCTGGTTATCTCCTGCTGTGTGACAAATCACCCCAGAATGGTAGTGGATTTTCACAGCACTTCATGATTGCTTCTCCCCATTCTGCGGTTGACTGGGCTCAGCTGGGTGGGTTTTTGCTTGTAGTTGCAGCCAGTTGTTGACTGGGACTAGACTGGACTGGACATCCAAGATGGCCCCTCACATAAGTGGCAGTTGATTCTGGCTGTGGATTAGGAGCTCAGCTGGGCTTGTCCAATAGAGCATCTACATGTGGCCTCTGGGCTTCTCACAGCATGGCACCTGGAATCTGAGGGGGAGCATCCCTTGAGAGGGATCCGAGGGGTCCAGGAGAACCTGTATGACCTGGCCTCAGCAATTCCAGAATGTCACTTCCGTCCCATTCTAATAGTCAAGAGAATTGCCATCGCCAGCGCAAATTCAAGGACAAAGGAGAAATAGATTACACTTCTCGGTGGTGGGAAGGTATCAACATACAGATAGGGAAGAACTTGTTGGCAGCCGTCTTGGGAACAAGTTACCACATGTGGCTTTTGCTCTTGCTATTCGTTCTGTCTGAAATGATCCTCCCAAAATATTCACATGACCTGCACCATTTAGATCTCTGTTCAAAATAGCTCCTCCTCAAAATATCCTTCTCCAAGAGGGTTTCATTGACCTTTTTTTTTTTTTTAAATTAATTAATTAATTTATTTATTTATTTTTGGCTGTGTTGGGTCTTCGTTTCTGTGCGAGGGCTTTCTCTAGTTGCAGCAAGTGGGGGCCACTCTTCATCGCAGCGCGTGGGCCTCTCACTATCGCGGCCTCTCTTGTTGCGGAGCACAGGCTCCAGACACGCAGGCTCAGTAGTTGTGGCTCATGGGCCTAGTTGCTCCGCGGCATGTGGGACCTTCCCAGAGCAGGGCTCGAACCCGTGTCCCCTGCATTAGCAGGCAGATTCTCAACCACTGCGCCACCAGGGAAGCCCTCATTGACCTTTGTATCCAGTCTCTTTCTC
This sequence comes from Balaenoptera physalus, assembly GCF_965194825.1. Taxonomy (NCBI): domain Eukaryota; kingdom Metazoa; phylum Chordata; class Mammalia; order Artiodactyla; family Balaenopteridae; genus Balaenoptera; species Balaenoptera physalus. The sequence goes on along the minus strand of NC_138900.1, from coordinate 60,056,901 downwards.
TACCACAACCCTGTTTGTTTTCATAGTACGTATCATGGCAAAGTTATCCTTTTATTGGATTATTTGCTTCAGTCTTCTCACAATGACCCTCACCCTCATACACCCATAAAACATAAGCTGCATGAGGTCACAGTCTTTGTCACCAGTGTATCCCTATGAAAGTGCCTGACACTTTTGATTGACACTATTGAGTGAAGGAAGAGGACCCTAAGCAAAAAGAAATGGTGCGTGCAAAGATTCTGAGGCAAGAAGCCAGCGCGGTGATCTGAGGCAACGGACAAAGCCACACGTGTTGGCACATGGGAGTGCCAGGGGGCTTGGAGTAGCGTCTTGCTTGTCCACATCCAAACTGATTCAGCCCTGACCATGGCCACCATTTCTGAAATGCAAAAAGTGTACTTATTTTCTGGTGTATAAACACTCCAGTTTGAACATGTCTGTGTGGCCAAAATTATTTATTCCACGGATACATGGAGCCCACTGAATTTGGGCTATTTCTTACTCTTTCTAAAAATAACTGAAAGAACAACAACAGAAACCAAACAACTAAGCGATGGCCTGCTTATGTTCAGAGGAGAAGTTTTGCCCTTTTCCAGGTAGATACCAGGATAATGTTTCATTTATTTCTTACACTATCTCTATGAGGTTGATGTTTTAAACCCCTCCATTTTAATGCAAATGATGACCCCCAGAACACAGGAAGCTTGCCCAAGTTTCTCCAGCCTGATACTGGTAGATGCTGGGTTCAAAGAGAGGTCTGCTTTACGTCAGAGCCCGGCAAGAGTTTTGGGTAATGGCCTAAGATGGAAGGAGAAAGAAATCAGGGGAGATGAATGTATAAACCAAACCCCAGAATGATATATTTTCCCTGCGGCATTGAATCAACTTACTGAGCCCCATGATAAGTGGCCGGCTCTGATTATAAGGCAAGGATCTGATTCCTGCCTCAATTATGACTGAATAACCACTAGTTAGGAATCATGAAAAGACCCAAATGAAGGCAGTGGGGATGAGGAGAGGGCTGCTGGTTGCCAGAGATGGAGGCAAAGGCCGTCAGAGGTGAGGGTACTTCAGTCAAGCCCAAACCAAAGCCATCAGAACATCATGTTCATGACCAGGGCGAGGGGAGGGGGCTGTGCTTGAAGATTGTTGGCTCTCCGTCTGCCATTCCCCATCATTTCTAACCGGGGGTCACTCTTGTAGAATAGGACCATGTGTGTAAGTCACGTCGGGGGGCTTCCAGCTGGCTGTCACTTACGCTTTCTGGCCCCGGGGCTCTCCCCACTAAACCCATGTGAACCATGGTCATTTCAATATTTTTCTGTGCTTGAATAGCCTCTCACTTTAGATCTCAGTCTCTGTTTTGAGCTATTTTCCTCTTTATTTTTGCTCCATATAGTGAAACCTTAAATACATTTTTTAAAAAGGAGACGGCTATAAAAACTTTCCTTAAGTCAGACCATCTGTGTTAGTGGAAACTTTAGCCTTTTGTCTGGGAAAGGAAATTTCTTTTTCTTGTTTTCTCCTGTTCTTTGGGAAATCCAGGGAATGTAGAAAAAAAAAAAAAAAAAAAAAAAAACCCTGCAAAGAAAAAAAGCTTTCAAAGGAGAGCTGGAAACAAGAGAAATTAAGATACCTAACAGATATTGCAGACAAGTTTAAAGGGGGATAGATTGAAGAATTTGTATTGGACTTGGAGAGCCAGTGGTATGTGTTACTTATTTCTTACCTAGATTGTGTGTGCTAAAGCCAAGATCGGCTTCTCAGAATAACTTCTAGGTAGGTTTGGAAGTTGAGGAGAAAAGTGGAGAAAAGTGGTGGAAGGAAGGGGAGAATCGTTCAGCCAATGCTGCCCATCATTGAGACTGGCGTTCCTGGCCTCCATCTCTTACCTTGATGCCCTTCATGGTAACTGTGACCTCAGCTGAACCCCTACCTGGCACACGATACCCAGAACCTTCAACTCCAGTTCTTGCCCACCCCAGATCCTTCTGTGGCTCATTACCGTCTTTGGCACCAAGTCTGACTCTGTGAATGGTGAATGAATCCACTAAAAATGGACTGCCAAGGCAATAAGAACCTCCCCACCCACAGGACCAATGTGGCAACAGCTGATGACACTCCAGTGGCTGCCCTTAGTGGTGACACTATTGAACTCAGGCATGGATGGGTATTGAAGCATCTCATTGTCTATCATTTGTTTAAAGCCAACTATGGGCAAGGTGCGGTGATATTATGCCCGTTTTACAGGAGAGAAAATTGAGGCTCGGGGCTGTTCACTCACGGGTCTTCAGTGGAAATGTGATTTCAATCAAGGCCTCTCTGACTTCTAGGACTGAGTCAGTCAGTCATTTAAAATTGACTGTAGGAAAGATCCAGCTGTAGGGAAGCTGTAACGTTATTCGTTCATTCGTCCGTTCGTTCTGTACTTATCTGGGGAGTGCCTGGGAGGCTCACCAGCTGACTACCAGGCCCCAGGGCTGCAGAAATAACGGGCAAGATCTCTACCCTCATGGAACTCATGGTCCACCTGAGTCTTGCTACTCAAAATGTGGTCTACGGATCAGCGCCCCCGGGTTCCTGTTAGCAGTACGGGGTCTCAGGCCCCGCCCCAGAGTCCTAAATTAGAATGGTCATTTTAAGCTGGTCTCCAGGTCGTTTGTATGCACATTAAGATTTGAGAAGATGAATAAGACCTAAGAGCAAGGCAAATGGAGAAGAAAGTGGAAAATGGAAACTGGCCATCCAGGCAGTGGGCAGGCTGTGTGCAGAACATGAGCCACCTGAGCACATTCAGGAGAAGTGGGTGATAAACCAGAGCAGGAGAGAAAAAGTGGGGACAGAAATATTTGAAGCTGGACCAGACTGCTTGGGTGTGTGGGCATGTCTGCCTCTCACTGGCTGCAAGATCTCATCCAGCCTCAGTTTCCTCATTTGTAAAAGGGAGATAATATTAGTATCTGTTTCACAAAGTTGCAGCGAAGTTGAGTCAATCTCTGTAAAGAGTGTAGTAGAGAACTTGGCATGTGGCAAGTCCAAGGTGTATTAACTACTGTTATTGTCATTATTATTCCTGTAAATTGGCTGCTCTGAAGACTTCCTGGGTGGGACACACTGCCCCCTTGAGGAACGTGCATTCAGAGTAAAAGATGGAACAAGCATGTTAGCTTGGCTGTTGAGACTGAAGGCAAATGCCCAAGATGCTTTCTAATTGTCTTCAGAAAGGAGCCTAAGTATCACCTCCTCTTAAAACCATCCATGTATTTATTCTTATGTTTTTATTAGTACGAACAATATTACATATAATTATATAATTAATCATAGATAATATCAGGAAAGATAATAGCCAATGTTTATTGAACATCCATTACATACAGGTACTATGTAAGTCCTTGTACAAGCGTTGCTTCAATTTAATCCTCTCAAATCTCTATGAGGCTATGAGTAATCTTACCCCCATTTTCACAAATGGGGAAATCAAGGCTTGGCAGATAGATAAGAAATCCATCTGTTGATGTTGTCATACAATGGAGGCACAGGCAGAATGCTACAGGGCAGGCACAGGCGGGGGCCATCGAATGCACAGCCCCTCTCCAACTTCTCCCCACCTACAGCTCAGATGCCCATCCTCTGGTGCCCAATTTTATCCCTACAGTGAGCAAAATTCTAAAGATCTTCCCCCAAGACTCCCATCCTCTGGTTATTTAATCGAATGCTAATCTAGGTATTGCTGTGAAGAGGTTTTGCCGAAGTAATTAGAGTCCCAAGTCACCTTAACACATGGAGATTATCCAGTTTGGCCTGACCCCATCAGATGAGCTCTTTAAAAGCAGAGAGTTTTCTCCCGCTGGTGGCAGAAGGGGAGTCAGAAAGATTTAAAGCACCAGGGGGACTTGACGTGCCATCGCTGGCTCTGAAGATGAAAGAGACCACGTGATGAGGACCCCAGAGGGGCTTCTAGAAGCTGAGAGTGGTCCTACTGATAGCCAGGAAGGAAGCTACACTTCAGTCCTACAGCAGAGAGGAACTGGATTCTACCCATAACCTGAATGCATTTGGAAGCAGATTCCCTCCCAAAACCTCAGGATAGAGCCCCATCCACCTGGCTGACACTTTGACTCTGGCCTTGTGAGATCCTAAGCAGGGAACTCCACTAAGCCCACCTGGACTCCTGACCAATGGAAACAGTTAGGTACTAAGTAGTTGTCATTTTAAGCCGCTAAATTTGCGGAAGTTTGTTACAGTAATAGAAGACATACTGTAATACAAGTCTCCATCCATGAAAACATCACAGTTGGGTTTTCACTCCACAAATTTTTTGGCTGTGAAATCAAAGGAAATTGTTTTACTTTTCTCTCAAACAAGTAAACATAAAAGTGATCAAAGTATATTTCCTGAAGAAAGACTTCAGGGGGCATAGGTTTTTCTCCTTTTGATATTACACTTCCCTGACTCAAAGTTCAACTTCTTCCCTTAGTAATTGTCTGGCCTTGAGTTTTTCAATCAGTCTCTCCAGGCCTCACTGTTTCATCCATAAAATTGGGATAATCATAGGCTTATTGTATCATTGAGGATTAAATGATACAATACTCATAAAGCATTTGATTCACTGCTGAGCACACAGTGATCACTTGATAAGTGTTATCTGTACACGGGATCTCTCCCTGGGTGGGTTAATGAATGAATAAATCCAGCAAGAAGGAGATAAGACCGTTAACATCATCACCATTAACACAGCTCTCAGGTTTTGCAACCCAGGCCGTGTTTTGTACTAGGTCAGATCAACAGGTATTCCCAGATCTGTGAACCTGATGGATGATTCTCACAAGGGGTCCTAAGGATGCAGAGGTATATCCTAAAGGAAAGGGATGGGCAACCTAACTGGAGACTCTAATTGCAAACCGGGAGAACCACATGGCTCAGCCGGGATGACTCTGCAGGTGTTGGAACCACCAACAATTCGGTCACCCAAAGTGCTAACTCAGGGAGTCGGCTGCTCACAGAGGGCCTGCTGAGTAACAGGACTGTCCGTTCATTCAAACCTGAGCCAGCAGCCCCAGGTTGACAAAGCCAGACTCAACTCTAGCCTCATGCACGGCATCTGTTCATTTCAAGCCTTGCCAGGGAACCAAAGGTAGAAATCTACAAACACGTCTTCTGTTTTAACCGAGTGTGTAATACTCTATCTTTTTAATTTTTCTAAAGGACAAGTAATCTGGACCAATATTTGTATGCCCTGTTTTTGTTGTTGCTTTTAAATCTAATGTGCTTTGTCAAAAAAAACATGTATCTTAAAAGAAAATAGTTTGTCACTGGAAAAAAAAAACAAACCAGAAGTATTTAATGTCAAACCCCGGCCCTGCACACAATGGCAACTGGATTTTATTAGAGCTGGGTACAAGCTGACATCCTAAAACATGCTGTATAGGGCAAGAGGGAAGGTTTCATCCACACCCAGACAATGACTAGAGTCTCTCTTGCAATTTTCCCCAACCATCTATTATTTGCAAAGCCCTCATGGAAGTGCCTTTTTCTACCTTTCTTTCCCTATATCCCTATTCTCTAATTTTAGCAAGTTAGAAAAGACCGTGGCCTGCTGTGGAGGAGGAAGCTGGAATACTTGTAAATAACTGGCGGATGCAAAGATCCAATTCAGCTGAAGGGAAAAAGAAGAATGCAGGGTGCCGCGTGGTCCCTGCATGGGTGTGCATTCAAGGTCTGGCGCACAGAGGAGGGGACAACAGCAGAGAGGGCTGACCGGAACAATGGGCCGTCACAAATGCCATGTTATGTAACTGGGTTCTTTGAATTCACAATTGTGAAGGCCACAATTGTAGGAGAAGGCGTGTCCCCCGGCTCCGTGGTGGGAGGGAAGCAGGCTCCTGTGCTCCCACCCAGGTGCCCTGGGAGCCGGCTCTGACCCTCCTGATGAGGCCAACAGCCGCCACTCAGGAGAGAAGGGCTGGGTTACTCCTGGCATGGCAAAGGTGCCCGGTCACTGTGAGGAGCTGCACTTTTGGATGGTGGTACCAAAAAAGGCAATGAGCGCATTAGATACCTTTCCCCAGACAGCCACGGGCCATTTTGAATGACCCGGATCTTTCCATTCACTGCATACTCCCTGAGCTCAAACGTGTTCTCTGGTGCTCTCTGGAGAGTGCCTTCAGGCTGTAATTCACACGTTCCACAGCTGGGCCAAAGGACAGGGACATGAATTTGCAGAAATTCATAGCCTCGCAGGGAGTCAAGGACAGCTGCTCGGGAGACCTGAGCTTTGCAGACAGCCTGGCCGTGGCCATGGTAGAGACACCCAGGATCGCTCTGAAGGCTACTTTCCATTGTGGTGGCTCGAGCGTAGCACCTGATGAACCGGGCCGGAGCAGTGCAAAGACAGGCTTTCCCGGGCCTGCCTCCCAGTTTCACGTGAGCGCCCTGTTTGTAAGCCCTGAGCTGTGGCGACGGTGACGCCCAAGAGTGCCAGGGTCGCCTTCCCCACCCCCTCATCCCTGACCGTCCAGCTCCTCAAACCCAGCTGGGATCTCCCTGCTTCTGTAGTGCCCTCTTCAGGGTCCCTCCCCTCACCAGTCCCTCTTTGGTTACCATGCCCTCTTTCCGGGGATGTTTAGTTCCTGCAGTCACTTCCCCCGCCCCACTCTCCTGGTCTACTTGCAGACCTGCTGCCTCACTAGAGTGTGCCCTGCCTGAGGGCCGAGGCCAGATCTTTCCACTTCTTTATCTTTCGTGTTCAGCTCTAAGGCGGCTTTATAACGTCCGAGTAATAAGAGTCTTTTTCCTGGATTCTGGGTGGTTGTAAAGAAGCTTTAGAATCAGTAAGCTCACTTGGCAGCAGATACAGGCTGAGTCCTCTCTTCCTTGCACTTGTGGTTGTGTTGCTGTTGTGTATTTAAGCTGGACGTGCAGTCAGAGGCTTGGCTCTCACTCTTCAGCGATTCCACCTGTCTGGGCAGTTTGTAAGTCTGTTGGAGGTGATTCGCGGTTCTTATTGGAGAGCTTTCCAGGCAGGAAGGGCCATGGGAACCAGTGCCTCAGGGATTTGCTCACTCACTGGTGTCCTCAGATAGAAATAGAGGGATGGTGTTGACGATGATGACGATAACTTGACTGGGTGTTTCTGCGGTGCTTAGGGACTTTTCATTTCTTTCCTTGCTCACACTACAGAAGATAAGCAGAGGGTAGGTATGATGATTCTTCTTCTTTTTCCTTTCCTTTAAAAAACACTTTATTGGGGTATGATTAACGTGTAAAAAAACTGTATATATTTAATGTATACAACTCAGTGAGTTGGGGGAAGAGTGTACACCTGTGAACCCATTACCACCATCAAGGCCATAGACATACCGATCACCTCCCAAAGTTTCCTCCCACTTCCTTTATTAGTGTTACTGTTAAGTTATTATTATTATTATTGTATGAACACTTAAGCTCTACCCTCCTAGAAAATGTTGCATATACAATAGAGTATTGCTAGCTATAGGCAGTATGCTGTATAGCAGATCTCCAGAAATCATTTATGTTGCATGAAACTTACATAATTCCCCTCCCTCGAGCTCCTGGCAACCACCATTCTACTCTCTGCTTCTATGAGTCTGACTATGAAAGTCACGCATCTTAGGGGAGCAACCACTGGTGCCCGAGCAGCCCTGTTATCAGGTGTCCACATACTTCTCATCACCGCTTCCTGGTGTTACACGTGTGTAAGCACGTGCACCCTTACGTTCATATGCACACATGTGTAGATACTTGCAGAGGTGGGTGTGTTACCTATGCTATGTGCATGTGGGTAGGTGTGTGCTAGGGCATATCTTGTTTTGTCTGATCACAATAGAATGTCTGTATCTATGTGTGCACCGTGTTCGTATGTGTGTCTCTCAACTTGGAAAAAGTGTCAGGGTCCGAATATGGCCATTATTAACATGGTGAGAAGTTCCCCTGGTGGCAGGTGCCCCCACCCCTGGTTCCCTCCCTCCTTGTCCACTTTGAAACCAGAAGACATTAAGTAGAGTCTGCCTTGGGTGGAGCGTGCATCCTCACCTTACCCCAAGCAGTACTGCAGAGAGAGTTGCAGATTTGGGGGAGGTAAACTTCCACCAGTGAAGACTTGCTTTTCAATGGGAAATTTACATTTCAATGCACCCTGTCATTGTTAATCTCAGACACTTGGCACTATCGCCTACTTCCAGCCAGGCAACGCCCAGTCTGCAGGAGTCCATTGTAGACTCCGGGGCCCAGAGGCATGTATGGGTGTGGACATATGCAAATTTCACCATCAGTGCCAAGGGCCATTTTGTGTTACCAGGCCATGGGCGGTGTCTGTCCCCTGGGACAGGAACCCTCCTGGTAGGAGCTGGGACTGCTGGGTGGCTTGTTCAGTCCTATTAAAGGTGAGAATGCATCGAAGGCAGCTGACAAGGAGAAGTTACCGTTTGTCTTATAAAGACACACAGTTGACGGTTCAAAGAGAGAAGCAGGCTTCCTCGAAGCTCCCATCACGGCTCCCAGTTCCTGATTCAGGGCACAGAAGCCTGGCTGGGGTTTCTTTCTTTCCTTCATTGCCAGAAAGTAAGCTGCTTACTCCCAGGGTTTATTTTGCTTTGGTTTATTTTATTTCACATTATTTCATTTTGTTCAGGTCTTCAAGTTCATGATTACTAGCCATGCCCTCATGGAGCCTAGTAAACAGGTACATGTGAGACCTTTGTTTCTACCCCTTGTAACTGCGCATCTTGTTTGAGTCTGTATAAAATCTTCCTACTTGTTCAAAAGTCCCTATCTGAATTGAAAGCCCACAGCCTCTCTTACAGCATCAAGCAATCCAAAAGGAGATTTCTAATGTTTGCTGTGGGTCTGGAGCGTGAAAAGCCTTTTTGTTTTACACAGAAAGACACTGAACTCGGGGTCTGGCAACATGCCTGAGGCCACTCAGTAAGTAGCTTTAGGAGAGCCAAGAGCCTCAGTGTGACAGGCAAAAATATCCAATAAAAGTTTCAACTTGTAAACTTTGGCAGACCACTGGGTGATGTGAAATGAACCATCCATCATGGAGGACCCATTCAGACAAGACTTGAGTCTTTATGAGTCTATCGGATGAATGTCAGGTACGGAAAATAGTAAAGGCATATAGCAGTTACTGACTTTTGAAATTCTGAAACAGTGCTTTTTCATTATGGAGGCAAAATGGCCAGAATGTATAAAGGAGGAATTTTCTTAAACATTTATATTTTCACCACACAGATGTAACCCAGATTTCCTTCCAGTCTTTTTTCTCCTTGTGTAAGACTATCGATACTGGAGTTGGAGGAGGGCTGAGGTCTCAGCTGGCTGTGCGGCAGGGGAATACATTTCTGTTTTAAACCACTCAGTTGGTGGTATTTTGTTACAGCAGCACCAGGAAACTAATACAGTAAGATTCTTGTTTCTGTCCCTGTGTGAGCACTGGCCACCATTTTTGTTGGTTGGTTTTGTTTGGTTTGGTTTTTGATAGAAAGAGCACAGGTCATAAGACGTAAACGTTTGGGATTCGTGAGCTGAGAGGTTGCCTAGAGGTCAACAAAGTACAAGAACAGCTCCTGGAACAGAGATTAAATGCTATGTGTGTGCTTACCTGTTCCTCTTCCTGGGCACATGGGGGGGCTTCCTGGGCTCCTTTAGAGTTAAGTTGATGACAACATCCTGCTGCCAGGCCTTCAATTTCTATTTCTGCTGCTGTGACCTTGGAGGCTCTACATGCACAGAGACAAGACGGAGGGGAGCCATCCACTCCCCATCAGACTTTGTGTGCCTGAGAAATAAACTTTATTTGTGTTATGCTGGGATAGTGGGTTTACTCTGTAATTTACAAAATCCTATCCCATCCTCTTACCCCACCAGGGGTTGTTCACAAAAGGTTTAAAGGGGATGTTCAGGGAACTGAGAATACAGCATCGTTGACCCTGGTGGCAGACTTTTAAAAGAAATCCACAGTCTGAGACCCATCTCCTCCCACCCATATCCTTGCAGCTTGGAGAAAATGTCATTAAACAAAGTGCAGTAATTGCGGGCTTGGGCTCAAGAGTAAGAAATCCTGGATTTTAATATATACTAGCTATATGACCCTGGGCAAATGCCCTATATGCTCAGAACATCAGTTTGCTCATGTGTAAAGTGGGATGGTAGCAGCTGTCTCTTAGACCCTTGAGAGGTTTCAACCGAATGTGATGGCAATTGATAGCATCCATCCACTGATAAATCATTAAGCACAGCACCTGGCACTGTGTCAGTTTGATTACTGTACTTCTCTTACTTCATCAGGAAGGCTGATATCTTTGGTGATCAGGATGAGCTTCTCTCCCTGGTGGTTCAGAATCTTTGTATGTCTGAACACCAATGGGTATGTACAAACCCATGAACTCCCTTCACAGTTCCGTATCTCTCTCTTAAAATGGACGGCATGAACATTGCCTGTGGACTAGGGTTTCCATGTTTTGTCCTCCAGATAGTGAAGGTTGGCTTTGCTACACTTAGGGACTCAGGAACATACTTTAGAGTACATTTTAAGACAACGTCATTGCTTATTATATCCAAAAAAAGAAGATACTATAGCAATGTGTTTAAATAAAACTCAGTTAAAAAGTAGGGGTGGGTGGGGATTTCTTGATGTGGAAGAGAGTGATATTTCAGTTTAAATAATGGACATCTACATTTATGTTTAAAATGCTCTTCTTAAAGCTCTAGTTTTCACCCTTGACTGTGTCCTGTTTCTTGTACCTGGCACAAATAAATCACAGTTTCTGGAGTGGGGCCCTGGGAAGATGTGTTTTTTGATGACCCTGAAGTGATTCCAGTGGGCAACCAAGTTGAGAAACACTCCTTTGGAGAAAACTTGATCAAAGACCCATAATAACAATTCTTAACCATCTTGGGGGTGCAGTTGGCAAAGGCTTCTAGAATTGTCCAAGGCACTTTTTTACAAAGCGATGACGAGATAATTAGCATTCTCTCCATTTTTTAGATATGGAAACAGAGTCTCAGAGAGTTGAAAAATCTTGCCCAAGTTCACACAGTTAGGAAGCGGTGGAGCTAAAAATTGAACCTCGGTTTGTCTGCATACAAAGCCTTCTACAGAGTGGACAGTCCCTTATTCTGCTGATTTCTCTTAGAATGGCTTAAGCATAATTCTGGTCGTGAACATCTGAATCGGTTTGCTGCCTCTGGTGGTAAACCAAGTCATGAATTTCTAAGAAGCAACATTGTGTTACAAAATTTTCAACCCAGGAGACAATGATATTGGTCATAGGGATGACAGTTAAGTTCCCTCACATTTTGTTCTGAAAATTCTGATGCAGAGGCCAGCCTGTAAACTGCATGGAATCACAGAATAGAGGTGATTAAAATCAGAAAGAGTGAGAGAGAAGGTGCATCTTCTTGGGTGGGGTTTTTAAAGGACCAGCTTCCTGAGTCACACTCTCTGCACACAAACCAACCTCCCCATCCACCCAAATGGACCCTCTCATAATTCTAAATGTGCTTTGATACCCCAACCTTTGAAAATGCCATCTCCTCATTGGTCCTTTCCCCCAAACGACTCCTACTTTTCTTACAGGAGTTTAAGCTTTGTTTTTTTTTGGTCTGTTCTGTTTTGTTTTGTTTGCTTTCATAACCAACAGTATGCTCTGGAATGGCTCTTTTCACACTGTAATCCAAAGGTCAATAGACCTGGCATCGGCCCCACAAGAGGGTCTGCCTCTATAGGGCTGGGACTACATCACATCACCTTCATCTCGGTATCCCAGGGTCTGGATTCAAGAACACTGTCTGGCATGTAGCAGGTGCATGACTTAAAGAAATGAACAAATGGCGAATCAGTGGGGAGTTTTGTTCTTCTGAGCTAGGTCTAGAGATTTCACAGACCAAGGAATCCCTGCTAGCCCTCCAGCTATATTAAAAATAAAAACACCAGTGCAAAGCGTCAAGCCATTTGCTGTTGCCCCCTGGTTCGTTGTATCATGGGAGAGTCACTTGAGCTTGGAGCCCGAGCCCCGGCTGACAGGAGCATGAGCATGTCATCCTCTGCCCCATTAAGAGAATGAGAATTCCGCCTCCCCCCCACCCCCCGCCACCCCAGTAATTACAGGGTAAATGACTTGTTAAATCCAAAGCCCTCACAATACATCTCTCGACATGTAGTTCATATTCCTTGGGCAGTTTATCGCACTTTTGAGTGGTACATATTTTACAGAGAAAGGAGAGCTCTCCAATTAATAGTAATTGTGATCGAAGCGGTAATGCTCGTCTCCAGCCTCATTGCACAAGAGGAGACTGGAAGGCCCGTCTTAATTGCCACAAAGAGCTATGCCTATCCGCGGTAGTATATAAATAATAAATTAGAGGAAGGGAGAGCACTGCAATTCTTATGGTCTTCGAGGAGGTACAGATATTTATGTAGTGCTGATTGCTAAAAATTCTCTCCAAGTAATTATTAGTAAAAGCGGAATGTCTACATTTGTAAGGGAATTTTAATTAAGGGGAAGGTGAGTCTCATTATGGGGAAGAAGTAACATTTGGGGATTAAAATGCAGGTCCAGGACTGGAGCATCAAGGTCTGATTGGCTCCCCTGCTGTCGTTTGGACAGTGGTAGGAAACTCAATTCCTCCGGGTTCAGTTTCCCCTGGTTTTTAAACCAGGGGAAATAAAGCAGTTATAAGTGCCTGAAGTTCCATTGGATAAACAAGCCCCACAGTTTGGAGGCTTCTGATCTGATTCAGCTCAGGATTGCCCAGTAGGGATGGGACATATCTCCACTCTTTTGAGCCTCACTTTCTTCCTCTGTAACATTTGAATATCACCATTTGCATGGTGACTTCAGATGGAGAAATTGAGACCAAGTATGCAGGAGGACATGGGACCATTTCTGGTATATTGCAGACTTTCAATAATATTGTGAGAACAGCTTTTGTCTATTGCTTCAATTTCCTTTGATGTAAGTACTTTGGCACTCATGATTCAGGAATAAGGAGGGTATTCATGATTCTTGACCCCCAAGCTACTCACCATCTACAACAGAATGAGGTTCTCTCAATTCTTCATCACTCTTCATTTCCACAGTGAGTACAGAGGTTCTTAAACTTTATTTATTCCTTTATTTTTGGTAGGGGTTAGGAGTGGAGGACAGACATAGATTCCTTTAAGGAGCTAATATAGACCATGCAGTCTTTTCCCAAAAATTGCACATATTTTGCAGAATTCCAGATTTCATGAAGCCCTATGTTGACCATCCATTTACCTTCAGTTAAGGACCCATGGCCCAGAGGGCTGGGCTACAGAGATTTCCAGAGCTGGGTGCAGGAAGTGGAGAAGCAAATGATCCCAGGTGACTTATGAGCCCTAGGAGAGATGAGCAGGATCTCTCTTCCCCTGTAGGAAGATAAGTTAATTTCAGACTCACTCCAGCCCCTTCTGTACACACCAAAGAGGAGGCTTGTATATTCTGGACATGCATCCATCGACAGATGGTCAGGGATTCTCATTCAGTCTGTGGGAAACACTGTTTAGTCTTGTCTCCCAACCATCCCAAATGTTAGAAATAATAACATTTAAAGGGTCAGGCCCTTGGAAAAGAGGAACAAAATTCAAATAGAAGATGTAATGTGCAAGAAAGTACACTTGACAGAGGAAATAGAGACGTTTAAATTTATCTATTATCCCTTGACCAGTTCAGAGGGACATCATAACATTAATATGAAGACAACTCTTGTTAAAAATCTGAGTTCTCTGAAATTAAATTTTCAGTTAGTTAAGGGAATGACTAGCAATAATTATACGATTAAAGATCACATTAGCACCCTAGAGCAGGGGTTGGCAGATTTTTTTTAAAGGACCGGAAAGTAAGTATATGCCGTTCTTTGGGCCACAAAGTCTCCGTCACAACTACTCAGTTCTGCCCTCGTATCTTGAAAGCAGCCACAGACAACAGGTGAATGAATGAGCGTGCTGTTTTCCAATAAAATTTCGCTTGTGAACACTGAAATTAGAATTTCACGTAATTTTCGCATGTCACAAATATTCTTCTTTTCATTTTTTCTAACCACTTAAAAACGATCAAGCCATTATTAGCTCGTGAGTTGTACAAAAATGTCTGATGGGCTGGGTTGCCTGCAGGCGGTAGTGTGTTGACCTCCAACATAGAAAATGAGGCTAAGTGATTTTTTAAAAATTTATTGGAAATGGACAGCAGTGTGGAAATTCTGAGGGAGGAAAGAAATGTTGAAGATAGATTTAGCTAAAGTTTCTTTCTCACTGAAATTTAAAATGTGTTTATTTATTTGTTTATTTTTTGGCTGCATTGGGTCTTCGTTGCTGCGCGCGGGCTTTCTCTAGTTGCGGTGAGCGGGGGCTACTCTTCATTGCAGTGCGCGGGCTTCTCATTTTGGTGGCTTCTCTTGTTGCAGAGCACAGGCTCTAGGCACGCAGGCTTCAGTAGTTGTGGCACACAGGCTCAGTAGTTGTGACTCACGGGCTCTAGAGCGCAGGCTCAGTAGTTGTAGCACACGGGCTTAGTTGCTCCGCGGCATGTGGGATCTTCCTGGACCAGGGATGGAGCCCATGTCCCCTGCATTGGCAGGTGGATTCTTAACCAATGCACCACCAATGCACAGGGAAATCCCTGTACCACTCTATTTTTTAATTCATTCGTTCACCCATTCATTCACACTACCCTAAATAACTGGCAAGTGAAGAGAGAAATTAGCATTTGATCAATCAATGTTAGCATGTTAACAAACATGTTATTTTTATGCCTCACCTTCCTGAAAGGTGAGCATTATTTTAGTTTTCAAGATGAGGCACCTGATACAGAATAGGGAAAGTATCTTAAGCGAGAACTACACAAACAGAAAGCAGGGCTACAAGCTGAGTCCAGGTCTGTCGGCTTCCGAAGCCCATTCTTATTCTGCTTCACCATGTGAGGGTTTTAATGATTCTTGACCTGGTCTGGGGCCCAGTATTCTTTATATTTTGTGTCTCATTTAGTATCCCAATGTAGTTGAGAAAAATCAGCAATTAAGAGGAAATTTCAATCCTGTACAGCTGGTAAGTGGCAGAGCCAGGAGTCAGCATTAAGAACCTAAATTTACCAAGGCACAGACCAACCCACTAACCTTACTAAGTTAGTAACTTAATGATGCAGATGTTTTTTTCATTCTATAGAATTTAACTCGCAAGGCCAGACAGAGATAAGGTATGCCTTATATAAAATGGCAGTTGCCTGCAGGCTTGGATATCTCTTCTTTGCAAGGAACTGTGATAAGAGCATCCCTTGCATCATTTGCACAGTGGATGCGTGGAGGCAAACACTACTTCAGTCCGGGTTTTGCAGAAAGGAAACCAAGGCACAGGGAGGCTGAGTAACTTAAGCTCTGGAATTAGCTTGTAGTTATTCATTTTCTTGTTTATCATTGTCTCTCTCCTTTAGAATGTATGCTTCATAGGG
Organism: Balaenoptera physalus; assembly: GCF_965194825.1. NCBI lineage: Eukaryota > Metazoa > Chordata > Mammalia > Artiodactyla > Balaenopteridae > Balaenoptera > Balaenoptera physalus. The sequence goes on along the minus strand of NC_138900.1, from coordinate 60,041,416 downwards.
AAAGCGTTTTCCTCTGACTTGCGACTACATTCCCAGAATTTAGAACAGTGCCTATTGCATGTATAGATACTTTAAAAATATTTGTGAAATCACAGAATGAGTAAAGAAATGAATAAATGAGTGGATGAGTGAGTGAATTTACCCACTGTGACATAGTGTATAGGTACCAGAGCAGGGGTGGCTAAATATCCGCATCTCATTAACAACCTTTAGCTCCTGCAAAGAAACTTTAACAGGAGTGTGAAGAATTACTGACGGTCAGAAATGAATGAGAAGTTAAGAGGAAGATGAGTGTCTCTGGATTTATAGTAAGCTCTATAAAAATAGTGCACGATTTATGAAAACCCAATATCCACCTTCATGGCCATATCTGATCTGCAAAGCCATGTATTGCAATACTGTGCCCACCATCAGACAGAGCAGTGGTATTTTCTAAACCACATCATGTTTTCTTAATGTATTTTAAGCAAAGCAACTCACATAGGAAGCACTTCATAAATATTTGCTGTTAGGATTAGTACAGGGTACAGAAGGTGGTTTGTCAGTGTGGCCAAGGGGGAAGACTTAGTAAAAGTGGCTGCAGACGGTTGTGTCTGGGTTGGGCATTTGGAAAAGAAAGAAGGGAGAACAAAGGAAGGCCAGAGGAAGGGAGGGAAAGAGGGAAGGAGCAAGAATTGTTGATTTGGGCTGGTGGGTAGGTATAGCAATAAAAATATGGAAGCAGCCAGAGAATTTTCTAGTTTCTGAGACTTCATCATTCTATTCTTGTCATCAATGTAGTATACTTATAAAATTTCTATTGAACTTGTATTGGAGCTGGAAGGATCTGGAAAACCTGCAGAGCAGGCTGATGAAATGCTCTTGGGAGATGGCCTAGCAGTCACATATGAAAGGACACTGATTTGGTCCCATCAGAGATCAGAGCCCCTGGCAGTCACCAGAGCCACTGTTGTTCAGCAGACCCTGCCTGTGTCCCCCTGTGGTCCTGCCGGTTGGGTTCCTGCAGTCTGTCCATCCAGCCGTAGGGTGGCAGCTAGGCTGTCATGTGGGGAGGAGGCCTGGCAGGCTCGGGCAGCTTTGGCTGGTGTCTCCTCCAGGGGTGTTTCACCAACTCGACCTGACCTCTCAGATAATGGGTGCACACACACACACACACACACACACACACACAGAGTTGCTCTTACACACTCTCACATGCTCCCACCTACTCACACATGTATATCCACTCACATACACAGTAGTCCCTGGAATACTCTTACACACGTTCGCACACACACAAACTCAAGTACACATAACAACACAGGCATATGCCACACACACTCACGAGACTCATAGAGACACACAAATACTCATCATACACACCTTCACATGTACACTCTCGTTTCCCCACACACCCTAATGCATATACACACATTCACACATGTACACTCTCACATGTGCGCACACACACATACGACACTCACGATGACACATCCACATACGCGTGCACTTACACTGTCATGCACACACACACATACACACATGCTCACACACTCATACGTAGGAATACTCACATCCGCACACGCTCCCACGCACAGAGACACAGACACATACACGATCACACGTACACTCACACGTGTGCACTCTTGCCCAGATGCGCTCATGCACATTTGGACACGTATTCTTCTGAACATGGTGTTTATTCTCAGACCTCAGAATTCATTGTACGGTCCCAGAGAGAACTCCTAAGCCATGCTCCTTGAGCGAGAGTCACGAATCTCTCACAGGAAGATTCCTGCTCAGGTGAGTTAATCGGATTCCATTAGGCTAACTGTGAGGTTCAGGTCGTCTCCCCGCTGCTACAAAATTCTTGAAGAACCAGGTCAAATTCGTGGAAAAGCTGGACAGAGTCGGCGGGGAGGGGCCCCCTATCTGCTCAATAACGTTGCCATTTGTGTAGCTGCTATTATTCGCCCGCCTTTGTATTATTCAGAAATCCATACATTGTGTTTGCCTTTTGTGTCCTGTGTCCAACAAGCCTCCCTTTGTCCCCGTCACACAGCCCAATCAACTCTGTGTGGCACATAAGTTTCAGGGACTTCTGGACATGATGACTAATTGTAACGCAGTCTATATCCTTGAGACTATAAGCTGATACGAGAAGACAATGGCAAAGAGGGAGCCCATTGAGATGAGAGAGTCCCCTGGTCCCCCGCCCGGGGGGCCGAGATGGGCAACAAGGCGACTATTGATGACGGCCACCCCAGCTCAGACCCCGGCCGAGGGGGCGTGGGTGGCATGACCACATCACTGGGCTCGAATGCCGCTTTTGTTTGCCCGGCAGTGAAAACTGGCACGTTAGAATTAGTTCTGTTTAGATTGCTCAGAAACTCGGACAAGAAAATTTTTAAAAAAGAGAGAGAGAGGCTTTCCCAGCCCCCTCCCCGGCCCTGTGCATGAACCCAGGCCTGCTCTGCCACAAATCCTTGGACATATAGTACCACGAAGTTCAGCTCAACTATGATGGATGTTAAAAAGATACGGAGGAAAAAACTGATGGACACCCGTTTCGCTTCCGCACACTAAAAACTACCCCTTCCACCTGGCTTCTCTCCGCCCTTGTCACCAGAGTACCTGTCCTCTTATGATGACAGTGGTCATTGGCTCTGCCCAAATCTCTAACACTGAATTCCTGGAGGAAAGCTGATCATTCTTCCAGAGGCAAATAGTCCTTGGTTATTCATTCGACAGATGTTTCCCGCATGCCTTCTGAAAGCCAGGTACCGGAGAGAGAGCTGTGGGAGAAGTTGGGGAAATCTCTAACCTTTCTCTCTCTCTTTTTTTAATAATAGCCTTGATTTGATTTACTATTTTCAGATTTAAAAATGATTTCTATTTTGAAAAAAAGTCAAGTAGCCATTGAAATGGCTTTTTCTTTCTGTCACAGAACGTCACTGAACAACTAACTTAGGCATACAGTGTTCAGTTAGGCGCTGTTGGGAACAACCTGAAATTCCAATGCAAATCAAAATGCTGGATTTTATTCATTTTGAGGCTGTTTCTGAGGAAAGTGGGCCCCTAACAAAAAGATCATCATGATACCACATATAATGTGCTATTTTATTTTTCTGTCCCTCGTTACTGATTAGACTCCTTCCTCTTATTCACATTCTTATTCCTGGTGTGGAGAATGGAATAGAACTCAGTTACCTAGACTATTTTTTAGCTGAAGGTCAAGAAAGTGAAAAGGCAGTGGAGTTCAAAATGTAAGGAAATGTCAGAGGCTGCTACGTTTATAACTTACTTACAGGAAACAAGTTTGCAAAGGAGAAAACTTTTCCCAGCAAAACACCAAAACATTATCACAATTCTAAAAGTATATCCATTTTAAACAAACACCTTTAACAACATTACTGGTTGTAAAACTGTAACTTTTACTTTTTTAACATCAGCTTAAATTTTCCCTCTTAAAAGATGTAATCTCCGTGCCCTCTTGGGGTGGACATGCTGTTAGGAGAGGGAGCAGGCCCCTGAGGACAGATGGCGACAGGTATTCAGAGAGAAAGCATGCGGACTGGGTGAGAAGGAGAGCGGTAGTGTACTATTTTACACGGAGCTCCGGGGAGGCCTCGTATTGCGGTGACTGAACTGAGACCCCGGGGCCGAGAAGCCGCCCGCGCAGGCAAGTCTATGGGGGCCGCATTAGGAGGTGTGAAGGCCCCCTAATGTGCAAGGGATGGGGAGAAGGCAGTTGGGGCCTCAGCGTGCTAGTGATGGGGAGAGTGGAAGGAGGTGAGCTGGGGAGTGTGGACGGGGCCAAGTCAGGGGAGGGCTGGACTCTTCCTCTGACTGACAGCTGTACCTGGGTCTGAGTTCCACTCCCGTCATCTACTTCTTGTCGTCTGTGTGCCCATGGATGAGTTGCTTAAACTCGCTGAGCTTTACTTGTCTCTAAAATGGATAAACAATCCTCCCCTTTGGATAGGGTTGATGACATAAGTCCATAAAGACTCTCGTACAGTTCCCGGCATCTGTTCAACATGAAGTACAGACACTATCATCTAATGGTCGAGGCTATTATTATTAATAGTCAATACGATGATAATGTTGTCTGGCTCAAATTTTCCTCTCAAGCCAGGCAGAATGTTACCCAGAGCAGAAATCCACGGGGTTAGGGAGGCCTTTCTCAGCACCCAGTGTTTGCCAAACTCAGTCTCTAGTGCTGGGTATAAAGAGATGTCTAAAGATTAAGGGAGGTCACAGACTAACAGGAAACGTAGGTAAAAATGTCAAAAAAAATTTGTTTAATAAAATGTGTTAGGGGATGCACCAGATGCCGGGGAATACCGAGGAAGGCACCGAGCCCGTCAGAAAGGGAACAGGGATGCTGCCTGGAGCAGGTGATAGTTGCCCAGAGCAGGAAATTCTAGTAGGAATGAACCCGGCAGAGAAGAGGGGGAACAGTGCAGGCTCAAGGTTCTACACGTCCAAAGGCAAGAAGACGCAGGTGCCCTTGGCATTCCCATGAACTCCCTGGCAGTACGGTCGGCTGGAATACAAGGCGTGGATATGGAGGAAATGAGGCAGTGAGGCAGGAGAGGTGGTACCCAGGAAGCCCACCTGCGAAGCTGGAAGGCAGAGGAGAGAAGGCTCTAAAGGCAGTGTCGGTCACCCTCACCTGTTCCAGAGCTTGGTTTATATGAACTTCCCTCTTTGCTTAAGGTAGTTTGAATTGGAGTTTTTCCCATTTACCACCTATGTGATCCTTACACAATGGCAGGATAAGTGGAAGGCTTTTCAGAGCAGAGCAACAAGTGCCCTAAACTCAAGTGCGACCCATCAGGGCCATGGAGCCCTTGGCTGGTGCTCTGAGGAATCATCCGCCAGCTAATCTAATTTTCAAAAATTAATTACAAGGAAAAACCTGTCAAATCGATGGGCATGGTGTTTGATTCTCCCTCTCTGGCATGGTACTCAGAGACGTACATGATAAGAGAAAATCCTTGTGTTGATTTAGGGCAAAGTGTTGTCAACTTTGCTGCGTACTCATTCTTTCATGTGAGGAGTTTTAAGATACGTATTCTTAGTTCACTTCTTCCGAGATTCTGATTTAATCGGTCCAGGTTTTATAGTTAATTCTTCATTCGATTCTCATGTAGTTAAAATGTATGATGCACTGATTTAGAGAACCATCTTTCCTGAAGGAAACGAAACAGTCAAAAGACTTTAGGAAGAAATAAACTTTGGGAACTCAAGGAGCAGAATGGAGGACCGAGAAGCTAGGTTACAATGAGAGCAGGAAGTGTGATGGGAGATCAGTGCCAGAGGTCAGAGGTGAGCAAAGGCAAGTTCACAGTAGGTCAAGTTAAGGAGTCTGAGTTTTATTTTGATTGCAACGGGATGTCATTGGAGTAGTATCTTGCGTAATCAGATCTGATTTATACTTTTAAGATATTCTGTCTGTGAAACAGTAGGGATGGGTTAAGAGAAGAAACTATTGTGAGAGGGAATCTAGGAGAGAGGATGGTAGCTTGAACCAGAGTGAGGAAGAGAAGACGCTGAAAAACAAATTGGATTCCAGATATATTCTGGACATAGAACATCATGGCTGGGTAGTGAAAGGAAAAATAGAAATTAAGAGTGACTTTTAGGATTTTGGGTCTGGCAACAGGATGGACAGAAGTGCCATTGACATAGATAGAAAAAATTGCCAGAGGCACAGTTTGGAGTTGGGGGGGAATTAAGAGTTCTGTTTTGGACACGTCCTGTTAGAGATTCTTAGTAAATCTCCAAGCGAAGAAGTGAAGGGCGATATTGGTTGACTTCTCTGGAACTCAAAGAAGAGACGAAGTTGGAGATGTAAGTAAGAGAAGCATCAGTGTATAGATGGCATTTGAAATCTGGAGTGTTTCTAGAAGTGACCGGTCCGCTGTGTCAAATGAAGCTGAGCCATTGACTAAACGGAATGCAGATAATTGACCACAGCTGCTTAGGTGGCATATGGAAAGAACGGAGGTTGAGGAAGTGGAGGGCATGGGTATGGATGACTCGGGAGGAGTTTTAAACTTAAAAGATATGAAGAAATTGGGCTTCAGCTCAGGTCTGCTATTATTGTGTTGAAGATGGGCCATAAATGAATGTATGTATGTATGGATGAATGAATGAATCAATCAATCAATCAATTGTTGATGCCTTAGGTGAAGCCCAAAGCTAATTGCTTGATGCTGTGTACACCCTGCAAATGGTCCTCTGGCCTCGTGGAGTCTGCACAGTGCATTGTTTGGCATTGACTTATCAGAGACACAGTTCATTCTCAAGTGCCCTCATGGAAAAACAGCCATAAATTTTCCTTTCAGGATTGGGGCTATTTCCAGGTGTTTCCCAGATGATCCAGGTGGATCTGTGAAAGCACTTCCCAGGGAGGCCTGGTACTTTCCTTGCCCAGCAGGCTAGGTTCTGAGAAATCCCATTGTAGTTATCAGACATGGAGTTTGTATTGAGTCTGCAAATAGATACAGCAGCTCACAGAGAGAGCTTTTAGGAGAAAAACTAGACTTGATGTCAGTGTTCTTCCCAACAACCTGCCTTAATTTTTTTCCCCATAATTTTCTTTTCCTCCTTCCTTAAAAAAGAAAAAGAAAAGAAAAAGAAGAGAAAGAAACTTGGGAAAGAAAAACATGCAAATGAAAAAACTCTCTATTTTTCAAATTAGCCCAAAGCAAACAACATCAAATCAGGGGCCCTATCCTGCAGTCTATTGTTTTGATGTGGTTGTGTTTCACTCCCCTGTACCTGAATAATGTTCTTTGAAGGCTGCTTCATCAGTAAGCTGCTCTGGTGAAATTTTGCAGGCCTAGAATAATGAATAACAATTAAAGGCATTTAAAAAGTAATATTTTTTCCTGCAATTTGGAAATTGATTTATGAATTTGGGGATCCTCCAATTTCATCAAATAAATGGTTTCTTCAATTGAGTTCTTTTGCCAGCTGAGAAAAGCCCCCTGAAGCCTGGCAAGCTTGTGGAACTTTCTTGCCAGTTTATTGATTTTGATAGAAAAGAAACTTGTGACATTTAACAAAATTTGACTATGTGCATGAAGAAAATCCAGAATCATTTTCACCTAGATAATTCCTACATGGGAACCATTACTCAAGCAGTTTGGATTTCTCATCACTTGAACCCAGTTTTCTCAAGAGGATTTGTCTAAGGAGTTTGGTTAGAATATTTTATAAATATGTCTTGAAAATTTATGAAAGAGGATAGAGTCTATTCTCTCATTATTAGAAAGCAGTAGATGATTGATAAATAGGTGATACGTGGTAAGTAGGTAGGTACATAGAGAGAGAGAGAGAGAGATAGATAGATAGAGATAGATAGATAGGTAGATAGGTAGAAGGTAGATGATAGTACATTGAGAGAAAACATCACATCTTTGGATCTATGGTTCTTAGCATAAGAAATAAAATTAACTTTATCTCAAAGTTCTCTTCCTCACTTTCCATACATTTTCCACCATCAACAAGCTACTTCTTTTTATGGTCCATCTTTTCTGAATGTTATCACATCTCACGGCTGCAAATGCACGAGGAAGCATCATGTGTCCTCCTACAAGGTGAAATACATGAAGAAGAATTAGAGATGTGGCCAGATTTGCCTCCTCACATCGTTTCCCAAACTGAGCCAAAACATCCCCTCTGTCTGCTTAGACTTCCTTGATTAATTTTGACCAATTTGAGTCATTTCGTCAGTATACAACTCCTATGATCATTTAACTTAGAAGGATGATTCATTCACAAACATTTATTGAGCACTTACAGTGCTCCAAGAACTGACACGTGCCTTAAGGATACAGAAATGGATGAGATATTTTACCACCTAATAAGATTCTTAACCTAGACTCTAGAACAATAGAGAGGAATGAAATAAATAAAATAATATAAAAATAAATGTCTGTATATTGCAAAGCTACAGCAATCAAGACAGGATGGTACTGGCACAAAAACAGAAATATAGATCAATGGAACAGGATAGAAAGCCCAGAGATAAACCCACGCACATATGGTCACCTTATCTTTGATAAAGGAGGCAAGAGTATACAATGGAGAAAAGACAGCCTCTTCAATAAATGGTGCTGGGAAAACTGGACAGCTACATGTAAAAGAATGAAATTAGAACACTCCCTAACACCATATACAAAAATAAACTCAAAATGGATTAAAGACCTAAAGGTAAGGCCAGACACTATCAAACTCTTAGAGGAAAACATAGGCAGAACACTCTATGACATAAATCACAGCAAGATCATTTTTGACCCACCTCCTAGAGAAATGGAAGTAAAAACAAAAATAAACAAATGGGACCGAATGAGACTTAAAAGCTTTTGCACAGCAAAGGAAACCATAAGCAAGATGAAAAGACAACCCTCAGAATGGGAGAAAATATTTGCAAATGAAGCAACTAACAAAAGATTAATCTCCAAACTTTACAAGCAGCCCATGCAGCTCAGTATCAAAAAAAACAAACATGGGCAGAAGACCTGTCTCCAAAGAAGATATACAGATTGCCAACAAACACATGAAAGGATGCTCAACATCACTAATCATTAGAGGAATGCAAATCAAAACTACAATGAGATATCACCTCACAACGGTCAGAATGACCATCATCAAAAGATCTACAAACAATAAATGCTGGCGAGGGTGTGGAGAAAAGGGAACCCTCTTGCACTGTTGGTGGGAATGTACATTGATACAGCCACTATGGAGAACAGTATGGAGGTTCCTTAAAAAACTAAAAATAGAACTACCATATGACCCAGCAATCCCACTACTGGGCATATACCCTGAGAAAACCATAATTCAAAAAGAGTCATGTACCACAATGTTCATTGCAGCACTATTTACAATAGCCAGGACATGGAAGCAATCTAAGTGTCCAGCGACAGATAAATAGCTAAAGAAGATGTGGCACATATATACAATGGAATATTACTCAGCCATAAAAAGAAACAAAATTGACTTATTTGTAGTGAGGTGGATGGACCTAGAGACTGTCATACACAGTGAAGTAAGTCAGAAAGAGAAAAACAAATACCGTATGCTAACACATGTATATGGAATCTAAAAAAAAAAAAAAAAAAAGGTTCTGAAGAACGTAGGGGCAGGACAGGAATAAAGACACAGACGTAGAGAATGGACCTGAGGACACAGGGAGGGGGAAGGGTAAGCTGGGACAAAGTGAGAGAGTGGCACGGACATATATACACTACCAAATGTAAAATAGATAGCTAGTGGGAAGCAGCTGCATCACACAGGGAGATCAGCTCCGTGCTTTGTGACCACCTAGAGGGGTGGGATAGGGAGGGTGGGAGGGAGACGCAAGAGGGAGGGGATATGGGGATATATGTATACGTATAGCTGATTCACTTTTTTATAAAGCAGAAACTAACACACCATTGTAAAGCAATTATACCCCCAATAAAGATGTTAAAATAAATAAATAAATAAATAACATAAAAACACAGGACTTTTTTTTTCTTTTTTTTTTTTCCCCTTTGGTCTAGAGGTTTCCTCCCTGATGTCACATCCACATCATGCTTCTGAATTGACTTGACTCTTTTGAATCAATGGTGTTAAACCACAAAGTCCACCAGCATCTCAGGTGTGTTGTGGGGAATAACAACTGCCAAGCAGCGAGTCCCAAGTCTGGGCTAATCCCTTGTACTTCGATGGATTGAGCTTTCTGTAGAGTCTCTGTCCCTGTTGGGCTGTAGGTGCCAAGGAAGGCCACAGGATTGATCTTTGTGCCTTGGGCAAGATTCTCACTAAAATAATATTCAAATGCTCTCTGAGGACTGTTTGATTACCAAGAAGCAAAAGATTTTAACAGCCAAAAGCCAATCCTGTTCTTTGGAATTCTCCACTTCTCTGTTCGTTACCTGGGTTGATTCTTACAGAACCATTATCTCAGTTTCCATGCTCGTGTTGAAGATTCTAGGTCTTTATATTTAAGTCCAGCGTCAACGTGCTTTATAGATCTGGGTATTAGGATATATGCCCCCAGCAGCTCCTCTTGGATAGTCTTTAAGTGTTTGAAATGAACAGATCTAAAGAAGTGGCTTGTCTGATGTCTGGAAGTCGCAGACCTGGGTTCCAACTCTAGCCTGGGTGTTTACAACTGTGTGTGAAATTGGGAAGTACCTGCATTGTTGATTTAATTAGTGTGGGGTGAGGCTGGATATGTGTTTCTTTACATGTTTCCTAGGTGATTTTAATACAGTGGATCTCAACCTTGCCTGTTTCAAATATCCCAATGCGCAACCTGTGCCCCACTTTAATTAAATCAGAACCCTTGGGAGTGGGACCAAAGCACCGGTATTTTTTAAAGCTCCAAAGGATTTCAAGGAACAGTCAAAATGGAAACTAGTGCCCCCAGCCCTGCTACTTATTAGCTGTGTAATCTTAGTCAGTAGCTCAACCTGACTAAGCCTCAGTCTGCTAATCTGTAAATTGAGGATAATTATCATGCCTGTTTCAGAGAGCATTATAAGGATTATATGAGATGATTTACGGAGGGAACTTCACAGTGTTTAGCACACAATAAATACTCGATAAATAAAACTATCATCATCTTAGTCAGCTCGCGCTGTCATAACAAAATACCATGGACCAGATGGATTAAACAAGAGCATTTTATTTTCTCACAGTCCTGTAGGCTAGAAGTGCAAGATCAGGGCTGGGTTCTGGTGAGGGCTCTCTTCCTAGCTTACAGGTGGACTCCTTCTTGCTGTGTCCTCACATGGCAGAGCTCTCTCTCCTTCTTCTAAGGCCACAGTCCTATTCAATTAAGACCCAACGCTTAGGACCTCATTTAACCTGAACTATCTCCTAAAGACCTTAGCTCCAGATACAGTCACATTGGGGTTTAGGGCTTCAACGTATGAATTGGAGGGGTGGGCACAGGTCAGTCCATAGCAATTGTCGTCATCATTATCCATTTCCAGAACTCTATTGCTCAGGTGACTAAATGTCCAGGTTTGCCCAGGATGTTCCTGGTTTCAGTGCTTAAAATCCTGTATCCCAGGAAGCCTCTGTTGCAGCCTGTATCAAATTCATCCAACGTAATATCCAAGCTAGAATCCGTTGCTAGCCTGGAATCTTCTCTCACGTCTACTTCCTGTATCTTATCAATCATCAAATCTAAGCCGTTCTAACTTTTAAAAATGTATTTTCGTTTTTCCTCCATATCTCCATTCTTACTGCTACCTCCATTGGTTATGCCCTTGTTATCTCCCACCTAGAGCACTGCAGGAGCCCCCTTCACTCTAAACCAAACCCGAGCATGCGTCAGAATCCCCTGAGATCTTGTTAAAACAGAGAGATTGCTGTATCTCTTTTCTTTCCTCCTTTCTGATCGGGTAGGTCTGGAGCGCTGAGAATTTGCACTTCTAACAGGCGATGCTGATGCTTTTGCCTCCACAACTTTTGGGTTCTTAACTGAGTGGCGGGTTGGTTTTCGCTCTGCCCATCCAGAGCCATTGGAGAGATGGAGCCCGCTGGAGATTCCAGAAGCATGTGGGTCCTGCAGCAGCAACATTCCCATCCAGGGGCTCTTTGTGGATTGCAGAATTCCACGTCAGCAGGAAAGACCTGGCACCAAACTAGCCTATTATCAAGTGACCTGCTCAGCTGTGAACTCTCTTTATCCCATCCTCGTTCCTGTTCACAACAGTTACTCCTCATTTAAAATGCTGAGTCAGCCACTCTTCACAGACGACTTAGGCTGGGACCTCCCTGACTTGTGAATTGGACCGTGTTGTCATTCACCACGCTCAAGACCTCAAGATGTTCCAGACTCCTCACCAGCCCAAGGTAGAGTGGATGTCTCCAAACAACTGGGAAATTGTTTCTCCTGAAAAATCTTCATCAGGTCTAAATATATTTATTAATATATTCATTCAACCTGGTTAAATTCTGGATGCTCTTCATCCATTCATTCATGCTTTCTTTCATTCATTCAATAAATCTTTATTGTGCTTGTTATGTGCCAGTACCAGCCATACAGTGATGAGATCATTCAGGGCCTCTTCCAAATCCCATGATGTTTAGAGCATAGGGAAGTTCCTTTATGTCTGAAACTTAAGCAGAAACTCAACTGCCCTGATTCTGGTATTCTCTCTTATATAGAAAGCAAAACATTTTCCCCTCTGCTCTTGGGCCTCAACATATAAACAATCTGACCAAGTCCTAAAGTCTCTACCTGCTGCCATGTTCTTAATACATTATTGACCGAGGGATTTTTGCAGAAACGAATGCCTGTTAGTCAAAAATGTGTTAAGATATTGATACACACACTCTCACCTGCATGCATCTTTCATGTCATATTAATCATCACTTCTTGGTGACGCTTCCATCAGCTTATTGTATTAGGTATTATTGTTACTAAACAAATGTGGTCCCTAAACTTCTCAACTTAAAATAGCACACAAATCTCAAAGTTTCTTTGGAATAAGAATCTGGGTACAGCTTAGCTGGGTCCTCTGCTTCATGGTGTTTCACCTGGCTACAGTCAAGGGTCTGCAGTCTCATCTGAAGGCTCAGCTAGGGAAGGATTCATTCGAAACTTCCTTGCTGGTCGTTGGCAGCATTCAATTTCTTTTGGGCCATTGGACTGAAGAACTGAGTTCTCCTCTGAATGATGAGTGACAGTCATGACCTGTTCCTTGTCCTGTGGCCTCTCCCACACGGCAGCTTGCTTCACCAAGAAGGCAATAGAGAGAGTCTATGAGCAAGATGAAAGGCACAACTTTTGTAATCAAATCACTGGGATGGCATCCCATCGCCTTTGATCTATATTGTTGGTTTGAAACAAGTCACTAAGTCCAGTCCACACTCAAGGGGAGAGAGATGTGAATACCTGGAGGCGCAGCTCCTTGAGGGCCATGTTGAAAGTCTGCCTGCCGCATCCACAGATGACGTTAGGTCCTTCTCTTGTGTGCTTTTGTAGAATCCCATCCTTGACAGTGGTAAGGCCTCTGCTGGTTAATTTGATGTGTCAACCAGACTAGGCCATGATATTTGGGCAAACATCAGTCCAAATGTCACTGAGTAGGTTTGTTTTCAATGAGATCAATATTTACATCAGTAATAATTTAATAATAATAATAATCCATAATGTAGGTGACCCTCATGCAATCAGTTGAAGACCTTTAAGAAATAAAAGACTGAGGTCCCCCAAGGAAGAGGGAGTTTTGCTTTCATATGACCTTTGTACTCAAGCTGCAACAACAACTCTTTCCTGGGTCTCCAGACTGTCAGCCTGCCCTGCAGCCCCACAATCTCAAGAGCCAATTCCTTACAGTAAATCAATCACTCTCTCTCTCTCTCTCTTTCTCTCTAGATAGATAGACACATACATACATAGATACATAGATAGATACATAGATAGATAGATCTACACACATACATACACACACAGACACGCAGACACACACACACACACACACACACACACACACACTCTACTGATTCTGTTTCTCTGGAGGACCATGATTAATACAGGCCCGTAACCATATTGAGTCAGTTATTTATTTACATGATATTTATTTTCCCCACACACCTTTATTTTCTGTGAGCCTAGTACTGTGTCTATCTTGTTTCCTACTGCATTCTCTCTGGCCATAGTGGACTTGACACTAAAAATATAGTCAATGAATGCTTGTAGAATTCACACATACACATGTGTATAATCTACAACATTCACAACTTTTTGGCCAGCCCAATGTTTGAAATCCTACTAAGTGGCATTCATTTTGTACTAGTTAATTCCACCATAAGTCATGCTGTATGTTTTAGCCATATATATAGGTATCGTTAGAGTCTTTTAAAACTCTGGGAGCCATGAAGTGAGACTGCCTAGCCCCAGGAAGTCACTGATCACCCCATGGGAAAGGTGGCACACGTGTGAGAAGGCAGGTGTGTCATCTCTCCTATTGGACAATAGCCCATTTCATCACTTCTTTGAAAACCCAAGGTTTGAGAGTGCATTCTCTTTATGGGAAATAGACTTCAAGTTTATTTCCAAGAGAGGAATTTGAAAGTCAGCTATAATTAACTTGGGGGTTGCAATTTGGCAAGCTCTGGCTAATTGACATGATGGCTCCCGCGCTGTCCTGATGAATCAGCAAACCTCAAACTGCCAGGCGATTCAGCCTATCACTCAGGATGGGCCTAGACAGCTCCACCGTCCAAGTGAACACCTTGCCTCAGTTGCTACTCTCTCGGAACTTTCTCCATGACAAGGGTTCATGATGCATAATGAGGCTGGAAATGGAGAGTCCAAAAACCAGAGACATTTATCTTCCCCTCTCCTGTAACCCTGGCATCTGTGAGATTTGCAGTGCTCAGGCCCAGTGCGGGTTTTAACGTGTGGGGCTGAGTGTCTGGGACACAGAATGACACATAAGGCAGGGTTATTAGTGGCTTACTTAGTGCAGTAGCATTAACTCGAGAACACTTCCTCAGATCCCTTCCCACCGATAAGAACTTATCAGTGCGTATACTGATTGGAGATTTATCTGTACCATCAGTGGCTCTGGAAACGAATGATTTGGGCCTGTGTTTCCTCCAAAGGTGAAATACTGAGCAGCACCGTGTAGATGTGTAGGAAGCTCACGCTGATAGCTTCTTGTACCCTGGCCAGTATTGCACAATGTTTGGTTGGGTAGTTCCGGGACTGCTGGCCCAGACTGAGAATGTGCAGGGACAGCATGTCCCAGAATCAGAAAAGGTGGTCTTTTAGCCCAGAGGACCACACGGTCCCGAAAGGGGTGGGATTACAAGGAAGGTGGGGCCCATGGCTTTAGCACAAAAACGGTATAAAATGTGAACTTCTAGCCACGTGTATCTAGCCAAATATCTGTTTATGGCCTGAGGAAGTTTCTGGGACAGTCATGGAAGCAGGGAGGGTCTGCCTAGAACCTTCTGCAAGGACAGCTTCAGTGCCTCATGCAAACCTCCCATGAGCTGAGTAGACAGGGGTCCTTTGAAAAGCTGAGTGGGGTGCCACAAGGATGAGGTGAAGAGAATGTGGATTCCCAAGTGATTAAGATATTCGGCAAAGGTCCTAGCTTGTCAGAGGCTACGGGAGGGCTGGACGGGGTGACATGAGCCCGGCATGGATGGAACACACTTTCAACACGGTAGGCCTCAACTTGGGATTTCTAATAAAGAGTAAAATAGTGAGAAGTGGGGCAAAGTAAATACAAATCTTAACACTAATACTAAAAATGAATACAATTTATTGAGAACTTACTACCGGGTCAGGGTTTGTGCTAATGACGTCATGAATGTAGCATGTGTCCGAACTGGCACCACGCCAATCAAGTATTAGTTAGTCTCTCCAGTTTGATAAGCAAACCAAGTCTCAGGGAACTTGAGAAAAATGTTCAGCATTAAACACCTACTAAGTGGTAAACTTTGGATTGCACTTAGTATATTTGATGCCAGGTTCAAGCTCTTTCTATCACACCATTGAGCCATAAAGTATTCTGGAGAGTGGCATCATTTTGTTCACTGAGCTTCAACAGGAATTCTTAGACATCATTCTGTTAGAGCCTTACTCATTTTCTGTTTGAATATTCTAGGAACAGGAAGCTCACTAATCCCTTCAAGGTAGCCCAATTTACTGGGGAATGGAAAGAAATATTTTAAAGTTTTTCTTCATTTTAATATATATAAAATTTATATATATATATATATATATATAAAATTATATATCTACATATAATGCGTATAACTTTAGAAATTCAGATGTCTGTTTTGTGAAAAATTGTCCTGAAGGGATTCTGAAGCATATACCTACTTAAGAATTTCTTTATACCAGTGGGTTGGCAAACTAGGGCCAGAAGGCAAAATCTGGTTTCTTTTTTCTTTCCTTTTTTTTTGGTCGAATCTGTTTTTGTAAATTTTAAGTTTTATTGGCCCATAGCCATGCCTCCTCACTGGTGTGTTGTCTATGGCTGCTTTCAAGCTACAATGGGCTGGGTGAAGCAGTACTGACAGACACTGACTGGCCCACAAAACCAAAACTATTTACTGTTTGGCCCTTTACAGAACAAGCTTGCTGCCCTCTGTTCTGAAACATGAGTGCTCATTAAAAAAAAAAAAAAATCACCTGGAGAAGTTGTTAAAAATGTCAGTGAGCTGGGGGAAGAGCTTTCCATGGCTTTGGAATAGCACATAAGAGACACTAAGGCAGGAAAGAGCTTGGCTTATTCGTGGGACTGAAAGGTGTTCAGTGGTTCTGGAGCAGAGACGACAAGGGGAGGACAGGGGAGAACACGTCACACAGGATCCGGGAAGCTTTGGAAGATGTCTGGACTGTATCCCATTTATTAAAACAGATGAAGGGTTTAAAGTAAGGGAAGTAATATGAACACATTTATATTTTAAAAGGATTACACCAGCTGCATGAAGTAGGGAGAACAGACTGGGGAGGGGCAGGAAAGGACGCAGGATGACCAGTGGAGACCTCTGTCACCCAGTTGAATAACAATGGTGACTCGGACTAGTCTGTCCCAAGCCGTATAACCTGGCAAGAAGTTCAACTGGAATTGATGGAAAGAAGAGCAGAACATGAACTCTGGGCAGCAAGGAAATCACCATGGAAGTCGGTGGCATTGAGAGGGGGGCTTAAAGGATGGCAGGAATGTGGAGACCCAAGAAAAATCAAGTAGTTTCTTTCTCTCTCACCACATTCTAATTTAGGAAGTGGTCTAAAAAACACATAGGGAGTAGGCAGTAATTCTTCATAAAAATTCTTGAATTGATATTTCCTTTTCTTGGCAAAATAGCCACCATCGTATCAGAGTTATACTTGTACATAGTTCAGCATTTTTTTCTCTAGCCCCTTGAGTTTTGCTTTAAGAATCTGCCATTTTGACTGTTTCATATTAATTCATCTCCAATAACAATTACAAATGAATGTTTACTTTGCTTGATAACATTTACAGTTCTTCTGGTTGGCTAATATTTGATATTCTTTTTTTAAAACCTATTATTAGGAAATGCTTGCAGTGTTGAACTTTTGAGCATTTTATTTGATTCTAAAGCACCTAATGCTTCATACCATGGACCATGGGTGCTTGCATATGAGCGATGTGAATACACACACATACACATGGTAGGAAAAGAGAATCTTTTCTGATAAAATTAACAGGAGGACTAGTCTCCATTCAACACCATCAAATAAATTTTGTAAAGGCGATTATTGAACCTCCTGGGGGTTAGCTCTTTGTCTTGTAACATGGGGACACTCATGACTAAAGGGTTGAGTCTACCAGTGACACTTATTTTGCTGCTCTCTCTTCTTCCCCATTGTCTGGGATAAGCAGCCACCTCTGGCGGTTTGATCACATATTCTAAATAGATTGCCAAGTAGGATACGCTAATGTCTTGTAAAAAGGAAATGTCGTCTGTGACATCATCTGAGCCCCATGAGTGATATATTTCAAGATGGATGAGAGATATCCTACAGGATGCTTTATTGATGCTCCTCCACAGCAATAAGATTTTTTTTTAAAGAGTCAGTATTCATGGCAGAGCACCCAAAGTACACTCCGTACGTGGAGAAGGAGAAGTGAGAGAGTGGGAAAGTAGGTGAGGCTGGCTTCATGGGTGCTGCTGACCTGGCTGGGCTCTGCGGGGCTCCCTGTTGAACAGATCCCTGCACTGAAATGGGTGGAGGCTACTCAGAACCCCTTTTGGCAGCCATGGTGAGAAAGGAAAAGAAGGTTGAGGAAGGCCACGTTGGACGGCACTCATTCCCTGTGAGAAAATGGTGACTGGAAATAGCTTTCGTCCTGGCCAAAGGACGTACCAAAAGACATCGGGCGAGTGTCATACTTATGGCCAGGAAACATCTGGCTTAGTCAGGAAACGGATGGAATTTGAACATAGACACATCTGCGGTGATAGGAGGGTGGGATCCGAGAATGAAGAAATTTCGACTTTTGGAAGAGGAGATATAATTGAAAAAATAAGAAGAGAAAAATACCTAATAATCTGTGTTCTTCTCTCCCCACCCCCATTTTTAGCAAACAGTCTTATTTTTTAATTTTAGTTGGCTAGGCTTTGCATCAGGTATGTTACAAACACTGAGATAGAAGACTCAAGAGAATACATTTCCAGAGAGAAGAGCCCAAGAAAGAAGCCAACCAAAAGTCTTCTGGAAGAGATATCTCAAACTTAGTTTTTCTGCGAAACTATTATCAGGGCCCACTTGGGAAATGGTAGATTAGATGCCTAATTAACACATGGCCCTGTAGTTATACTTGATGGCTACTCTCCAGTAGGAAAGAAAACATCTTCTTCCAAATATTTTAAAGATTGCTGAGTCAGATAAGAGACTTTAAAAAAGGATTAAACAATTCAAAGTCAGAGAAGCAAAATGGAGATTAGCAATGAGGCGATTTGGATGCTTTCAAGTACAGAGGAAGCAGCTGGCTATCAGGGAGGCATCAGAGGCAATTTAATAAGCCGGGAGCCAGAAGCCCCCATCTGGGGAGGTTTGCATCTCCCACTAATTTGGTTCACCCCTGACTGCACTTCCTCCTGCTTTACTCCTCCCGCCCCCCTCCCGCTTTACTCCTCCCGCCCCCCTCACCCCCCAAAAATCCCACCTGTATTAGTATTAAGCCTCATGGCTAAGGAATGGAGTAGGGAAGAAATAAAGTGAAGAAGAGATCCAAGAAATCAATAAAAAGAAGGCTTTAAATGTGTAGAAATAGCAGTATCTTGGTAGTTTGTGTCTTTTGTAAGTTTCAGTTGTGAATTTTGCTCAAGCTTGTGGGCAGAAAGTTCCAAAATAGAAACCCTTATACCAACCATTACATGGAAACAACTCCAGGCCGCTAGTGGAGACATAGGAGTGAATGTCATGAGAATGAAACTGACCCAAATGAGACTTGGCAATCGGCGGAGAAAAGGCGAGAGAGTTGAGATAGGACCCTGTTCAACTCTGAACTCAAAGAGAGAGGATCCAGTGAGGACAAGCTCCAGCACATTCCTAGAAACTAGCATGTCTCTGGATCAGCGTCTCCCAGAGTTGGTCCTGGCTTTTTTTTTCTTTTTTTTTTTGAGGCGATGGAGGGTGTCATAGGTGAAAGCAAAATTCAGCCAGGACTGAGAACTCCTTTTTAAATCATGAACTCCTTGACGACAGGGCCTCTCTGATTTTAATCTAAATCCTGATAACTTCAAGACTTAATTCAGAGCTTAGTAACTGTTTGTTGACCTGAGTATCCCTTGCACATAGCTCAGCAAACACTTTAATGTGGCCATCTATGGGAGGGACGCAAAGGGTCATAGCCCATCCTTACCTTCTGTGGGGCTTAGCTGCTCTTGCATAAACTGGAGATAACATACCTACCTGGGAAGACTCTCATGAGACGTAAGACTTAACTTGGGTCAAACAGTAACTGTTCTCTTACCCCCTTTTTCGATCTTCCACAGTGCAGGGACTACTAAAAAACCTGAAGTGTCTTCTGATGCAGAATCAGCTTGATTTGTGTGGGAAAAGCCAAACGGGAGGCATTGGGTGAGGTCCACATTGTCCACAGTCAGACCCATCTGTCCCTCTTCACCGAGGCTGCATCCTGTGGGTACGGTGGCCTGGGAGCTGGGGAGGATGCTTGGGGGGACAAGTGCCAAAGAGGCCAATAATTCTGTCAGGGGGTTGAGGAGATACAATGGGACCCGAGGGCACGGAGCCAGAGGCAGGCCTCCCTCAGAGCAAGTGCAGCCTTCTGTCTATACCAGCCCTGCTAGATCTGCTGCTTCTCCTCACCAGGCCCTGGGGTCTTCCATGTTTCTCATTTTCATTGGTTTGTTGGTTGTTCTGTGAAATGGACACAGAAAGCCTGGTTAAGGCAGTGCTCTGGGAAGGGCTTGCTTTGACCAGCCTGCCTGTCTGGGCATTAACATCTTAGCCAGACCAGCCAGTTGGTACCCACCGCCCCCCCTGTCCCCAGTCAGGGTGCATTGGGAGGCACGGTAGCCACTGGTAAGGCACTCAGGCTTTGAAATCAGGCTGACCGGGTCACCATTTCCGCTCCTCCACTACTGGGTGGAGTGTCTAGGCGTGCCCAGCCACAACCAGCTTCAGGGAGCCAGTGCTGGGACACGTCCCTCTGATCAAGTTTAGTCCAGTGTCCCCTGGGCTCTCCTTCCTCTGAAGGAGGCTTGAGAGTTTCACACTGGCTTTGAATCTGGCCTCCTGTATTTGCTTGCTGAGTGACCTTGGGGGAAAAAATCCCTTCATCTCTATAGATCTCAGTTTTCTCAAAGGGAAGTAATATTACCTGTTGGAGGATTAAACTAGATACAGTTTGTAAAACATCTAGCAGGGTTTCTGTCCCAGGGTGAGCTTTCATTACATGCTATCTATCATAATTTTTCTCTTAGCTGGAACATCTTTCCCCGGGTACGCACATGGCTTGATCACTTCCTTCAGGGCTTTGATCAGAAACTACTTTTTTTGAGTGAGGTCTTCTGTGTTCACTTACAAAACACTGAATTTCACCTCTGCCCCAGAATTACCCTATTCTTTCCTCTGCCTTATTTTTCTCTACTTTTCACAATCTCAGACTAATTCATCTGTCTATCTGTCTATCCACCTATCTATTTATCTACCCAACTATCTACCCAGCCATCCATGCATCCATGCCTCCATGCATGCATCCATCTGACTTTCTAGCCATTCATCCATCCATGATCCATCTAGCTGGCTAGCTAGCTATGTCTATCTTGTCTGTATCCTCCTTATAAAATATAAGCTTAAACAGGGCAGGCATTTTCATCTATTTTTTTTTAAACTGCTGTATCCACAGAACCTAGAACAGTGCCTAGCACTTAGTAGAGACACAATAAATAGTGATGGCTTAATGAATATTACTGTTGTCGTTATTCTTCTTTAGGTTGGCACTTCGTGATAGCAATGTAAGGCTTAGTCCGCAGTCATTAAATTCATGCACTGATCTGAGAGCTGGCTATAATAACAGTGGTGTTACCTTCAGGATCAAAGTGCACAGGCACTCATTCCTTCAGCTTCTGGGAGCATTGCCTCTTTGAGATTTGCTCTGGGCTGATGAGAGTTGCCTTGTCCAAAGTCATGACTTTTTCCTAAAGGCAGCTCACACCCAGTGACTTGTAGATGCACTCGTATAAAGGGCTGACCCACTTGCCCCAATTCAGGACAAGTCTCAAGGGCAATCCCAGATCCCTGAGAGGCTGGCTGAAACCTCCGTTACAACTGCATCCCCACCCAACTTCTCCCTCTGCCCAGTCCTGCTTCCTTTACTCCCATTCATATATTGATCCTGAGAGCTTTCGCTGATAAAGTTTCTGCTTATAAATCTCCATCTCAGAATCTACTCCCCACTGACCTGCGATGGTGACCTTTTATTACAATTTATGGAAACAGATTCTTTGCATGTGCAAAGACCCAAACTTCACATCACAAAGAGGTCCCATCCTATGCTTTCTCAAAGGCAATCCTTCTTTCCAATCTAATACATATTATGCTCCACCACTTGTCTTACCTGAGATTAGCGTATTTTGTTCATCCAGTGAATAGATGCTGAGCGTCTGCTGTGTGCCCAGCACCATGCTAGACTTGCTACATGGGGAAGTTAGATCTATCTCTAGCCTCTCTACCATGATCTGCATTTTTCTGTGACTGGAAGGGTTATACTCCATTCTCTTCATGGGGTCGGGAAGTGTCACTTGTTAGCTATGATCCCAGTTGAAAATGTATATTTCCATTAGGCATAATCATCTATTCCATACTGCTCCCTGGATAACCTTCTTCGGATCAGCTCAGGAGTATGATTCTGTCTAAATATATACACATATACCATCAAATCTAAAAATAGTTGGGTTATTCTAGGCGTCTTTTTCTTCCTCTTTTCGCTGGTCTGATGTATGCTGGAGATCTGTCCAAGCCCATTCATTCAGGTCTCCCTCATTCTTTTGTGAGACTAAATAGTAAGGCTGCATAGTTTTTATTATTATTTATAACTTATAAATAATAATAATAAATAATTTATCTTATGAATAATAAATAAATAATAATTTAGTTATTCAAAAAACTTTTATCGAGTGCTTCTAAAGCCAGTATACCTTTTGAGCTCCGAAGAAGACAAATGATGTCTATAGTCCCCATTCAAATGTACCATGATACAGTCCTAAATAAAATATTTTTCTTCCCTACTTCCTTGAGTCCTAGAAAAGTGACTTCTCTAAAGATGTCAATAACCACTTGGTGTTCAGAAATTCTCATTCATCTCAGTGGGCTCCTCAGCTGTCTGTCCAGCATATAGGGTCTTCTTTCTTCTTTTAACGTTAGCTCTTGGTGTATTATAACCATTGAAAAGGGTTTAGCAGTCTAGGTTCTATGTACCCCAATTCCATTACTAACATTGTCCTTTAGGGACATCCCTGCTTGGAATACCATCATGTACTGATGCACCCACCTGCCCAAGTGGTAATAGATAAGCTTACTTGGTAGAGATAATGAGATAGAAAGAGTGGGGCTTCAGAGTCAGGCTTTTGAAATCTGTGTTTGAAATCTCCTCTTGTGTTGACTAGACATGTTGCCTTGGGCAAAGTACAAATGTTATATGAGCTTTGTTTGGCTTTTCCTGATTGAGCATCAGGGCCAGGATTAAAGTGAGGCAAGTGAGGCATTTGCTGCAGGTGCAGAATTTAAGGGGGCATTAAAAAAACCCTCCATGATCAATATAAATAATATTTTAATGTGATATTTAATACAATTAAATTTTAATGCAAAAAAAACCATGATGAAAAAAATAAAAATTTTAAACAAAGACAGGATCTGGCAGGACCAGGATTAAGGTAAGGCAAGAGAGTCTGAGTTATGCAAATACAAGGTGCCTCCTTAAATTGTGCACCTGAAGCTAATACCTCTCTCACTCACCCCAACCCATAGCCCTAATTGGCCTAATGCTTTTACTTGATAAATCTGTTATGAAAGTGCATTTTGATAGTCAAGGTACACAGTGACTCGTACCCACTGAAGATGTGTCTCTCCCCCATGCTCCCCATCTTTGACATCCTGATCTGCTCCCCCAGGTGATGCAGTAGGGGATAGACCATGGTGAGCCTTCCACTCATTGAGGACTTATCAGTGCTGTGTTCAACTCATCAACCCCCCTCAGCCCCAGAACATTAATCTAGCCAACCGTTAGCCGCTTCTAAGTGCTTTTCTTGCATATGGGTCTCTCTCCTTCTCTCTTAATACAATGTTGGCAGTCCATTTATTTACTCCCTGCAACAAAACCACTGCAGTCCTAGGCTGGGACAGTCTCTGGCTCCATGAGACTTACCCAGACATTGTCTAGAGCTATGACTTGAAACTCTTCCCATCAGCCTCCCTCCCTTGCACCAACCAAGGCCTCATGCACACTCATCACCTCGAATCCCGTGCCAAGTTCTTGCTTCATGCGCACAATTTCAGATCCATTGGCCATTTGGGCAAGAAGCCTAATATGAGCTCTTAAGTGTCTTCTTGGCACCACTTCCCTGCCTGGTGCTGTTTCCAGCCTCCTCCTCCCCCTCAGTGTTCTCTGTACTCACTGACATGGAAGATGAGGGCTTTCTAAGCTTTCAAGGGTCTGTTCATGCTCCTTCATCATCATGCAGCATTCTCAAACCCACAGAATCCTTCCTACAGCCCTTGACCTTACCAACACGTGATGACCTCATCTTGGGGGCACAGGGGCTGACCAAGCCTGTTGCCCAGGCAGGTGGGAATGGGAACTGGATGGAGTTTCATGGAGGGATGTCCCCAAAGGACGATGTTAGTCATGGAATTGGGGGAAAATAGAAGAGAGATGGATTGCTAAACCCTTTTCAATGGAAAAGCTCAAAAGTTATAACCAAGAGAGAATGGTAAAATGGGACATCAGTGATAGTTGACTACGACAGGAAATCAAGGACCCGGGTTATATTGAAATGCTAAGGGTTTGGTTCTCATGTCAGACTGAGTTTGAACCCTGGGCTACCATGATCTCTCGACCTTGTACAAATTATGGGAATGAGTATGGTAACATCAATCTCAAAGGGTCATGAGGATCAGATGAGAACATCCATCCATGTAAAGGACTGGACCACCACAAATGCCAATAAATGTTAGGTTCATAGTTCTCCAGTGTAATTCAGTTTTGAGTCAGTCACAAAATCTTACGAATAAGCCTATCTCACCGTGTCAATCCCATCTTATAAGCTCAAGAGTTCTTTCTTTGTTGGTCACAAGAGTGTAGGTTAGAGTATACCAAAGTCCTGGTGCCTTAACCCAACGGAGGTTAACTTATTGCTCATGCAAAGTCCACTGTGGGTCTAGGCAACTCTCGAGGACAACTTGTCTCCAGTGTTTGTGGCTATGACTTCTCAACTGAAAGCTCCTTGGGTTTTCGGGAAGCAGGGGAGGAGAGGGAGAGAGGGGATCCAAGTCTACCTGTTGTTAATTTTAGCTTGGGAGTGACAGCTGTCACATCTGCCCATAGACTACTGGCCAGAGCTGGTAACGGGGCTGCCCCTTCAGGCGAGTGCAGAAATGAGTGTGAGTGGATAGAATGAGAAGTGACTGCTGCTTTCTCTGCCACACTCTCCATCATCAGAATCAAAACAAAATTCCCCTGGCTTTTATCTTGCCATCTCCCTACTGTCTTATCTCCCACCAGTTTCCACCTTCTATTTTGAAATATTGGTAATTCCCTAGGCACATCATGAACTCACACATCTATGACTTTGCCATGATCTTCCTTCTAAATGGATGCCATCTCTCTACTTGTCCACCTGACAATCTCTTATGATTCTGTAAAGTCTCAGTCCCTCGGAGGGCTCTCTCTTTCAGGGATGATGAACTTTTTGTGACAAAGGGTTAAAGGAGATCTCGTTATTTTCGTGCAAAGACTCCGCTGCTATTCCTCACTCCCACAGGTGGTGTTTGAGTCCGAAGTCTTCCCCATCGTTAGTTTAGGCCATACAGTTTAAAAGACCATATAACAAATATTATTCTGTAGGTGTGTTAATTAGTCTTATATATGACATCATCTTTGCTCCTGGGATTTTTTATGGTTGTCATATATCTCAAAGGAAAGACTTAGCCATTCTCTACATAACTACATAAAATTCTGTTTAGTTTGCCAGGCACAGCAAAGGAAATATATCTTCTGAAACATCGCTATGTATTTATAATAGCAAAGTAATTAGAGAACAAGATTTGGAGAATATTATCTCTCTCAAATAAATAAGTAAACTTTAAATTATTCAATTTTTATGATTAAAACTGACTTGTAATCAATTTCAATCATGTTTTATTGTGTCATTTTAGAAGATTTTAATATTTTGAAGACATTCTAAGATTTATGTGTAAGCACAACTTTAAACATACATATAACATTGTCAGTTTTTGCCTTTAACTCACCATGCCAACCCTCTGAAAAAGTATGCCAGTCTTCCTGATGTTCATTTGGTATATAGATTTAAGGGATATAGCTGAATCTTTCAGTCCTCTCTCAACATCTGGCACTTTATGACAACAGCCGTCTCTCTTCAAACCCAAATTGAATTGTCTTGAAAGGAAGACAATACAGTGGACCAGAAATTTAGAATATTTTTTGAAAATCACTCAAGTGTTACTTGAGATAGTCTGAATAGTGTCATTAGATATGTGTGCATTTAACAACCATGGATTTAGTGTGTACTCTGTCCAAAGAATAGGGTCATATAAAATTAAAAATATATCATATTTTTCATCTGGTTCATATCAGCTTGATTTGTTTTTCTGTTTCCATTGTAAACTTCTCAAGGCAAAGAAAGAACTGTCTCTACCCTATTGGTGTGAACCTTCTTGTAGCACCTTGAGTATATTAAACATAATGATTTCCCGAGGGCGTGCAGATAATTGAACCAACAAAATAAATGTAGTCCTCCTACTTTCCACTGAGAATTTTAACATTTGGTCTTTATTATCACAAGAGGTGATACAAACGGAATGCATAATTATATTGAGAAAGGTTTGGAGGAAAGTATGGAAGCCAGAGAATGTCATATGTTATCCTTAGGGGTCACATAAGTGACAGGGAGGATGGGTCAGTGGTGTCTTTGTTTGAATCCCTACTAGGTTGCAAGTTCCTTGATGGCAAAGAATCTGACAATTGGCATGAGTTTATTCATTTTGCAAATATTTATGGAGTGCCCACTACTATGTGTCCAGCACTGACCTAAGTAAATAAATTCTTAATTACCATTTCTACTTCCTATAATTTATTCAAAGGAGTTAGAGTTATTTTTCTAGTGATGCTGACTACCTTGGCATGCTTTCGTCTTCTCTTACCTGTAGCGCCAGTAGCACAAGATGGCAAGGAGCTAGCTGCCTGGGATGGGAACTTGGATCATACTCATGAATCAGAAATCAGGCTGATGGCTCCAACAGGAAATGACCCTCACAAATAGCACCCTGTTTTAACCCATCAGATCCCCCATCCATAAATATTATCTGGAGTACATCTCTACCAAACTGACATTGTTGACTGACCCAATGAAAAAGCATGAGCAGGTGTCAGGGTGACCTCATGTCTCCATGACAACCCTGTCCTGTATATAAGGTTCATTAGTAATATAATGTCTTTGTGGTAAGATAAAGAAGTGTGCAAAGGTTTTTTTTAGAGTACTGGGCAGCCACTGGGCACAGAATACTACAAAGTGGGCTTGTTAAAATTGGTTTTAAAGTTCCAAGGAAAATACATTTATGTAGGCCATGGAACTATTGCCAGGGACGAGATTTAGTGTACTTCCTGTTGATTGGGGGAGAAATTGCCAAGCAGTGGAAACAAAGTGTTAAAACTTGTTAATGAATTAAATCCTATCAATTAGTGGAAGAAAAGGATTAGATTCAAAGACTAGTAAAGAAGCCCCAAAAGGTAAAAGCCCACCCTTTGAACAGTTAGTTTGAACTGTTTTTTGTTGTTTGCGTTTTAGGTATCAGATCAATAAAGCAACATTAATAATTAAAGATCAGGATAAATATACCAATTCCAGATTAGAGCTTTGAGCTTTAAATTGCTTGTGCCAAAGGCTTTTTTTTAAATAGACTCTAATCTTTCCAGATGTACTGAAGGGCTACAATGTGACTTCTTCTTCTTTTCTTTTTTTTAAACCATATATTTGACAAAGGACTAATATAGAAAACAAAGGCCTCTCAAAATTCAATACTAGAAAATCCAAACAATCCAATTAGAAAATGGACAAAAGACACGAACAGACACTTAACCCAAGAGGATACACAGATGGCAAACAAGCACACGAGAAGTTGTGCAATGTCACTACCCATTAGGAGAATGCAAACCAAAACCACAGTGAACCATTACACTCTTATCTGAATGGATAAAATAAAAGAGGTATAACACCAAATGCTGATAAAGCTACAAACGAACTGGAGCAGTCATACACTGCCGGTGAGAATGCAAACTGGCACAGTCACTTTGAGAAAAAGCATGGTGGTTTCTTTCAAAACCAAACATGTGCTTAACATGTGACTCAACAATTACATTTTGGGGCACTTCTCCCAGGGAAATGGAAACTAATGTTCACACAAAAATCTGTATATGAATGTTTATAGCAACTCTACTCACAAAAGCCCAACACTGGAAACAATCTCCAAATGTCCCTCAACAACTGAACGGTCAAACAAACTCTATCTGGAACACCGATGCCATGAAATACTACTAAGCAGCCAAAAGGAGCTATTAATACACACAACAAGTTGGATGGATCACAGGTGAATTACCCTAAGTGAGAAAAGTCGTCTCAAAATAGAATGTGACTTCTTAAGCTGTGGATTTGGTGAGAAATATGAGGTTCTTCTAGATGAGGGCTGTTGAGAGGGCCCAGAGCAGGCATCGGGAGGGGGGGTCTGTAACAGGAAGGGATAGGTATGTCTCATTTAAAAGAGCTGCATCTCTCCCTTGTCTTCCTTCAGATTCAGCTTAGTGGCTCATAAAACAATGGGGAGAAATAGAACTTTCTGTTCATGGGAGGCTAGCTGGAATTCTGCCTGTAAAGGTCAAAGCTTAGAAAAGGAAGAAGGAAAGATCTGATTAAGACTTGACTGAGAAAGTGCTCCTAGGGCTTAGATTCTGCAGGATATTGGATGCACATTGGAGATGCAATGAAAAGGCAAATTCTACTGAGGACAGTTTATGACCAGGCAGGAGGGAATTAAGAAGTGGTGCTTGCCATTAGGAAAGGGTTATGACTTTCCCCAAGGCTGGGGAATGGAGAATTGGAGACCAAAGGTGCTCTTCACGAGTCTTATTAGTCCAAGGAGATGTGTACGGATGTCATTCACCAAGCAGCCAATGCCCTGTGAGGGAAGAGGGCAGTAACTCCATCAGGTTACTCATCAGTGCACTCAGGGACAGGCTCTGTCATGAAGAGCCAGCCCTGTCTGAATCCACATTTCCTGTGAAGCCTTCTGGATGGATTTCCTGAGGAGCTCTTCCCATCGGGAAGGAAGTTGACTATGTCCACACTGGTCTGGCCTCAGGCCAGGAACATCTCATACTTAAAAATAAAAGACAAACCCACATCCACCACTACTTCATGTCCTTCCCATTCTTTCTGGCTCTCGTTTTGTTGTTTAATTCTCCCACTGTCCAGCTGGGTTTTTTCTTTTCTTTTTAATAAACTAATTTTTTAAATTTAAATTTTATTTTCTGAATGTATTTATTTTTATTGAAATGTAGTTGATTTATCATATTAGTTTCAGGTGCGCAACGTAATGATTCAATACTTTGATGGATTACACTCCATTTAAAGTTATTACAAAATAATGGCTGTATTTCCCTGTGCTGTACAGTATGTCCTTGTTGTTTGTTTATCTTACACATAGTAGTTTGTATCTCTTAATCTCATACTCCTGTCTTGCCTCTCCCCCCTTTCCCTCTCCCCACTGGCAACCACTAGTTTGTTCTCTGTGAGTCTGTTTTCTGTTTGGTTATATACATTCATTTGTTTTATTTTTCAGATTCCACATATAAGTGATAACATGGAGTATTTGTCTTTGTCTGACTTATTTCACTAAGCATGATACCCTCTGGGTCCATCCATGTTGCAAATGGCAGGATTTCATTCTTTTTATGGCTGAGTAATATTCCATTACACACACACACACACACACACACACACACACACCCCATATCTTTTTTATCCATTCATCTGTTGATGGACACTTAGGTTGCTTCCATTTCTTGGCTGTTGTAAATAATCCTTCTCTGAACATTGAGTGCATGTTATCTTTTTGAATTAGCGTTTTTGTTCTCTTCACATATATATACCCAGCAGAGGAATTCCTGGATCATATGGTAGTTCTATTTTTATTTTTTTGAGGAACCTCCATACTGTTCTCCATAGTGGCTGCACCAATTTACATTCCCACCAGCAGTGCAGGAGGGTTCCCTTTTCTCCCCACCCTCGACAACATTTGTTATTTGTACGCTGTTTTGGTGACGGCCATTATGACAGGTGTGAGGTGATATCTCATTGTGGTTTTGATTGCATTTCTCTGATGATTAGTGATGTTGAGCATTCGTTTGGTGTGCCTGTTGCCATCTATATATCTTTGCTGGAAAAAAATGTCTCTTCACGTCTTCTGCCCATGTTTTAATTGGGTTGTTTGTTTGTTTGATGTTGAGTTGTATGAACTACTTATATATTTTGGGTATTAACCCCTTATCAGTCATACCATTTGCAAATATTTTCTCCCATTCAGTAGGTTGTCTTTTAGTTCTGTTGATGGTTTCCTTTGCTATGCAAAAACTTTTAAGTTTAATTGGGTTCCATTTGTTTATTTTTTGCCTTTGCTTCTTTTGATTTAGGAGACAGATCCAAAAAGATATCACTATGATTTATATCAAGGAGTGTTCTACCTGTGTTGTCTGCTACTCTACTTCTTATGCCCACTGCTCTATTCACTTCTCAGTCACTCAGAGACATCTCTACAAGGTCAGTGCCTTTATTTCCCTCATTCTTCTCTTTCATCTCATCTAAGTTAATGGTCCCTAATTTTGTTATGATGTCTGTACTCTTGGTTTTTCTAACCGTGTACTCCATTAAATTTGACCACTGCTAGGAACATTGATGTGGTTTTCTTATATGGATTCATGGAATCTTCAAGTTGAAAGTAATTTGGAGATTAGGTACACTTGTGTTTGCTAAAGACCATTTCATCACACATCTCTTACCCTGTCCCCAGCAAAAAGTTTCTCTTGTTCTATTGGAAGTGATGCATACTAATATCCGCTCTTGGAGAGTTAGTGCTAAAGATTCTATGACATGTTTAACTTAGTTTAATTTAATGTTTCCCAAACTTACTTGACCAGCAAATTATCCTCTCTTTATTTTTTCTCTAGTAACTGTGAACATCCTATAAAAAATGGGGGATGTCGATTTAACCTAACACCCTTGTTCTCTCGTCAGCATTCCTAGTAGATCCTTATCCCTTGCCATTTTGATGCCTCAAGTGATGCAGAGCTCGCTACCTCTCAAGACAGGTTAAAATTCCATTGCAATTCCATTGCTAAAAATAACCACAAGCGTCTTTTCATCAATATTGCCACCTTTGGTTTTAATTGTGCTGCTTTACTGTAACTGCATAAAGTTTCAAGATATTGCTTGTGTCTCTCTTCAGCCTTCAGTTCCTTCAACTGTTCTCTTTCATATCATGTACCATCTTCCCTTTTCTGAATTTGATCCCCTCTTTTTCCTGAAACCCACCTATGAACATTTTTCTACACATTCTCCAGCATGTCCAAACACTACTGAAAATGTAAAAGGCAAGCAGAGTTCTTGATCACACCTATTTCTGAAATTTCCTGAGTTCAAGCACAGGATTTGTTCATTTTGGTCACATTTTCAGATCTTGGGAAATTAATTTTGACTGTATTCATTCATCAGCAAAGGGAGCCTCTCTTCCTCTGTATGACATGCCCTCTAATTTTTCTTGCAGAGAAATCCAAGCTCATTTTTTTTTTTTTTTTTTGGCTCAGGCACGTGGGCTTCAGCAGTTGTGGCTTGCGGGCTCTAGAGCGCAGGCCCAGGAGCTGTGGCACACGGGCTTAGCTGCTCCACGGCATGTGGGATCTTCCCGGACCAGGGCTCGAACCCATGTCCCCTGCATTGGCAGGTGGACCCTCAACCATTGCACCACCAGGGAAGTCCCCAAGCTCATTTTTAAAGAACACATATTTCAGACTGCTAGACGGTCATTAAATTACACTATCTTCTACGCTACATATCTGGTCTAATAATTGTTTTAATAATAAATTGTGTTTATTTTTTCCTCCAATCTGTATACAACTTGCTACTAGGAAAATCATCTATTACTACCCTTTTTTACTGCATACAAGGAATCCACCTCCCCCTTATAATATCTCTCATATAAGTGTTCATTCTAGGAGCTTCTACATTTATAAATGGATTTCCACTCCCCAGGTATTTAATTCACCCATACAGTTCCCCGTCTTTGCTCAGTCTTATTTCTTGGTACTGAGCTGACCCTGAGATTTTCAGTTCTGAAAGTGTCATGGGTTACACCCTGGCTATTAACTGTACTGACTTATAATGATTAAATGTTATCATGGGCCAAGAAACACTTGGCTAAGTGTTTTACATATGTTGTTTTATTTTCTCACTGTAACAAGGCTAAAAGGAAAATATCATTTCCCCCATTTTAAAGATAAGGAAGGTGAGGATTATGAGGCTAGGTAAACTCGTATGTGGTCCCCCTATACCTGAAGCTAGAGTTGGATTGAAGCAACCTAATTCCATAGTGAAAACTCTAACCTGCTCAATTGTGCTTTCTTTTGGAGACTTTATTCCTGTCTTCAATGGACCCTTCTATCCCTCCCTCCCTCCCTCCTTCCCTTCCCTTTCCTTCCTTTCTTCCTTCTTCTCCCTCTCCTCCTCTGTTCTTCCTCTTTCTCTCTCTTGATCCCTTCCTCCATTCTCTCTCTGTCTCTTTCATCCATCCCTCCTCTCCTCACCCCTCTTCCTTTCTTTCCCACCTTTTCTTCTGTAATAATATTAATTTTACTCAATTATCCCTTCCTCTTTCCTTTTCTCTCTTTAAACTACACATGTGCCTCTTCCAGCATGGAGAAACCATGGTCTAGAGTGAACGGGACTCAGAAATAGGCCTCAGGAGACTTGGATTCTTGTCTGAGCTATGCCAATCTATGCTCGTCCTGGGTTCTTAACTTCCACACTGTCTTCCTAGAATGAATTTGACAGACCACGAATGTCTGTTATGTGCCAGGCACAGGGATATGAAAAACCAAAACACAGCTGCTATATATTGAGCTGTACTATTTGCCTAGTTCTGTGCCAACCACTTCCCAAGCCTTTCCTCATCTTACGTATTATTCTCAGTAACAGTCCTCCTAGTTAAAGTGTTTTCTTCCCACTTAACAAAGAAAGCAAGCCATGGTCGCAAGCCCCATATCCACATTTAGTAAATGGTGGAGCTGGGACACTGACCCAGGCTCCATGTTCCAAATTTCCTTTCTGTGAACCACTGCACCAATGTGGGCTCCACAGAACTGTGGAATATCAAGAGGTGTTATGCAATTAAAAGGCTTGTGATCAAATAATTTGGGGACATTCTGGGTTAAATAAAATTCGGTTAGATCACACTGGTGGTAAGTGGCAGTTCATGGTTCAAGACAGGAACCTATGTCTCCACCCTGGTTCTCTTCCTATAGCACTATACTGCCTCTTCGGTGGTTTCCAGGAGAAAACTTGAAAATATACTTGAGCATAAAATATACCGTATTTAAGACTGTGTAGGACCCAAAGACATCAATAAGAATGCATACTTATGCTAAATGGCATTGCAAATGTAAATGTCACGCATCCATATTTCTTCTAAGGATAATTCATAACCAAAAGGCGGGCGCGTGCTTCAGTGGTGACGACAGAAGAACAATTCTTTACAACCGATTGACGCCTTTTTAGTAATTAACAGGCTCCATATAGATTGAAAGGTCATTTCTTATCCTCTTTCTCTGACGGTCTTTAATATTTACCAAATAGTGTCGCATTGTTGGAAATGTCACAGGCTCTACAGCACAGGGGTGATTCCACATAGTGATTCATGGTGACTGAGTTCATTAAGAAAATTACAACTCATTTATTTGGATGCTGTATCTCTTCTGCTCTCAAAGAATTCTCTTTGATTAAAAAGGTGAATTATGTTGACTTGTTTCTGTATTGTAGGTGGCTTTAATTAAAATAAAAAGATAATGTGTCTTAGTCTTAAGTATGTATTTCCTTTTCAATGACCATTAGAAGTTTCAATAGGAAAGTTGTGATGGCAAACGCAAAGCAATTCAGAGCTGAATTCTCTTTCCGTTTACCAACCACTCTCATCTCATTACATGGCATTTCCATTAAACCTGTTTGTCTAACCAGAGACCTGGGAGCCATCCAAGAAACCCACCTCTTTTTCTTCCCCACCACTAACCCCTCACAGTTTCTGCCTATTTTCCCTTCAGTACTTCATTAAATCTGTCCTGTCTTTCCACCTACGTGACTACTACTCTAACCCATGTCACTGTCACCAACACAATAGTCTCCCAACTAATCTCCCTTCTTCCAACCCCCTCCCCCTCCTGCTCTGCACAGTATTCAGAGAAGTGTTTTACAAGCTATCTATGGTAAAAGACTAGATATTTTTTCCCCAGTGCATCATGGACCAACATTCTTGTAAAATACTAAAAAAAGATTAAAATGTGCTTAGATGTTGCAGCACTCAAAAACGCTGTGAAAGTTTCGAAATGCTTATGGTCTATTTGTGTACACATCTTATCATGGTCTGGTAGCAAACTTTGCAGTCTGGCGCCAATCTGAGGCTCACATTTTGAGTGTCACTAAACTAGAGAGATTAAATATATATACGTGTGTGTGTGTGTGTGTGTGTGTGTGTGTAAATCAGATCACAAAACCCCCTGATTCTGATTTCTATTAAAAATTCAAGCTAAAAGAATTAACATCACCTACATGGCTCAGGCAGGTAGACCCTTGGGCTTCCTCCCAATATGTCACCCGGGCTTGCCACCCTCAGCCACACTGACTTTCTTTCAAGTCCTCTCAATGCCAGGTCTCTGCACTGAGCACACATACTCCTCTCTGCCTGAAATGCTTTCCCCTCAGCTCTCAGTCTGGCTGTCTCCTGTGTTCTTCAATATCTCTTATGCAGAAATATGCTGCTGCAACCCGCTACCACTACCATTGCTAATAAAATTATTTGTTACTCCTTCCATTGAAAGGTGGGGCCTATATCCACCCCATTGAATCTGGGCAGGCTCTGTGACCCTTATCCACTAGAATATGGTGGAAGGGATACTATGCCAGTTTCCAGGCTCAGCCTCTATCATGAACCACTCACATTAGCTATCTCTTGGATTAGATGGTAGGAGAAGGCATTCACCATGTAAAAATTCTCACTGCCCAGAAATCTCCATGCTGTGAGGAAGCCCAAGCTAGCCACGTGGAAAGGCTCCATTTAGAGACAGATGCCCATTCACATGTCAGGGAGATGAGTGAAGAAGCCTTCAGGTGACTCTGATCTCAGCTGCCCTCTGACTGTATCCATAGACGGGGCCCCAAGTGAGAACATGTCAGTTGAGTTCGTCCACCCCAGACCCAGAAGAGATAATAATATACTATTATTATTATTAGACACTAAGTTTTGCTTATGTAGCAATAGATAAATGGAAGAGTTTCCCTGCTGTGTTATTTGATGGTATATTATCATTTTTCCTTTATGGAATGTACATGGTAAACACTGATATGAGTTTGTCTTGGTTTAGATTTCCCTCAGAAGCAGAACCTGAAACAAGGATTTCATTGCAGGTGGCTCTAGGTCAAATAAAAAGATAATATTTCCTAGGTGAAGTATATGTTTCCTTTTTTCTGCCCAATAAAATTGTCAGTACCAAACTTGTCACTACAAAATTGTCATGGTACTCAAAGAGCAGAGCAGTTCGTAGTTGCATTTTCCTTTGTCATTATCCCCAGGGAGGTGATCCCAGGAGGCCTGATGAGCAGAACAATGATGGGTCCTCTGGGGGCTACTGAGTTTCCATCCCACTGGGGACCCACGAGAGACTGAGTGGAACATGGCTCACAGCTGCCCCACTGCCAGTAGGGGGAATGCAAGAAAGCTGGGACATCGATCAACCAACTCTCACCATCCTTGGTTGAGGGTCACTTTTGGAATGTTAATTCTCTGACACATTAGCCTGTACAGCAAGAGATTCAGCAGATTCCTGAAGCTGGAGATTGGCCTCAGGCAGAGAGATGCAGAGTGTGTATTCAGAAAACTCTGTGGACATCTCTGCAGTGGAAGCAGGGCCTGTGGCCACTGTAAGTCCCATGGGCAGGAGGCAGATCTGTTTCATTCCCTGCTTTATACACAGGGCCTGATGCCTACAGGGCATCAATGAATATTTGTGGGATGAGTAAAGGAATGGTAAAGACATCTCATTTTATAAAGATTATAGCAATAATCTGCAGTCTAGAAGTCTCAGATTTTGCTGTTGACCTTGGCAAGCTCCCTCCTCTCTCTGGGCCTTAGTTCTCTGCATATGTGATAAAGGGTTTGGGCTTCCTAATTTCCATGAGCCCGTCCAGCTACGGTATCCTATGGCTTATGACTGGAATACGTGAAGCCTCATTAGGCCAGGAGATCACAGTCCAAGTTGAAGAAATTAGTTGGTTTTTACCAAGAAATGGAATAAATGTTTCAACAAGAAAGTGTAATTAATGGAATTATGAGAATTACATTGTGATCTTCTGTCCTTCTAAAAAGGAAGGTTAATTATTGAATAAATTGGGCTACATATACACAATGGAATTATTTAACAGCCATTAAAAACCAAATTTATGAGGGGTGGTTTATAATATTGAAATGTAAGCATATATTATATGTATAAAGCATGTGTGTGTGTGTGTGTGTGTGTGTGTGTGTGAATATATATCTGGAAGAAAAAAGGAAGATCTGAGTTATCATTTTAGGTTGGTGGGATAATGGGTGATTTTTCTTTTCGGATTTAAACTTATTTACACCTTCCAAACTGTGGAAGATAGGCCTGCATTATTTTTGCGATCAGAATTTATATAATAAATGTGTACATAAGTGTGTTTAAATGGTACAAAGAAGAGGTAAGGCAATGCAATCAGGGAAGCATTAACAGGCCCCTCTGACCTCACTCGCTCACTCAGGGAAAGGCTGTAGCACTGGCCTCATGTAAACCTTGAAATTCACACAAGATGAATGAACAGTGCTGTGTATAATATAATTTTAGATGCATATTCAGGCATTATCATGAGACCTGTATCTCTGCTAAACTCTTTTATCCTCAGTATCTATATCTGTATAATGGGTATACCAATATTGAATTCACATAATGGTTGTAAAGATTAAAGGATATAATAATAAAAATACAGGTACATTTAAGGACAATTAAGGTTTCATGCAAGATAATGAGAAAAAGAAAATAGAAAACTATTAGTAGAATACTTTATAATAAATGGAGTTTCAAAGGCAGGAAAATGATAGCCTTGCTTTATTCTGCCAAAGTCTTAGCAACTGTTCCAGGTGAAACGATAGGTGTGCTAGCATCTGTGGTGCTGAGGGCATTGATTTGAGCTTACAGAAGAGGGAGTGAGGGCAGGCAATACGATCATCATTTTCCAGTGTTTTAAAGATAAGAACAAAGGAGCAGCCTTACTCTATGACCTCTTAGCATTCTGGGCTAAATTTTGTCCCCTCAAAATTGATATGTTGAAGTCAGTCTGGGATGCTGTAACAGAATACCAGGCACTGAGTGGCTTAAACAGCAGACATCTGTTCCTCTCGGTTCTGAGGCTGCAAGTCCAAGATCAAGGTGATGGCACATTCAGTCCTTGATGAGGGCCCTCCTCCTGGCTTGTAGACAGCCTCCTTCTTACCATGTGCCCACACGGCTTTTCTCGCTTCCTCTTTTTATAAGGACTAATCCCATTGTGAAAGTCCCACCCTCATGACCTCAACCAAACCTAATTACCTCCCAAGGGCCACCTCCAGATGCCATCACATTGGGGGTGGGGAGGCTTCCACATATGAATTTTGGGCAAACGCATTCAGTCCATAACAAGGTGCTAGAAATGAATCATGAAGAAAGAAGCCAGAGGAGGACAGATTTTGATTCTCCATGAAGATGCAGTATGGGCTCAGAGCGGTATCAGAGTGGCTCTCCCAGATAGCCAGCATGTGAATGTGTTTGCTTAGTACCCACTTTATCCCAGACCCTGTCTAGATTGTTCCCTGCTGCCCTGGACAGACCACACAGAGGCAGGAAATATACTTCCAACATTGCAGCAATGAGTCGATGGCAGGAAATATTTCCAGAGATGACCATGTAAATCTCATATGCTCCTCTTTACAGTGTAATGCTGACACCCTCCATCTAGAAGTGAGGTCCATATTCCTTCCTCTTGATTCTGAGAGAGCCTAGTTATGATGCTGCATGATTTCCAATAATAAGGAAGTAAAAGAGAAAATAGCATTTACCTGGGGTTCTCTCTTGGGACATGCACCTTGGGAGCCCAGAGCCATCGTGTATGCAGGCCAGCTCCCCTGAACTCACTATGCTGGAGAGTCTGCAGAGAGACTGCACAGAGATGCCCAGGGAGCCCCAGATGGTCCAGCTCCCCTCTGGTCAAGTCTCCCCAGCCTAGCACCAGATATGAGAGTGAAGCAGCCTTTGAGATGGTCCCAACCCAAATCAGCATCCACCACAACTGCAGGGGAAACCCCAACCAGAACTGACCTGTCTCTCCCGAATCCCTGACCCATAGAAACCATGAGAGATAATCTGTGAGTACTGTGGTTTTAAACCAGTAAGTTTTGGGGTGATTCATTCCACAGCGATAGGTAACTAATCAGACTCAGACAATAATCTGACATATCCCTGGGCCACCTCTAATTCCAAGTCTGTGCTTGCATCATCATCATTCATTACAGCCAGCATAATACGACTGAAGGTTTCTTTGCGGGCGAGCAGGGTTCAGGGATGAAGCCAGGGTCTCGGATAATACAGATACTCTGTCACCTCTGATGCTCCTTAAATGATGACTTATGTATGTACATTGTGCCTTTCATTTCGTTTTGCCCTGTGTAAACACATTTCTCTAACCTCATTATTAACAGTGACCAAGTAGAAATTCATCAAGAAAATGAGAGCCAGCTCTTTAATTGATGACTGTGAATGTGGACCCGGGACAAGGCCCTAGTGAAGCACATGGCTGCATTGCTTTTACACTTTTCCTCTGATGTTTCTTCCTGCCACTAATTCATAAAAGCAGACATAGGCTCTATTTAAGACAGTGCAAAAACCTCTGTAAAGGAGGTGAACACAGACAATTGTTTGCTACTTAAACATTACTGGAATTTAAAAAAATGTTCCTCCTTAGGACGTTAGCTCCTCTTTGGATTGACTTTCCAAATTCACTGAGTAATCTGGCACAACATGGAAATTAATAGATTGTCTCACTAATTCTCCATTTTCATCCATAATAATAGGTTCAGTAATTAAGCTTAGAGGATATTATACAGGTTATGCCTAAACAGAAAAATCTAAGACAAATATCATAATCTGAGAAAGTCTCTAGAACATACATACTTGTTTGTGCATTTGTTGAGGTAGGTGGTGTGTGTGTGTGTGTGTGTATGTGTGTGTGTGTGTGTATCTCCTACCATGTGGCAAGCATTGTACCAGCCACTAGAGATGCAATGGTTAAAAAAAAAAAAAAAGGCACATGTGGTTCTCATCCTCATGAAATTTATAGTCTAGTTGAAAATATAAACCTTAATTGGATACACAAAATATCATAGTTGTTGTTTTGAGGATACAGAACAACCAGAAGTTTCTTGTATGACTGATTGAAGAATACATTTGAACAACCACACTTAGAAAACCCATTTGGCATTATCTACTAAAACTGGATGCTCTTGGGTATGTACCCTGCTAAAATGTGTACACATATTCACCAAAAGGCATATACTAGAATGTTCATAGCAGCACTATTTGTCATAACTCCAAAATTTAAGGGCCATAAAGATGTCCATCAATAGGAGAATGTATTAAAAATTAGGTATATGCATATAATTGAATGCTATACAGCAATGAAAATAATGACCTGCAAACTATACAGAGCAATACAATGAATCTAACCAACATAACACTGAGTAAAAACACCTACTGTATCATTCTATTTATATGAAGTAGAAAACTGAAAAGCTAATCTGTGCTGTTAGAAATAAGAGTAGTGGTTTTCCTTGGTGAGGAAGTGACTAGACATGGGCTTGGTGGGAGGGAGAGTGTGAGTAGGGAGCTTCTCAGAGCTGGTCATGTTCTGCTTTTTGATCTAGGGATTGTAACATGCATAGGCTCATTTTTCCATGCATTCTTCTGTACGTATGTTGTATAGTATTGTGGAAACATAAAATGATTGATGGCTCCCTGTTGTCGGCAAGGATGGTCCTAAGGATGTGTGAAGGAAGGTTCAAACTCTTCACGATCAAGTTCTAGTTTACCCTTCCTGCCTTTCTTCCTTCCCCTCCCTGCCGACATCTACCCAACTGAACTAACCCCCGTTTCTCAAACAAAGCATACCATTTTCTACCTTCTCCATTCTATAAATGGGGTTTTCTTGCCTGGAATACTCCATTTCTCTTCCGCACCTCCCCACCTATAGTGTCCCTTCTCATCAGATGCCCAAGCTCAGCTGTAGTATTAAATTAAGCAGGAAATCAACCCAAATTGCTCTCTCCACTCCCATATTCCACCTCATGTGCGTTTCAGTTCCTTTGCTATATTTCGTATTATGTTGTATTTAAAATGATCCACGTACATATCTGATCACCCACCTCTCAACCCCTACAGACCCTAGACTGTGAGTAACTTCAGCACAGGGATCTTGTCTAAGACTTCATTTACTCCCAATAGGCTGGTGTAGTTCCTGGTGCACCGTATGTGCTCATAAGTGCTTGAATAACAGATGCACAAGTGAATGCTAGAATGGAACTGACCTGGGATACGTGTACAACTCGGTTTCCAAATAAGGACAGGAATCTGGCGAACTGCCATTGGTAGAAAGAGCAAACCTATCAATGGTTATATAATCAGCCCAACCAGGAGATGAGATTTCTGGAGCATTCCAGAGAAATGGCAGTGATGTAGGTTGGAGTGTTGGATAAAGAAATCTTTGAACACACAAAAAGGACTTTGGAGTAAATGAATGTTAAAGGCAGTTTCCATGCAGCAGAAAAATAGTTATCTCCCTCATAGCTATTAAATTCATTTAATTCATGCATGCATGCATCATTCATTCATAGCTCTTTATTGAGCAGTGACTATATGCCAGGTTCTGTACTAGGTGCTGGAGATCACAGGTGACTCAGTCACTGCCTATAAAGGGAAGAAAAACCTGCAGACTTACTCTTAGGTTAATCTAACTTGATTATTGAGAATCAAGAAATGTCTGTACCATTTCGCCTACTCTTGGTGTCTTTGGTATCAGCATTTTGTTTATATGAAACATTTCTAAATAGTCCCCAAAGCACTACCGAATTTATTCCTTTATGTATTCCATCAAATTTGTAAGCAGATAATTACACTAACCAAACAAAGAGAGAAATTTTAAGTAAAAGTTATTCTCCATCCAAGAAGACAAAATATGTATGTTTTGATTCTCTCCAGAAAAGGCTTCTAACTTGCCATTGGGAAACATTCAGAACGTTGAGAATCTTGGTCGGCATTCTTTCTGCTTGGTTGTTAAGTAGGTCATCAGGAGGGAAGTGTTATGGTGATAAAATGTGACCTGTTTTATAACCTTAGTGTCTGTTACTGTCAAAAGTTCCTTTGCCACTTTGGGGACCTATTTTCTTTAAGTATTTAAATATCCTGGAAACCAGAATTGACTGAACAAACTCCCGTTTACTTGCTTTTCCACTTTCCTAAGTGTTAATCACAACCATTCTGATTAGTAATGGTCCGAGGGAGAATTGGCAACTTCCTCCTGTGTGCCCTTACCTTGGGTACATCACTAGACACGCACCTCTCTCTCCATACAACTGTGTGCTGCATTTAATCATTTGGTTGTGCATCCATCTGTCTTCCTTGACTATGAACTTGTGGAATGAAGAGAGGGTGCCTGTTCATCTTTACATCTCTGACCCCTCATTCACTGCATAGCACATTTTGAAGATTTTATGTTTATGAAATAAACTAATGAGTGTCTTATCTTTGGCGATTTTCCAAATTATTTCACTAAATATATATGCTTTAACTAGTCTACATCATGCTTTGCTTTGCTTTTGCTCCTACTGAAGTCTCTGATTCTAAATTGACTTGGAGGGATTTTGAAGCATTGAGTTGATAAAATATCCACAGAGATTCTGGATGTTGATGCTGTAATTGTGTGAGGAAAGACACACTAGCAAAAGCAGACACAGCCCCCCAAAGAGAGAGCAAGAGGGAATGTGTGCTGTCACCCCTCTGGGAATCCCACTGCCCGCTCAAGGAGGAAGTCTGTCTTTGAAAATTGGTGTGACTCTTGGGTGCTCAGCTGTCACTTTTTTCTCACATTTATTCTGAATGAGCACAATCCATCCATCAGTGCTTAAAGAGTTTTCCAACAGTACATTGACCTTGAATGCGGCACATTGATTTTCAGTAACGCACCACAAATAGGGTCGTTATTGAGTCACCCAACAGTGAATGTGATTGGGAACACATTTCTGAAATTCCAATAGGGTGCCACCTGCCCTAGATGATGGATCAGCCTCCTGTAAACCATCAATCCTTGCCAGGGTCTTGAAAAGGGTGACACCTGTATGAAATTTATCATTATGTACACCACCAGGCAAAGCATAAGACCGTAAGTGGGCTTTTCCACAATGGTGGGGCCTCTCGGGTAAATGGCCTGTTT
The DNA here is from genome assembly GCF_965194825.1 of Balaenoptera physalus. Classification (NCBI taxonomy): domain Eukaryota; kingdom Metazoa; phylum Chordata; class Mammalia; order Artiodactyla; family Balaenopteridae; genus Balaenoptera; species Balaenoptera physalus. The sequence continues at coordinate 59,999,320 of NC_138900.1, read as the reverse complement.
TGTTTGCAGAGGCATTATTTACTGAAATGCTTTCCTGAGAAGGATCCACTGGTGATGGTGACAAAGATGTAAGCACTATGGGGAATTACATCTGCAGCAAAGATTGAGCGATAGATAAAAAGCCCATGTCTTAAGCTGTTAGAGGTTAACGCCCAATCAATTAAGGTGATTGTGTCTTAGATTGCATTGGACAAATGTACACACACAAAGGGGACATTAGCACAACCAGAAAAGAAGAACAAAGAGAAATTAACTGACGCTAAACTCCAAATCAAACTGGAAAATGATTTTATGTTCTTTTGAAATGCTAAATATTCTTAATGAAGAGTTTTCTTCCAAAACGAAACTCCTATATCTTTTTTTTTTTTTTTTACTTTAGTGCAAGAAACCTTAAAATAAAATAAAAAATATTATCAAGAACTGGATAATTGTAGGCACCATGCTGATTTTGCAAAAACATAGATTTTGGAATCTACGTTTATTTTTTTTTTTTTGAAAAATGATAGTGTGTTTTATTACTCTCAGTAATGCTAGTTGTCATTTATTATCTGCTCTATGTACTCACCACCCCAGGTACGTTACAGGCATTACGCTAACTTCCAAATAACCTCACCATGTGGATTTGATCTTCTCCCCATTTTACAGATGAGGAAACAAGAGTCTGAGGCCTTGAGGAAGTCATTCAGGCTTATGCGGTTATCAATAACAGAACTGAGATAGGAAATCTGGTCTTTTCTTTCTGACTTCAACCTCCACATCATCTCCACTATGGCCTGCTGTCACTCATATAGCATGAGAAGTTAAGTCTTGGGCATTTAAATATATCACCCTGTTCCAATACTGCCCACCTTAAGAGCAGCAAGTTAGAGCAGATTGCATCCTGACCCTTCATCCAAAAGGGATAACAGATGTTGCTGGGCATAGTTTGCAAAGGTGCTCCTTTGGGAGTTGCTAAGCTCATGATTATCCTTCCCTAATTATAAGCTTCTTGAGAGAGGGCAAGTGTTTGGCGGGGTCTGAGTGTTATAATTGATGCTTGTTAAATGCACACCTCAACCCACCAGTCACGTCTTCTTGCTTCAGATGCTCTGGATGTACATGACTCCCCTCTAGACCCAGGGGCTGCGAGCCAGCCTGGCAGGCCTGCCGTGATGATAGGTGAGGGCTACCACAGGCCAAAACTCAGCCCAAGCTACTCACAGAAAGGTTTGGAAAATGCTCACCTCGCTTCTTGTGATAATTAAACCCTGCGTTGGTGGGGGATTCAATGTCTGCAGCCCGAGTGAGCTTGGGAAGATTCTGCTTGTTCCTGGGTGTCTTCTCTGCCTGGCTCAGTTTCTGAAGCAGGCACAGAAGTCTGGTTCCAAAATATAGCATCATGCATTCATTCATTCATTCATTCATCTTAATCCCCACCTCCCTTCCACAATCGAGTTTGGATTTCCAGAGCTCCCTGCATGCCTCTGAACTATGAGGTTTTACACAGGCGATGTCTTCTTTGTCTTTTTATTTTGAGCTCCTAGTATCAAGCTTTGTGTATCTAGATGACCCCTGATGCGAAGGCAGAGAAAGTAACAGAGATACCCAACCATGGTCTGGAACATTTGCCTGCTCCCGTTCTTCTACCTCAGAGAGGCTGCAAGACCATGTGTCATAATCAAGGCAAAGGTTATGGCTTTTCTGTGATGGTGACATGAGGACAAGGAGAACTTTCCTGGATTTACAGGCTCATAGGGAGAACAGGGCAGATATCAAGAGGGTCCATCCCTGTGTCTTGCATACAGTAGAAATTTAACAAGTGTCCATTGAAAAACACAACCATTTGTTAAATAAATGGATGAATAAACATCTATCGAATGAATAATATCTGCAGAGTGAATGGATGCTGTAAATAGCAAAATATTTGCTGAATGAACAGACGATGGCTATTTGGTGAATGACATGACTTGGCTGGGTTAAGTTTCTCGCAGTGCTAAGAATTCAAACTGAAACCATACAGCAGACAACTTTGAATCTAAACTCGTCAACATACTGTGTTCAAAGTGCCCGGAGAGCTAAACTTCCCAACTACACAATTGATTGAATTGCCTGCATAGAAGTCTGTCCTCAAAATTCCTAAAACTTCCCAACAATTCTAGTTTCTGGGTCTAAAGATAAACCTCCTACTCATTTTTGTTATTCATCTTCTCATTTTTGAATGACGAGAAAAATGGTACCCTGGGTGGTGGGCATACTGTGTGTGTGTTCAAGGAATGAATGGGGCTTCATAAACTTCTATTCTGGGAGCTATCAGTATTCACCAGGGAAACCGAGCACATGACAAATGTGATTAGAAATGACTGTCAAATAATGACAAATAAGTTCTAATAAAAACAGACACAATCTTAACAATTACTTGAAATGCAGATATTTATCAAACAGAGTGAGATTAAAAATGACCATGTTGCATTAAAGAAATCGAACTGATGGAATTTTAAATATGCAGCTTTCTGCTCACGCCTTCTTCCTCAGCAGGCGCCTTGCAGCGAACCGGGGTGGGAGTGAATTTCAACAAAGAGTGTTCTAATGTGCCCTGAAGTATTCGCATTTTTGACCAATGTTATCTCCAGCGTTCAACACTGCAGAAAAATGAGACCACAGTGTAGAGGAGAGTGGGACAGATGACAGCCTCTCAGACTCCTATTGTGAGAAACAATGGAGAGATATACAAACAGCTGAATACGCTCTGCGTGGGTGAGAGGTGCTACCGGGCCCCTTGGAAACTCGTCGAAGGGGCGTGTACTATTAACGAAAAAGTCCAGATAGATTGATCAATGCAAACATAACTAATCAGACATTGATGATTAACAACACTTACTCCTTCTCCCCCTACCAATTCATTAATTATCTACCTTCATCTTAGAGACTTTAGAGAAATTCCATGACCATAGCTACAAGGCACCAGAATATTCAATAAAAAATTCACCAATTGTTTAGCTTCCTATAGAAGTGGTGATCATATTTTAAAATATTGTCACTAATAATAATAATAATCAGGATATATATATTCCTTTATTATAGTTGCCACCATGAGTTCTAACTTAATGTGAAAAAAATCTTTAAAAAGCTCTAAAATAATTAAATGGAATTGCTATCACCTACCATTTAGTGAATTATGTCTACATGCCAGGTCCTGAGCTGAACACTTTCTGGAGCCTGAAGCTTATATAAATTAGGGACTTTCTTTAAGAAAAATACTATAACATGATAAATACAAATGAGGTATGAAACCGAGTATTTAGAATGAAAAGATTACAAATCACAAATTTTAACACGTTTTCAAATACTACAAACATTCATTACTCCCAGGGTCTTGGAAGGGGCCTGTGCAAGAGAAAGGCCTCAAGGCTTAAGCCTCATGAGCGTCAACAGGTACTTGTGACACTATTTGAGATCATGTTATTTAATCCATTTCACAGTCCTACAAAAGAGATGTGACTCTTTTTGTCATGCTAGAGGTTAAGAGGCTGTGGCTCAAAGAGGTTAAATTTCTGAGCCAAGGCCACAGTCAGGATTTGAACTCAGCTCTGAGACCAAAGGTGATACTCCTGATGGTCGTATGATACTGCCTCAGCGTGAGTCTGCGTCTCCATGACCCCTCTAGTTGAAAGTCAAACAGTACATACCACGTGATTCTAGGAATTTCAGGACTGAGAACACGGTGGTCAATATCCTAACAGTTCTCAGGCTCAATTAAAACATTGGGAGTGAGGAAGAAAGGAAAGGAGGGAAGGAATAAAGAAAGGAGGGAGGGAGGAAGGGAAAATAATCAGGCCAACTCCCATTCTTTGATTATTAGCCTGTGTCAGGTAACAGTGTCACGGACCACGGACAGACATCTTTTTCAACTTATTGGGAGAATCACTGACAGGATGTCTCAATGGTTGAGAGCTGCATCCTGCCTATGTTGACAATACATCATGGTTTTTTCTGGAAGAATCCATGGTCTATCCCTGAATACCTTCACCACCCAGGGGCCTCAGTTTGCACACTGTGGCCAGAACCCACTCCTGTCTCTCTTAGATATTAACATCTGGTCACTCATACCCATCTTCCTTCAGAATAAGAAACAAGATGTCAGACTTTGGACCAGTATCTTAGGAAATTATTTTTTCCCCATCTCTCTTCCAGCCCTCATTTAGTTCATCTAACATCAACATCATGTTTATCATCTAACGTCTAAAATACCTTAATTTACAGAGTTTTTCTTAGAATGAAAGATTCCAGATTTGTGAAGTCCCCCGCCCCAACTCCTCAACTAGGATATGTGGTGTCTTTATAGAAAAAGAGAAAAATCATCTTATCCTTAATTGCTTTGAAGAAAAACAAAAAGAAAGAAAGAAAAGAAAGAAAGAAACAGGTGGGAAACGAGGACACTGTGAACAGAATGTGGGTGGGTGAGTTTTTCAGTGAAGCAAGGTTTTCTGCCCCAGCATATTCCGTGGCCCATGGTACTGACTCATGATGAAAGGGAAGGGAGCTCTTATCAGGGGGGAGGCTTCTTGTCTTGCAAAAGTATAGGTCTTGGTTTGGCCAAAGGCAAAAAGTCTAGTCCAAAGAGGGGTGTAGAGCCCTCTTTCTCTACCTCAAGCCAACTCTAACTCTCTTCTTACTTCAAGTCCTTATGTGCTCATATTGGACAGGCTTAGATTATGAAATCGACAATGACATCTTAGAGGTCTTCTGATGCTACATTCCTGAACTTCTGTATATGACTTGGTACCTATTTGACCCTTCTTGACTTAGCTGACCGTGAAGATGTGGTCTCAAATCCACCAGACCTACAGAGCCCATCTAGAACTTTTGTAGCTCAGCCTCTTACCAACTAGAAGGATGGTACCCATCCTAAGTCTCCCTATACCAGATGGGGCTATATTAATTCATTCATTTATTCAAAAATCACTTACAAATGTTGATTACGCATCTATTCTGTGCCGGGAGATCCAATGGATTTTTCTATATCAAAATCTGAACTTGATCATAGGCCCAATGAAAAAAAAAAAACAGGTCTGAGGACCTTACCAGCATGCACCGTCTGATGGCCAACTTTAACACAAGATCTTTGGGAAGTTGCTATAGCATCTTTGACTTCCAAGTCAGAAAGTTCCTCTTGTAACCCATGCTCTCTTCAACTTTCACCACCCAAAACTCATGGGGCATCAGAAGCAACTTCCCAAAGGGGAGACAGGAATGAGGGTCAGAGGCCAGAAAGTTACCAGGACTCATCTTCCTCAAGACATTCTCTCTTTCCTGCATCATCATGTTTTCTCTCTCTACCGGACCATGCCCACCAGCATACAAACATATATTACCTTCCAACCTTATAAATTCTTCAACACTGCACCTCTCTCTATTGATGGACCCATGGCTGTGCTCTCCTTGTGGTCTCCCTTTCTTTTCAGTCTGTCTTGAACCCATTACAACTAAATGTTCATGCCCACCATTTCAGTCTAGCTGTCATGGCAACCCAGGGACACCACATTGCCCAATCCATGGAACGTCTCCATTCCGCATCTCACTCAACCTACACCAACATTTTGTTCTTGATTATTTCCTCCTTCTTCACTTGCCCTCAGGACTCCTCTCTTAGACCCTCCCACTGCTTTACTAGTCACTCAACCTCAGTATCTTTTGCTGGATTTTTCTAGTGTTGATCACCTCTAAGCATTGGAGTTACTCAGGGCTCAGTCATCAGACCTCATTTCTTCTCCACCTACCATTCCTCCCTAGATGATGGCATCCAATCCCATGGCTGGGGGCTCTCTAGCCCGAACATCTAGCCCAAGTCTCAAATCCTCAGACTCAAATTCAGCTACTTTTTCAGCAACCTGAGATGTCTAATAAACATGACAAACATAATACCTTTAAAATCAAAGCTCAGGGGAATTCCCTGGTGGCTCAATGGTTAAGAATCTGCCTGCCAATGCAGGGGACATGGGTTCGAGCCCTGGTCCCGGAAGATCCTACATGCCGTGGAGCAATGGAGCCTGTGTGCCACAACTACTGAGCCCACGTGCCTAGAGCCCTTGCTGTGCAACAAGAGAAGCCACCGCAATGAGAAGCCCGTGCACTGCACAAAGAGTAGCCCCCACTCACCACAAGTAGAGAAAGCCCGTGCACAGCAACAAAGACCCAAGGCAGCCAAAAATTAATTAATTAATTAATTAATTTTTAAAAAAATCAAAGCTCAGGTCCCCCATCCAAACCTGCTCCTTCCTTATTCTCCTCCATTTCAATAAATGATAATTTTATTTTCCAATTGTTCAGGCCAGGAAGTTTGGAGTCTTCTTTAATTCCTTTCTTTTCCCACATCCATATTCAATCCATCAACAAATTATGTTAGTTCTTCTTGCCCATCCCCAGTGGAATATAGACTTCTTTTGGGCAGGGATTCTACTTTGTTCAACTTTCCCTCCAGTGCTTTGAATAGTGCATACCACAGAGGTGTTCAATCACAGTGGCTGAACGGAAGTTGAAAGAAGATCTGTACCCCTAGACTTCAACACCACAACATCTGTGCTGGGCCTGTTCATGCAGTTTCTTCTAGTACGATAGTGTTTGCTTTTATCCTGCTTAAGACAATTGATAATTATTTATTGTCCTTGTATTACTTAATGATGCCTTTCCTATGTGACATAAAACTCATGAGAATAGAATTGTGTGCCTTTTTGATCACAGTTTTACCCACAGATCCTTGTAGAGAGCCTGACACATATTCAATATAGTCATTCATTCATTCAAAATTAATTTATCAAGCATTTATTTTGTTTCTGGCTCTTTGAAAGGCACATAACTCAGAGATTCATAAGAATTATTTTCCTAAGAAGATATTGTATTCTATTGACAGAGAAAATGATTGAAGCAAAAAGTTGCATATGCATCTATGAAAGTATGTAAAACACTATAATTATAGCCAAAATGCTGTAGGAGGGAGACACACACACATCCCATAGCACCAGTGAAATCAGAACATTTCACACAGGAAATGACATAACATAGGATATAGGCCTTGAAACAAGGACTTGATCACAGGAGTTTTTCAAGAGGATGGTGAGAAGGAGAGAAGAGGCAAAGGCCATTCAGGGAAATAAGAAAATAATATGCAAAGGTCAACGGTCATGTTGGCTATGACACTTCGGTGTTGCAGGAAGCAGAGTGAGTGATAGGCATTGGCAGGAGGTTGGAGTTTAGTTTTCAAAGGGACCAGTGTAGGAACCCATGAAAATTCCAGCGTCTTCTCTATGGTCCCTCTCCAAAGCAAGTCGTTCATTAGCCAAGTCCTTTTGCCTGGGCTACCACCATCCCAAGCTTCAGCTAGAGCACTGGGGACTAGGAATCCTCATATCCAGATACGCTGGTGTCAAACACATTGCTTGAACATATTGTGCTCTTTAAGACCTTTGAGTCTTTTCCAGTGATAATTAGAATAAAATTCTAACTTTCCCCATGTCTAGCAAGGTATGGTCTGGCCTGGCTAACTCTTTAATCTCATCTTATACCACTTTCCACTATTCCCGATACTCAGATCCCTGGATTTTCTCAGTTCCTGAAACTTATCAGCCTCTTTCCCAGTTTGAAGGCTTTGCCCATGCTGTCCCCCATACTGGGAAAAATGCTTTAGCTGGCTCTTCTGCGGACTGCAAAGCTCATCTTAAGTGATGAATCCAGAGAGGCCTTTCCTCCCACCCAACCTATGTTTGGTCCCACCATCTTCTTGTCTTTCTTTGATCCTCATTTGTTTCCTTCTCAGCTTTTACCAGAGGTTATGATTACCTTGTTTTTCTGTTTTCTTATTTTCACCATCTCTGCACTAGAATTTAATCTTCATGAAATCAAGTATAGCTTCAGGGGTAAAGAAAACTCGGTCTCATTCAACGTGATTGCCTTGGCATGAATTGTCTTTACTACTTGTTTATTGGAGGAATGATTGTTTAACTGAATGCATGAATGGATAAATCCACCACTAGTTTTGCCCCTCATGTGTAGAATGAAGCGCCACAGAATTAGGGATGGGCAGTGATGGCCTTTTTTTTTTTTCATGGATGAACAGGATATGCCTGTTCAACTGCAGGGGGCAGGGGTCAAGGGGCAAAGAAGACTCAGGCAATAAAGATTTTGAGTGAATAAAAGATGTATTATTACCCATCATCTTTGATCCATGTGTCTGTGTGACCGAGTCCATGGTTCTCTTGCTGGTCATCCAAGTGGCAGCAAAATCCTACCTGGAAATGTCACTGCATAGGTTATCTCAGGTGTGGAACTGCTCATTCAGGGGATGTGGGGAGGATGACCAAGGCCAAGGTCAGCAGACAAGCTGCCCGGTCGGCTGGCTGCTTTGTGTGAGCTTCCTGTTTACCCTGAAGCTCTGTGTCCAGCCATTGTCCTTCCCATCTCCCTGCAGAAGAACATGGAAAAGGGGAAGAGTCAAAAACACATCGTCCAAGCTGAGATGGCTGGAAGCAGCATGGAGATTTAGAAAGAGCACAGGCCTGGGGAATCAGAGAGAAATGGATGAGTCTTAGCCCTGCCGCTCACCAAGGCGGGGCCTTGCGATTATCCTTTAATCTCTGAGCCTCCATTTACTCATCCATCAGATGAGAGCAATAGAAATACTACGACACACGACTTTTATATGCTTAAATGAAAACTACGTGTAAAGTGTTTACCGCAGTGCTTGGTACCTAGCAAGCATTACCCCAAAAATGAATAGCTTCTAGTAGTAGTAGTACTAGCAGGTTAGTGGTGGTAGTTGTAATAATAGTAGGACGAGGAGGAGAAGTTCTAATAGGATGGTGGTGGTCATTGTACTATTAGGAGTAGTAAGAAGAGGAGGAGTTGAAATAGGATGGTATGGATGGTAGTTACTGTAGCAGGAGAAGAATCAGTTGGAGTTTTGATAGAGCAGCAGTGGTGGTAGTTAGTAGTAGTAATAGGTGGTGGTAGTTATTAGTAGTAATAGGTGCAGGAGGGGTTATAGCTATGATGGTGGGGATGGTAGTGGTCATATTAGTAGTGGTAGAAATAGAACTAGTAATAGTTTCAGAAATTGTAATAGTATTAGGAACCAGTATTAACAATAATTATAATAGCAATAGTAATAGTAATGGTATAGTATAGTTTTGATAAATGTTCCTTGCATCCTCTTGGGCCCATGCTCTCAAGATCCCCAGGATTGACCAGTTAGGAGTGTATGCTGCCTAGTTTGGAAGAACCCCTGCCATGTTATGAAGTTCCAAAATTCAGATGAACATGCCCTATAAAACAATGAAATGGCTTTCAAAAGGTTCTAGCAGACAACCCTGGAGTCCACCACAAGGGGAGCAATGGGCTTCCTAAAGGACGCGCAGGGGAGTGCGCATGAGTAATTTTGATGCCCTATTTCATTCGTTACCCTTGGTAGTGCAGTAGTGAAAAGCTTAATGAAAGGGAAAGGCTGGAGGGACTGGCATTGATCTGTGCCTGCCCAATACCAGGCCTTCCTACCTGCCCCGTTTACCCCTATGCAGAAGGAAGAGGTTATTCTCATATGATCAATGAAGAAACAAAGGCTCAGGGATGTGTAGAAACTTGGCCGAGGTCATGCAGCAGGTCCCAGGAGATCTGGGATTGCAATCCAGGTGTGTCCATCTCACCAGGGACCGCCAGACCCTCCAGCCCTCACACCTGCCTCTTCCGAAGGCCGTGCTGGGTTTTTGAGCACAAAAGTCTCTGTATTCCCTTGTTCTCTTACTAACTCATGGGCGGTCATTTGTCCTCTGCTAGACTGTAAACTCCTCAAGAGAAACCAGAGGATTTTCTTTGCATCACACATAGTGCCCATTAAAAAGAAAAATAATATAAATAAAAAATAAAGCACTTTGTTGCTCAACTATCATGCGCTAACAGTTGCCCTTAAGACAAAGTTATTTGTACAAATAACCAGAGGGAAATGGAGCAGGTGTTCGGACACGTTTTTTGCTAGAAAGAAAACAGAGGGAAGATAGAGGTGAGGTGAGATCCAGTTCCATCTCTTCTTATCTGAGAAACGAGACCAGCAAATTGCATTGCCTCCCTGAGCCTCAGTTTCCACCTCTCTAAAACAACCACATTTTTCTCTTCACGTTTCGATAGTTGGAAGTAACTTCAGTCTAATACACAGCTTGGTGCCTGGTAGTTGATAAGTAGCAGCTCTGGGCAGAGAAGTTGCTGGATCCCTGGCTCAGCCGTTTACTAGCTGTGTGAGCTCGGGCAGGCTCTCGGCCATGTTGCCTCAGTTTCCTCAGCTGTAAATTGGGATGATAATAACAGGACTTCAGAGGGGGAGGACTCACTGCGTGAACACACATTTCATGTTTTGGGGGGGGGTGTCTGAGACACAGTTAGTGCTCAGTAACTTTTAGGAATTAGTGGCAATGATTGTCCATATTACATAAGATGCTTTGAGAATAAATATGAGACAGGACAATATAATATACAGAAGAGAGGATATTTGAGGTGAGGGTCGAAGCAGAGGCTGTTCTTCTAGAAGACCAGGAGGTTCCAAGATTCCGGACATAAGCAGCATAAGCATGGCATCTGGGGGGGGCGGGGCACGGGGCGTGGCTTTCATAGCGAATGGGGGACAAATTTATCGCCGGTGCCACACATCCACCTCAGGGAGCGGGGAGGAGAGGGGTGAAGCAGGAGCTGAAGGCCGCTCTTTTGATGCATCTGGAGTGACCAACCCCTCCTTCGGACACTGGCAGATTCTCACATTTATATTCCACTTAGTCTCCACGTATTTTCCTCTGCACACTGTGTACTGATTTGTCACTTTTTTAGGGTAAGATTATGTCTCTGAGTAAGCTGATTAGTGTTAGACTGATTGTTTTAAAATAACTCGAGCGGCATCTGAATTTATTTACATACATGATATTGCCTTCTATAAACACAGCTGTATGCAGAAAGAAAATTCAACGGTATTTTAGGAAGTTAAGCCAACAGTTTAGCTGTAATAAAGGCAGCCTTCTCGTTCTGGTTTCTCTTTATTTGTTTCTTTCTGGGTTAAGTTTTTCCATGAGGGATGGGCCTGAGCAGTTCTGCCCAGAAGGGTCTCAGGTACCGAGGGAGTTTTAGCTCTGGTGGCCGTGGGGCACACATAAGTCACCAGCAGGCAGCGGGTGTCTTTGAGGGCTTGACTCTGCAGAGGAAAGTGAGCTGATGTGTAGGCCTGGCACAGAGGACTTCTGTGCCAACGTGGAAACCATCACGAGTGTCAGGGCTGTTTGCAGCTTCTACCTGTGTAGGAAAAAGCTTTTTGGATCTTGTCGATTCCACGTGAATTTACTGAACACCATTCTGTGTGGCCAGGCTCTGTGTTAGCTCCTGAGATGTCGTAATAAACAAGTAAGATACGGATCCCGCCCTCAGGAACCTTAAAGTCTACTGACAGAGTCAGGCAATCAGAAGGTATGAAAATGACTTTATAATTGCAAATACAGTAGATAGAGCTGAGCGCAGGAACACATAAGGGGATAAATACACTTAGCCTGGATGTGGGTGTGGGAAGGAGAGCTAGTGGAAAGGGAAAACTCCTTTGAAGATGTGGCATTTAATCTGAGAGCTAAATAGATAGATATGAGTTGGCTAGTTGAAGAGGCAAGGAAATCGTGTCACCTGGAATTTGTCCAAAGAAGCAGAGGTAGCTGTCTAGGGGAGAGTGAGGCGAGGCTACGGATGAGGTCAGAAGCTGGAGCCAACAGGCTTGTGTGGGCCATGCTATGGATTTTCACTTTATCCTCCAAACCCTGGGAATCCATCGATGAGTTTCAGCCACTGTGTGACACGGTCAGATCTGTGTTTCAAAAAGATCACTTGGGCTGCCAGGGGAGAATGGATTTGTTGGAGACCCAACAATGCACATGGCATAATTGGCTCCTGCAGAGATACAGGTGAGAGGGGAGGGTCATTAAGGCTAAGGAAGATGGAAATAAGTAGTCAGACTGAGATAGAAGTTGGGCGTGTCATCAGTGGGGTTCATGTTTGATTGGATGTGAGAAAAGAGAAATGTCAGGTCCAATTAATTTTTTTTTTTTTGCCTGAGCAACAGTATAGTTAGTGGTGCCATTAAGGAGATAGGACAGATAGGAGAGAACCAGCTTGGGGTGGAGCTAGGAAATTAAGAGCTCTCTTTGACCATATAAAATTTAAGATGACTGTAGACTTCTAGTAGGAAATAGTGAGAAGACAGAAGAGGGATTGGTGTGTCTCGGGAAGGACTTGGGCTAAAATTTCATTTGGAGATGAAGTATGCAAAACCAGAGTAGTGGATGAGATTACCAAGAGAGAAGGTAGGGCGGGAAAAGAGGACTCCATGAAGATAGAGCTGCTGGAAAACATCTTTGTCCATTTCAGGGCACTGCAGACAGAAGTTCTGTCTGGGGAACAGTTCTCTGAAACAAGTTTTGTGTATCACAGGGTGTGACCCAGAAAGTAAGCTCTGCACACAAAACAGGGCACCGATTCCAACAAGAGGATTTACACCATTTGTCCCCCTGATGCGTCACGATGCAGGAAAATGTCAGCGTTAAACCCACAAAGGATTTATGTCAGCACTCCAACGCTGCCCATTTTTGAAATCCAGTACAGAAGAGATTTATTAGACACTGGTGCTTGATCACTTCTTCTTGGAATTTTGACTGTAACACTTTATTCTTTTGATTATTTAAGCTCTTGTTATATTTTAACCCATTGCCACAAAATCTTCTGGGTAGAGTGGAAACTTTCTTTAGTGCCCAAGGCAAGGGAAAGAAAAGCAAGAAGGAAAAAGCTGATGGGAGGATCATTTTCCTCTAAAAATGCCTCCATGTGGAAGTTATCTTAGTGGAATTGCTAACACATTTCAAGAGGCAGTTTGGTGGAAGCTGAAATGGGCCCAGATTCCAGCTCTGTCACTCAATAGCTGTGTTACCTAGAGCAGGTCACTTAACCTCTCTGTGTCTCCCTTGTCTCATCTGTAAAATAGAGAAAATGATAGTATCTACCTCATAGGTTGATATAAAGATTAGGCGAGTTAGTATATAGATTTGATTAGAAATATTTCCGACGCATATAAGTACCTCCGAAGTATTAGCTAGTATCATTTTATATAGGTGATAGGAGTGTACAACCGAGAGAAAAAAACTCAATTGTTTTCTATAATCCATCACTGATTAATTCTGTGGCTCAGGCAACCCATACCTTAGACCATATCATCCTAGGGGAAAAAAAGGATTTATTTTATCCAAAGCCCTATAACGATCTGGGTTTTTTTGGTTGTTTTTTTTGTTTTTGTTTTTGGTTAATGGTAAAATAAAATTGAAGTTATGTGCAAAAATGTTTATCACATCATTTATGATGGAGAAATATGGTAAACAACTTAAATTTCCAATAACTAGGAAATGATGAAATAAAATTTGGCCCATAAACTTGATGAAATATTAAATAGAGTTATCTTATGTACATGGAGTTACTATATGTACACATGTATGTTATATATTCAAAAATATGCTATTTTTGCTAGAAAATTCAAAATTGGGCACGGGAAGGAGACATTAATTGCGCATTTTCTGCAATGATTAAAAGTTATTGGATAGTGGGATTTATTTTTCATCTTTATATACTTCTGTGTCAAAGATAGCTACTTTTTCTGACTTTTTATTTTATATTGGCGTGTAGTTGACTAACAGTGTTGTGATACATTTGCTTTTACCACATGTTCTCAGGGTTGTTAGTGGAACAGCACAGCAGATATACATACTTCACATGAAAGATTATTAGCGTCTGAACACAGAAAACAACAACGACAATGTCGTGATAGTCTCAGGCGTACAGCAGAGTGATTCAGTTATACATACACATGTATCTATTCTTTTTCAAATTCTTTTCCCATTTAGGTTGTTACATAATACTGAGCAGAGTTCCCTGTGCCATACAGTAGGTCCTTGTTGGTTATGCATTTTAAATATAGCAGGGTGTACATGTCAATCCTGAACTCCCTAACTACCCCTTCCCCTCACCCTTCCCCCACAACCATAAGTTTGTTCTCTAAGTCTGTGAGTTTGTTTCCATCTTGTAAATAAGTTCATTTGTATTATTTCTTTTTAGACTCCGCATATAGCATATAAGCGATATCATACATACGATATTTCTCCTTCTCTGCCTGATTTACTTCACTCAGTGTGACAATTTCTAGGTCCATCCATGTTGCTGCAAATGGCATTATTTCATTCTTTTTAATGGCTGAGCAATATTCCATTGTATATATGTACCACATCTTCTTTATCCATTCCATCTGTCAGTGGACATTTAGGTTGCTTCCATGTCTTGGCTATTGTAAACAGTGCTGCTATGAACGTTGGGGTGCATGTATCCTTTCGGACCATGTTTTTCTCCAGATATATGCCCAGTAGTGGGATTGCTGGGCTGTATGGTAGTTCTGTTTTTAGTTTTTTAAGGAACCTCCATACTGTTCTCCGTAGTCGCTCTACTAATTTACATTCCCATCAAGAGTGTAGGAGGGTTCCCTTCTCTCCACACCCTCTCCAGCATTCATTGTTTGTGCATTTTTTGACGATAGCCATTTTGATTGGTGTGAGGTGATATCTCGTAGTTTTGATTTGCATTTCTCTAATAATTAGCGGTGTTGAACATCTTTTCATGTGCCTCTCGGCCATCTGTATGTCTTCTTTGGAGAAACGTCTATTTAGGTCTTCTGCCCATTTTTTAAAGATAGCTACTATTTTTATAATCAGATATATTGAAATAAAATTTACATAAAATAAAATTTACCAATTTGGGGAGTATAATTGATGAGCTTTGATAAATGTATCCAGTTGTGTAAAACCATTTCTACAATCAAGATATAGGACACTTTCATCCCGAAAGCTCCCTTGGGCCCTTTTGCAGTCACTTCCCTCCTCCCATCCCAGACCCTAAAAACCACAGGTTTACTTTTCATGGGTTTAATTTTTCTGTATCTAGAATTTTATATAAATGGAATCCTACTGTATATAGTCTTTGAGCCTCACCACCTTCACTTATCATGCTTTGGAGATCCAATCATGCTGTTGAACGTATCAGTAATTTGTTCTTTTTTACTGCTGAGTGATAGTCCATTGTATGGATATATCACAGTCTATCTATTCACCGGTAGACAATCATCTGAGTTGTTTCTAATTAGGGGTTAAGTAAAGCTGGAGCACTGTAGTACCGTCTTTGCGTAAACACAAGTTTTCATTTAACTTTGGTAAATACCTAGGAGTGGGATTCTCAGGTTGTAGGGTGTGTATTTCACTTTATTAAAAACTGCCAAATGGTTTTCCAAAGTAGCTGTACCATTTCACATCCCCACCAGCAATGTATGAGTGTTCCAGTTGCTCCACATTCTAACCAGTAATTGGTAGTATCTGACTTTTAAATTTCAGCCATTCTAGTGGATGTGTAGTTGTATCTCTTGTGGTTTTAATTTACATTTCCCTAGGAACAAATGATGTGGAGCATATTTGCCATTTGTGTCTCTCTTCTTTGGAGAAGTTTACCTTAAAATGTTTGCCAATTTTTTTTTTTTTATACAGTTGGTTGTCTTCTTATTGTTATGCTGCAAGACTTATTTTGGTATTCTGGTTATAATTCTTTTATCAGATATTCATTTTACAAATGTTTTCTCCCAGTCTTGTAGTTCTTTTAAACAGCAAAAGTTTTAATTTTGATGAAGTCCAACTTATCACTATTTTTCTTTTATACTTCATGATTTTGGTATTCTTACCTTTAAATTCAGTTTTTAAATAGATATAAGGCCATACTGGTTATCTATTTCTTCTTGAAGCAACTTTGGTTGTTTGTGTCTTTCAAGGGATTTGGCAATTTTGTCTGTTATCAAATGTGTTGAAATGAAGTTGTTCATGATATTCCCTTATTGTCCTTTTAAGGTCTGCAAGATCTATTGTGATCTCTTTTTTTGATACTTCATATTTTAAATTTGTGTCTTCTCTCCCTCATTCTCTCTCCCTCTTGCCCCCTCTTTCTCTGGCTTCTCTCTTCTGTGCATGTACATGTGTGTGTGTGTGCGTGTGTGTGTGTGTGTGTGTGTGTTCAGTCTGTCTAAAGGTATACTAATTGTATAGATCTTTAAAAGAACGTACTTTTTGTTTCATTGATTTTCTTGCTTGTTGTTCTGTTTTCACTGATGATTGCTCTTTATTTTTTCCTTGCTTCAGCTTCCTTTGTTTTAATTTGCTTTTCTTCCAATTTATCAAGGTAGAAAAACAAAGACCACTGACTTGAGACCTTCTTTTTTCTAATATAAGTATTTAATGGTATAATTTTCCCTCTAAGTGCTGCTTAAGCTGCATCTCACAGATTTCAATATCCTGTATTTTCATTTTCATTCATTTCAAAATTTTATCTAATATCTCTTTTGATTTCTTCTTTGGTCAGTGAATTATTTAATAGTTTTTAGTTTAATTTTCAAATGTCTGGGAATTTTCCACATATTCTTCCTTTATTGATTACTAATTTAATTCCATTATAGTCAAAGAACATATTTTACATGATTTCAATGGTGTTAAATTCACTGAATCCTGTTTTATGGCCCAGAATATAATTTATCTTGGTGAATATTCAGTGTGCACTGAAAAATAATGTGTATTATACTGTTAATGGGTAGAGTATTCTATAAATGTCAAGTAGGTCAAATTGGTTGGTAGTGTTGTTTGAGTCTTCTACATTCTTACTGATTTTCTGTCAACTTGTTCTATCATTTACTGAGAGAGGAGCCTTGAAGTCTCCAAATATAATTATGGGCTTGTCAATTCCTAATTTCAGGTCTATCATATTTTGCTTCATGTAATTTGAAGCTCTCTATTAGGATTGCTATGTCCTCTTGATGAATTGACCCCTTGACTATAAGAAATATCCTTCTTTATCCTTGGTAATATTCCTTTTTCTCAAGTCTACTTTTTCTGATATTAATATAGTCTCTCCAGCATTCTTTTAACTAGTGTTTGCTTGGTATATCTTTTATCATATTTTTACTTTAAACTGTCTCTGTTTTTATGTTTGGAGTGGGTTTAGAGCACATAATTGAGTGTGATGGTTAATTTTATGTGTCAACTTTGCTAGGCTATGGTACCAATTGTTTGGTCAAACACCAGTCTAGTTGTTGTTGTGAAGGTAATTTTTAGATGAGGTTAACATTTAAATCAGTAGACTTCAATTAAAGCAGATTGACCTACCAAGTGTGGGTGAGCCTCATCCAGTCAGTTGAAGGCCTTAAGAGACTGAAGTCCCCCAAGGAAGAAGTAATTCTGCCTCCAGATTGCCTTCAGACTCAAGATTGCAAAATCATTTCTTCCTGATGTCTCCAGCTGTTGGCCTGCCCTGAACATTTTGGACTTGCCAGCTCCACAACTGCATGAACCAATTCCTTAAAGTAAACCTCTCATCCTGTTGGTTCTGCTTCTCTAAAGAACCCTGACTAATACATTGGGTTTTGCTTTTTTTATGCAATGTGATGATATCTGACTTTAACTGAAGTGTTTAGACCATTTACATTTAATGTAATTATGGATGTAGTTGAGTTTTCTGTCATCTTGCTATTTGTTTTATATTTAATCCTTCTGTCCATTCTTTTTTTTTCTTCTTTTCCTGCCTTCTTTTGAACCAAATGAGTAATTTAAATTTTTATTTTATCTCCATTATGGCTTATTGTTCTACCTCTTTGTCTCTCTTTAAATGGAAATCTGGGGTTATTCCTTATTCCAGTGTGAGATATCTATATCTATATAGAGAGATATAGAGATATAAAACTTATTACAGCCTACCTTCAAATATTATACCACTTCAGGTGTAGTAGAAGACCCTTACAACAGTATACATCTACTTCCCTTTTCCTAAGTTTTATGATATTTGTGTCATATATTTTACTTTTATAGATCTACTAAATCCCACAATAAATTGTTATTTTGCTTAAGTAGTAAATTCTTTTGAAAGAGTTTTTAAAATGAGGGGAAAAAGTTATATTTACTTATATATTTACTATTTCCAGTACTCTTCATTAATCTGTTTAAATTAAAATTATCTTCTACCATTTTATTTTACATAATTTTCAACAAGGAGTCTTCTGTAATTTTACTCTTTGTTCTTCTGTACATAATTTGTAATATTTCTCTGGATGCTTTTAAGATTTTCTTTTTATCTCTGTGTTTCAGCAATTTGATTTTGATGTACTTTGGTGGGGTTTTCTTTGGGTTTATTCTGCTGTGGTTTGTTGAGCTTCTTGGATCTGTGGGCTTATAGTTTTCATTGAATTTGTAAATTTTTCAGACATTGTTTTATCAAATATTTTTCTGTCTCCTCCACCTCCTTCTGGGAATCCAGTTACTTGTATGTTAGAATGCTTTACATTTTACTAGAGGTTGCTAATCCTTTGCTCATTTTTCTGTATCCTTCCTCACTGGCCTTCATTTTGTTTACTTTCTATTGCTATATCTGCAAGGTTGTTAATTTTTTATTCTGCAGTGTCTAATCTGTTAATCTCATTTAATGTATTTTTCACTTCAGATATTATATTTTTCATGTCTATATGTTCCCTTTGGGTTTTTAAAATATATATTTCATTTCTCTATCCATCATGCTCACATTTTCCTTTACCTGCTTGAACATATGGGATATGTTTATAATTGTTTTATAATTATAATAACTGTTATTTCTGGTTCTGATTCAACTGATTGATTTCTCTCCTGGTATTTGGTCATATTTTCCTGATTTTTTGTATGTCTGAAAATGTTTGACTTAATGTAGGATATTTTTAATATATTGTTGATTGCTGGATTTTCTTGTATTTGTGACTCCCAGGTAAGTTATTTAGAATTAGTTGGATCCTTTTGAGGCTAACTTTTAAGCTTTGTTATGCTGATCAGAATTTAATTTAGCCCAACTACTAAGGTAATAGCCCTCTGAGGATTCTATCTAATACCCTGTGTTTTTTCAAGATCTTTTCTCTAAGGCTGGTGGGAAGACAAACTATTCTTGTTGTGTGAGCTCTAGGAACTTTTCTGTCTACTACTCTCATAGGTCATTTCCTCTCACTCATGAACAAATTAATACTCAGCCAAAGAATCAAGGGTATCCCCATGTAGATTTCCCAGGCTCTTTCTCTTGCATCTCTCTTGCCATCTTACTTTCTCCCACAAATTTCTGTTGCCTTGGCTTTTCTGAACTCTGACTTGTGTCTCCTCAACTCAGACTGAGTTGGGTATGTTTAGGTTTTCAGTCTCTATGGTCTGTCCTGGTTAACTGACTCTGGGTAGTAAGTTGTTAAAATCATAGTTTGTTTGCCTTTCAGGAATCATAGTCCTCTGGTGTCTGTTGTCAAATGTCTAAAAACTATTGAATATATAACTATAATTATATAGATATAATTTATTTCTTCTTGTTTAAAGTGAGAAGATAAATCGGTCTTTGTTATTTAACATTGGTCAGAAATAGAAATCTGGAGAAATTTTTTATTCCAGTGTTTTTCTGACAACTAATAATTTAATTATAAATTGTGAACCTTTTATAATATAGGGATATATGTTTTAATGGTGAAAATCAGGATAAATGTTCATGTGTGCATTATTGCTATCATGCCAGCTATACAAAATCATAGTATAAAAAGATATTGTGGTCCTAATTGTGGGTATCTTTAGATGCTAGGACTATACAGCATGTTTTTTGTCTTCTTTTTTTTTTATATTTTCCTAATGTTTTATAGTGGAAATTTAGAAATTGCTTTTATTTTAGAAAAATGAACTTTATTTTAAAATTATTAAAAAATACTTTTATGCTGAGAAAGCAAACCTAGAATAGAAAGCGCTCAGCTATAAAAATGTATGTAAATGAATTAACATGCATATGCAGATTACCTCTTTAGGTGCCCAATCCTGGGCTTGACATTCTCCCCTCATATTGTACTTATTTCCAAAATATAATTGGGGCTTATAGTAAGCACAGATACAATAAAATAATAAAATCAAGATGGAGATACAAGTTCAAAATACAGGAAATAAAGTGAGTGGCAAGTGTACGGGTTGAGTGGAGAACGGTGGGAGGGGCATGGAAAGGAAGCAATGTAATTTTAACAGAAAGCCTAGACTCAGGGTAACTTTGGAAATGGAACACAAAATTTATCTGTGAGCTTACTGGCAGCCAGAACAAAGAGGGAAAGAGGGGGATTTGGAGCTTGCAGAGTTAAATCAAAAATTAGCTCTTCTGAAGATTCCTTTTTCAATTTTGTATTTTTCAGTTCTGACTTCTAAAAGATTTTCACATAAATGAGATCAAAGAAACGCTCAACAGATAGAAGTGTTGTGCTTAGCTCTTTGAGGACAAAAGAGAATGCCAGGCATAGACCCTTTGCTTAATGAAACTGGGATCCAAGAAGGTAGGGAAGACACATGCATAAACCTGGAATAGTTTGAGACTAAAACGAGACAGCGTATGATTGAGCTTAAAGTCAAAAGCCTGCAAGATTCCAGTTAGAGGTCGACCTTTGGTTCTTAATGGATGCGTGAGGATGGCTAAGCGCAGGGGAAGGAAAAGGCATTCTAGAGGAAATGCACAACAGAGGAAGGCCAAGAGGGAGGTGAGGGCATTGCACATGGCCTGGGAAGGTGCTGAATGTGACCGTTGGGAGCAGCAGGGATGTGGAAATAAACTCACTGCCTCTCAAATGAGAGATTATTCCATTCAAGTCACACCAGTAGTCCTGAGTGTCATGGTGGAGGAAGCATTGACCATAGACCCACAGGCTCTCAGTTTAAATCCTATCTTGGCTAAATTAAAGGAATTAAAGGAAAGAAATGCAATACCTACCACCTTAAGGCTTCAATAGAGCTAAATGAAGTTTCATATTTTAATACATGCTATGCACCAGGCTCTGTCATACGTATTAAGGTGTTTTGTTGTATTTTAAAAGAATGAAATAATGCCATTTGCAGCAACATGGATGGACCTAGAGATTATCATACTACGTGAAGTAAGGCAGACAGAGAAAGACAGCTATAATATGATATCTCATATATGTGGAATCTAAAAAATGATACCAATGAACTTATTTACAAAACAGAACCAGACCCACAGATGTAGAAAACAAATTTAGGTTACCAAAGAGGAAAGGGCAGGGGAGGGATAAATTAGGAGTTTGGGATTAACATAAACACACTACTATATATAAAATAGATAACCAACAAGGACCTACTGTATAGCACAGGGAACTATACTTGATATCTGGTAATAACCTATAAGGGAAAAGAATCTGAAAAAGAATAGATATGTATATGTATAATGAATCACTTTGCTATACACCCGAAACTAACACAAAATTGTAAAGCAACTATACTTCAATAAAAAAATAAATAAATAAAAATAATAAAACACCTCACACACAGGAGGGAGTGCTTTTGAGTCCAAACATAGTCTTCACAATTTTTATAATATAC
The DNA here is from genome assembly GCF_965194825.1 of Balaenoptera physalus. NCBI lineage: Eukaryota > Metazoa > Chordata > Mammalia > Artiodactyla > Balaenopteridae > Balaenoptera > Balaenoptera physalus. The sequence continues at coordinate 59,977,802 of NC_138900.1, read as the reverse complement.
TGATGTCACAAGGCATTTTTGGCCAGCAGAACTAAGATTCAGAATTTCTCATGGAAAGTTTCTGACTCTGAGCCCACAATTTAGCATAGAAATTTTGTTTTGTCGATTACTTCAAAGAGGAGTTTGGTTTTGTTGAAAGGGCTAGGAAGACAGCAGAACAGATGCAGTTTCTAGTCTGGCTTTAATTTGAACCTGAGTTTGAGAGCCTACGGTTAGAAAATTGAGGGCCTGAAACATTCATCTTGCTGGTGTGTGTGTATGTGTGTGTGTGTGTGTGTGTGTATTGTTGTTGTTTTTGTGTCGAGTCCTCTGGAAAGAGAAGCAAGCTGCTCTGGGATTGAATAAGAGAAACCATGAGTTTCTTTGAACAGCCATGACCAGCGTTGGCCCTTGTACCAGCCAGGGTCCAGTCAGGAAAACACAAACCACACGGTTTCAGCTAAAAATTCAATAAAACACCTTGATTACACAGACACTGGAAGACTTAAAAAGCAAAAATGGAAACAGTGAGGTCACATAGCAGTAATACCTGTAGGAGGCAGCTGCCACGCCTAGGGCCGGTGAACAGAGGGTAGGTATTAGGATCTCAGAATCCAGGAGCTCAGAAGAGAAGAGACCCGGTGGACCAGAGACCCAGACCTCCGAGGCACGGTTGATTCCCAGCTCTGGCTCAGGGGAGGGACCCTGGGAGCTGGGGCTCCCACCGTTGGTTGACTCCAACAGTGGCTGTAGGGAGGAAGGACAATTGCCAAGTTGAAGCAAGGCTGAGAGGCCAGCAAGCCGAGAAGGTAGCAAACCCCTTCTGCCTTCATCACCCTGCAGTCTGCCTCCAGCACCCCCTAACGGCAGGTCCTAAGGTGGCACCAGCTGCAGGCCCGAGGGGTGCGGAGCGCCAGCCCGGGGCACGGAGCGGCCTGGAGAAGAGGCCGGTGTGAATGAGACCCAGAGCATGACCAGGTTCCTTTCTGGGGTCTCACACTGGCCAGCACAGGATGGGAGTGCTCTCCGGCTGTGTGAAAATGAGACGCAACAGGCCTCTTCTTGAGGAACGACTGTATAGGCTGTGTGCCGAGATGAAAGCATGCACGTTTCTTTCTTTACTTCATCCTGACAGTAACCAAGAGATGAGTATTACTAGTTACGTTTTACTAGTAATACTAGTAAAGTAGAGGATCTGAAGCCCGGAGAGTTTATGCAACTTTCGAAGGGTTGCAAAGCTAGTAGGTGGGAGAGAGAAAAAATAAACGGAGAACTCAGTGACTCCAACATAATTCCCTTTTCACTCACACGAACCTGACTTACACACCCATCAGGCAATTACATCTTTCCCGCTAATGGGCGAGTTCCATGAGGTCAGGACCACGTAGGACCTGCTGGAAGGTGCATGCAGGTAACCGGCACCGGGTACACAGATGTTCTCTAAACAACGGTTGAATAAACAAATGAATATGTTTAACTCCCTTTAGTCTTCTTTTAGTGTGATAGGAAAATGTCCACATATATAATTTGATACCCAAACACAGATAAATCATGGGTAATCCATGTGTATGTCTAAAATGTATTTTAGCACTGCACCAAGGAAAGCAAATGCTTTTGAAGCCAGGGGCGGGGGGACGGGACACGTGACACTAACGTGCTCGTCTTTCCTTCTTCTGAGGGACAACATGTAACCTTAAAATGAGGCAATGGGAATACACATGTGATCTCTGAATTAACCATCCCATTGAACTCTGGTCTCTTCCTGCCCCTCCCCCAGCCCATCCCCCACCCAAGCACAGCCTATCATTAGCTGCTCTCTGGAATCGACAGTAGAGTAATTTGAACTCTGGCTCCCAAGGGCCTATTCTTTTACTTCCTGCTGTAGGAATACGGGCATATTGATTAGATATCAGACCGTAATGGGCTTCCAATCTCTCTGCCTTAAGATATATGACGGAGATGACAGGAAACAGATACCCTGTTACTACTTGTAAATACTCTGGTTGAACAAAATGGTTGCTAACCACTTCGGTGCCGTGTACTTTCACCACCAGGAAGAAGCTACTATAACACTCTTTCCAGTATAATTTCCTGGAAAAGGAAGGCCTGGAATTTCCAGGACTGTCATCGACTCTGGAAACTCTGCAGGAAGGAAGACTTCCCTTCAGAGTGAACCCTTGAGAGTTGATCCGATTGCTCAGATGCAAACCCAATAGCATCTTCAGCCCGTTTGCCCCCATGTGACAGCTGTGAGGGAGGAGGGGTTGGAGGCTGAGCAGAGGCCAGAGCAGGGCTCCTCCCCTTATACGTAAGACCTAAAGTCAGTACTTCTAGGGGCCTCAACTTCCTCATCTGTGAAATGCGGAAACAATCCCATTCCCAGCACCCCTGCAAAGATCGAGTACAGCAGTGCATCCAGAGGAGCTAGGACGGTGCCTGGTGCCTGCTTCATTCTCCTGCCTTCCCCCACCCCTGCCTGCCCCTGGAAATAGCAGATTTCCCGTTGCTGGAATTACGACAGTCCTTTGGGTTGGGGAAGAGGCAGCCATGCACAGCATAGCTCCTAGTGTGGCACAGTCCAGGCCCCCAAAGAGCACACCGTGGTGGCATCTGTAGGCAAATGGGCCAAAAGTCCCAAGCTGAGCTGAGCTTTGTCAGCACGGGAGCGAATCCTGGTTCCACATTGCCGATGGCAGCCTGGCCCAGGCACTGATAACTGCCTGTTCGAAGTTGACCCGGGTTTGTTTGGTGGGTTTTGCCCACTCCCTGCACCAGGCCTATGACGTTTGTGTTAGCAGGACCCTGACTCACAGCTTGATCACTGCAGAGGTAGATGCGAGTTGACTGGTGGCATCTTCCTCCTCCTGGGGGCCCGGCAGACGCCAAGGAGAAGCTTCCACGCTGCCCTCCCTGATATGGGTTTGATTTTGCACAGGAGGGTGTGTCTTCTACTGCATCATCCATTTCCTTCCCTTTTCTTATCACAGCAAAGAGGACTCAAAAACAAATTGAACGCTGGTTCCAGAAGGATTCCAAAGGATGACTGTAAACTTTTAAGGGGGAATAAAATGCGAGTTTATACATTTTTAATTATGCCGGGCCTGAAGCTCATACTCATTTATTACTAGTGATATCAGCCAATTATCTGCCACTTCTCTAATCTTTGCCCTGCAAACAGACGTGACCTCTGGTCAAGTAAGATAAATAGAGGATTAAAAATGGCTACCTGCTGAGAACTGATTGAAAAAGAGGGAACAAAACGCCAGGAGCTCAAGTTAATCCTGGACTCTTTCCCAGCCTTTTCTAGGCTTTTGCTTCTGTGGGTGAAGACAAACTCAAGTGGACCCAACCTCCTCTTTGCTAACATTTCCCTGTTTCTCCTTCCTCCCCTGCCCCCATTAGAGTAAGGAGATCAATAAAACCAGCCTTGAGAGAGGAAGGAAACGATCTCCAGGCTGATATCAAATGCCATATCTCCGCAGCATGTGGAAGAGGGCCAGTGAGCAGTGAGTGACCTGCCTGCACATTCCAGAAACACCGAATTCATATTATTGGCTTCATCAGCGTTGTCCCTCCTGGAGGTTGCTCTTAATTAGCCCAGGAGACGATTAAAGAAAAGAACTATGACCGTTAGCTTCAATACAGAGGGATCTGGCCAAGAAAGAAGCAGAGACACAAAATGATGGGCGCCATTGATCCAGTGCTCTGTTTGGACCAGGCCCCGTGCTCAGTTCCTGAGGTGCAATATCTCCTTTCATCCTTGTAACAACTCTTTGAAGACAGTCTTGATTATTCCTGTTCTACAGATGAGCATAACTGAGGCTTGAAGTTAGGAAGCTTGTCCTCATTTGCACCGCTGATCATTCACACAGACGTCTGCCCGACCCTTCCCCAGCACCCCAAATCCCAAAATGAAGGCTGACTCTGAGTCCCCATCATGCTACTTGCTCTCCAGCAGCAGAATAAAGGAGGAGGTACAGAGAGGTCATTTAATCCAGCCACTGATTTTTCAGATGAGGAAGCATAGTTCAGAGATAGAAAGTGACTTTCCCAAGGTCACACAGCAGAGCTATGACTCCTGATTCTGGACTGTCAGCCCCAGGCTTTTGGCAAAGATAAAACACACTTGTCTGGGCTTCCCTGGTGGCGCAGTGGTTGAGAGTCTGCCTGCCAATGCAGGGGACACGGGTTCGAGCCCTGGTCTGGGAGGATCCCACATGCCGCGGAGCAGCTGGGCCCGTGAGCCACAATTGCTGAGCCTGCGCGTCTGGAGCCTGTGCTCCACAACAAGAGAGGCCACGATGGTGAGAGGCCCGCGCACTGCGATGAAGAGTGGTCCCCACTTGCCACAACTGGAGGAAGCCCTCGCACAGAAGCGAAGACCCAACACAGTCATAAATAAATAAATAAATAAATAAAAGAACGTGAATTTCTAAAAAAAAAAAAAAAAAAAAAAAAACACACTTGTCTGCTGTGCCTGCATCATTCCCTTAGACATTAGCAGGAAATACACAACTCCTCAATGACATGGAACTATAAGGGCCAGAAAAATGGAACTATAAGGGACAGAAGTTTGACATAATACAAGTGAATTTCATGGGTTATTTTATTTATTCAACAAACGTTTATTCAGCACCAATTATATATAAAGCATGGTTCAGGTGCTGAAGTTTTGGCAATGAAAAATAGGTATATACTAAAAGTGTGTGTGTGTGTTTCTTTTCTTACTTTCAAGTAGTTACACTAGAGTTAAATTTGAGCTTATAAGTAAAATGAGGTAAACAAGATTTTTAAAAGATTAATAAAAACTGCAACTACCTATAGACATGCATTACAAATTAAGGCATCAAAACATACATTTGCTTCAGAATTTATCTTGGTCACCCAATATGCTTTTTACAGTATTGAATGAATCAAGTTTTTTTGAATTTGCTAGTTGTAAAAGTAAATAAAAACAAACTAAAGTAAAAGCACTTCTAAATTAGATGTTCTTACCTATGAGTAAAATGCTGAGTATTTTAGAAAGAAGGAATAATGACATGATCATTTGCTGAGTACTTACCGGGGATTCCATAGACATTACCTCACTTAATCCTCTGGAAACTCTTGCAAGGTGCTATTATCTCCATTTTACAGATGGAAAAATGAAAAGAGTAACAGAGTCTCACTAAGACCTGACAGCAAAGAAATAGCCAAGTTAATTGCAGAGCTGATATTTTAGGTAAGATACCTCCCCGCTTACCCACAAGAGGTTTGTTAAGGTTATATAATAAAGATAACATCACAGTGATAAAATAATAATCATATATTAAGCATTTGCAGTGTAGCAAGTATTATGCTAAGCACATTTCAGACATTATCCTATTTGATCCTCACAACAAACCCAGGAGGGAAGTACTATTATTAGCTCCATTTTACAGAGAAGAAAACAAAAAACACAGAGAGGGTAGGTAACCTGTCCAGGGTTACACAGCTAGTACAAAATAGAGACAGGAACCAAACCCAGTAAGTGCAGCTCCAGCCATACACTCTTTCTTTTTTAAAAAAAGAACATCTTTATTGGAGTATAATTGCTTTACAATGTTGTGTTAGTTCCTCCTGTATAACAAAGTGAATCAGTTATATGTACACATATATCCCCATATCCCCTCCCTCTTGCATCTCCCTCCCACCTTCCCTATCCCACCCCTCTAGATGGTCACAAAGCACCAAGCTGATCTCCCTGTGCTATGCAGCTGCTTCCCACTAGCTATGTATTTTACATTGAGTAGTGTATATATGTCCATGCCACTCTCTCATTTCGTCCCAGCTTACCCTTCCCCCTCCCTATGTCCTCAAGTCCATTCTCTATGTCTGCATCTTTATTCCTGTCCTGACCCTAGGTTCTTCAGAACCTTGTTTTTTGGATTCCATATACATGTGTTAGCATACAGTATTTGTTTTTTCTCTTTCTGACTTACTTCACTCTGTATGACAGACTCTAGGTCCATCCACCTCACTACAAATAACTCAATTTCGTTTCTTTTTATGACTGAGTAATATTCCATTGTATATATGTGCCACATCTTCTTTATCCATTCATCTGTCAGTGGACACTTAGGTTGCTTCCATGTCCTGGCTATTGTAAATAGTGCTGCAATGAACACTGTGGTACATGACTCTTTTGAATTATGGTTTTCTCAGGGTATATGCCCAGTAGTGGGATTGCTGGGTCATATGGTAGTTCTGTTTTAAGTTTTCTAAGGAACCTCCATACTGTTCACCATAGTGGCTCTATCAATTTACATTCCCACCAACAGTGCAAGAGGGTTCCCTTTTCTCCACACCCTCTCCAGCATTTATTGTTTGTAGATTTTTTGACGATGGCCATTCTGACCAGTGTGAGGTGATACCTCATTGTAGTTTTGATTTGCATTTCTCTAATGATTAGTGATGTTGAGCATCCTTTAATGTGTTTGTTGGCAATCTGTATATCTTCTTTGGAGAAATGTCCGTTTAGGTCTTCTGCCCATTTTTGGATTAGGTTGTTTGTTTTTTTGATATTGAGCTGCATGAGCTGCTTGTATATTTTGGAGATTAATCCTTTGTCAGTTGCTTCGTCTGCAAATATTTTCTCCCATTCTGAGGGTTGTCTTTTCATCTTATTTATGGTTTCCTTTGCTGTGCAAAAGCTTTTAAGTTTCATTAGGTCACATTTGCTTATTTTATTTTTATTTCCATTTCTCTAGGAGGTGGGTCAAAAAGGATCTTGCTGTGATTTATGTCATAGAGTGTTCTGCCTATGTTTTCCTTTAAGAATTTTATAGTGTCTGGCCTTACATTTAGGTCTTTCATCCATTTTGAGTTTATTTTTGTGTATGGTGTTAGGGAGTGTTCTAATTTCTTTCTTTTACATGTAGCTGTGAAGTTTTCCCAGCACCACTTATTGAAGAGGCTGTCTTTTCTCCATTGTATATTCTTGCCTCCTTTATCAAAGATAAGGTGACCAGATGTGCGTGGGTTTATCTCTGAGCTTTCTGTCCTGTTCTATTGATTTATATTTCTGTTTTTGTGCCAGTACCATATTGTCTTGATTACTGTAGCTTTGTAGTATAGTCTGAAGTCAGGAAGCCTGATTCCTCCAGCTCTGTTTTTCTTTCTCAAGATTGCTTTGGCTATTTGGGGTCTTTTGTGTTTCCATACAAATTGTGAAATTTTTTGTTCTAGTTCTGTAAAAAATGCTATTGGTAGTTTGATAGGGATTGCATTGAATCTGTCGATTGCTTTGGGTAGTATAGTCATTTTCACAATGTTGATTCTTCCAATCCAAGAACATGGTATATCTCTCCATCTGTTTGTATCATCTTTAATTTCTTTCATCAGTCTCTTATAGTTTTCTGCATACAGGTCTTTTGTCTCCTTAGGTAGGTTTATTCCTAGGTATTTTATTCTTTTTGTTGCAGTGGTAAATGGGAGTGTTTCCACTAATGACAAAAAATCGGAAACAGCCCTACACTCTTAATCATTATGCTAAATTATCTTTCCAGTAAGAAAAAATACAGTTTAGCATGGATAAGTGCATTGTCCTGAAATATAGTTTTATATGCCAGGTCAAAAGATTCCAGAAGGATGGAAGGGGGGAAAAAAGCCAAACATCAGAGAACAATGAAATCAAGAATTCTAGAAATATCATCATATCACAGTTATCACTTACTTCAATGAATGCAAATATGGCTTAACTGGGAAGCAATTGCCCCAGACTCTATTTTCACTTAGGAATTGGATGCATTTTTACCCTTCGACACATATTGTATTACATATTTCCTTCTCTAACACAGGGTATACAGAGAGGTCCATGCCAAAAGCTCTAATTTGTATACACTTCTGGTTAAGGGACTTTTGATTCCCCTAATGCATTTCTTACCCAGCAAGGCTATTCCTAGAGGTGAAGAACCCTTGTTCATTGTTTCCTGCAATAAACATGCCTGGATTTTTGGTGCAGTTAGACGTGGGATTAGCAAAGTTTCTTCCACCCAATCTGGGAAGGTTTTCTCCACACTGGGAAATGCTGACTTGCTTCCCCCATCATTTTGCCCTCATGGTTTCCCAGGGGCTTCCAGAATGCTCTCTGAATGCCCTACTCCACTTTATTCTTTATGCTTCAGGGCACAGGAATATTTGGCTGTAGGGGCCTTTTCCTTTGCTGCACTGTTTGTCTGACTCATAAACAATTCTCCAGGTCACCCTTAGCCAATATGAGCATCTTGTCCTCATAAATACCAACAAGCATTTCACAGAAATATCATTACTACCCATGGATGAGGGTCATCTAAGAAGCAGAAGTTCAGAAAAGGAAAAAGGGCTAACATTTTTTAAGCTCCTATCTGATGCCAAGTACTTTACATACATTATCTCATTTAATTGTCATAAAAACCCTGAGAAATTGATGTTACTTGCTACATTTTATAGATGAGGAAACTGAGGCATCTGATATGCCAAAGTCTGCAAAATGAGTTTAATATTAATAATTACAGCTAGCACTCATTATTTTCTTGCTATGTACCAGAAACTGCCTTTACTACTCTACAAATATTAGTTCATTTAGTTCCACAATAACACTTAGAGGTAAGCATAATTGTTATCTCAGTTTTGTAGTTGAGAAAACTGAAGTGCAGAGATGTTAAGCAAATTTTCCAAAGTCAAACAGCTATGAAGCAGTTTGAAACCAGAAAGTATGATTTTTAGTGGGCAGTCTTGAGATAAAATGAACAGCTACCAATTTTCCCAACAAATAAAAGAGTAAGTTTCTAAGACCACCATTTTAGATATATAAATGGAAGGAACTAGCTCTGGGCAATTGCCAGTCTTGGGATTTAGGGTCAGACAGTAGTAACTGGAGGACTGGTTCTGCTGCTTCCAGCTCTGTGGTCTTGGGCAAGACAGCTGTGGGCCTAATCACACCTGCCTTCCAGGCAGAGCTGCAAATAGCATAAGAGGGAACTTAGGAAGTGGAAAATCACAACTGTAACTGAGGTCCAAGTATTGGTAGAACCACAGAAAACCTCACAATGACCCTGCTTCTACAGAGGAATCAGGAAAGACAAATATCATATGATATCATTTATATGTGGAATCTAAAAAAAATGATACAAATGAACTTATTTACAAAACAGAAATAGAGTCACAGATGTAGAAAAAAACTTATGGTTACCAGGGGGTAAGGGGGATAAATTGGGAAATTGGGATTGACATATACGTACTACTATATAAAATAGATAACTAATAAGGACCTACTGTGTAGCACAGGGAACTCTACTCAGTACTCTGTAATGACCTATATGGAAAAAGAATCTAAAAAAGAGTGGATATATGTATATGTATAATTGATTCACTTTGCTGCATGGCAGAAACTAACACAACGTTGTAAATCAACTATACGCCAATAAAAATTTTTTAAAATATTATTAAAGAATATTAAAAAAAGAGGACTCATCCTCCTAGTGTAGGACCACAGCTTAATAGAAAGTGTTTCCATTTTAAATTTCTCACCAAAACAGCTACTTTCGATTTGGAAGAACAAACAAACAAACAAACAAAAATCCTTACAAACAGTCCAGGAAATTAACTATGTATTTTTCTTTCATTGGACTTGATTTTTAAGAAAGAAGATAGCACAGAAATGTGTAAAATAAAAGAGAAAGTTTCCACCTGTTTTGCGGGAGAGATTTTTAAGGGGTATGTACTATCGATATTGTTCTGCACTTGCTTGTCTCAGGAACATATCATGGACATTCTCTCATGTCAGGATGTGTGGGTCTACTTTTTTGTTGGTAGCTACAGCAATCCTATTATGTGGAGGTTTCATCACTTGTTGTTTTATTCCGCTATTGATAGATATATAGTGTGTTTCCTGCTAGCTTTAGTTATTACAGCTGCAAAAAGCACTTATAGTATATTTACGTATATATTTTTGTACAGTTGCTTTTTATAAATTGCTTTCAATGAAATAAAATGCCAACTTTTCATTTGACTTATAGGAAAAACAATTGAACGATTTTGTTAGGTGTATGATTTTCACACATGGGGAAAGGGGTAGAGAGTTTCACGGGACCCCCGCAGCACCCCTCTACCCCCGATTGATCCCTTCCCCTGTCCCCCCTACAAGTGCCCCCCCCCTCGGAATTCTGCCTTTGATATAGCAGGACCACCAAGGCAGTAGCCAGATCATTAGCTTTGTCCCTAGAACCAGCTCTTTTGACTTGGTCTACCATCTTATTCAGAGTAAAACCTGATTTATGACCAAAAAAATTTTTTTTACCTGTGAGTCACAGACTCCTTTTGCTGTGGGGTTCACAGCAAAAAGTCTATGGCAGTGCTTTGGGTCAGACAACCACATTTTCTTAGTGAGTAAAATTTACAGGACAAAAATATCCCCTCTGTCACCTCCTGGAAAGCCAAAGGAATGCTCAGAAAATAATCTTTATCTCCTCGCTAAAACCCAACATGGAAACCAGTTGCCTCTATATCCCAAAGATTTTTTTTTCTATTTCACTTCCTTTTTTAAGAAGAATGACCAGAACATTTATTTCAGTGCCCCAGCCTGGATCATTAGACTCCAAATCTCTTCTTAGGGTGAACTGGATGTGAGAGTGAATGTCTTAAATCAATTCTGCTATTTCTGGTTTCAAGCCTCAACTTGTCAGATTGCTTGTGACTCTTGGGGGTGTTTTGGCATCTGTATAAACCCGGCGCTGTGCTGTTGAATCCTCCTGGCATTAACATGAAGATTGTATGGAAACTAACATAATATTGTATGTCAAATAGACTCCAACTAGAAAAAATAATTGCTTACTACTTAAAAAAACACTGATATATATATATATGTGTGTGTGTGTGTGTGTATATATATATATATATATATATATATATGTATGTATGTATGTATGTATTTGGATTCGTATTCTTATTTATCTTTTTGGTTCCTTCCCCACCTCAGCAGCCAGCCTCACGCTAGCTGGGAACTGACAGTTCTTTTTGGAAAACTAAGCAAATCTTTCAAAACAGTTTTCAAGTCTTGTAACAGCACGTTTGTGCTGCTACAGCTAAGGACCTGTCAGGCCTCCAGTGCGCACCTTGATTTCAGCTCAGCAAAACGGAGCAAAATATCCATTTTGTGCATGAAATCGCCTGTGTTCTGTGTGGGAATCTATACTTCTCAGCCCCCTCTGCACTTAGCAGGTTGTGCTTGGCTTTTCCTTGAGATGGGAAATTGGGTCCTGAGAAAGAGGCGCCTTCTTGCTTAATGCTGGAAAAGCCATCCCCGGGGAAACAGAATTCAAAGTGAGAACCATGAATTCTCACTTAGACTGTTTTTCCTCGAAAAAAAAATTTTTTTTTCCTTGAGAGAGCCCACAGTTGGTAGGGGTATGATCAAATGTTCACGCTCATCCAATACTCTTGAAAGTCTAAATTGCTCAGAACCCTGACGATATGAACTTTTTTCATGCAAACAAATAAACCAGCAACAAGAATGACGATCAAAGCAGCCCTTTCTGTGCAATTTGGAATAGCACCAAGAGCCTCCAGACCCTTTCATTTCACTTATTGGGATCAATCCTAAGGAAATAAGCCTTTATCCACATTTCCAAGCACATACAAGGATTGTCATCAAAGCGTTGTTGAAAAGGGTGGAAAGAACAGGAAGAAAGAAGTATCTAATCATGGGAAAATAGTTAGGTAAATGTGGCACATCAACTAAATGGAACATTTTGCAGTCATTAACATGAGCTTACAAAAGGAGTATACAAAAATGTCACGGGAGATTTTTTTAAAGTAGGTTTTATTGAAGTAGAACAGACACAGACAAAAGCATAAATCATAAGCGTACAGTTCAATGAACACACACAGACAACTGGTACCTGGATGCAAAAATACATCACCTCAAAGCCCTCCTGGTGCCCCGTTCTGATCATTACTTCCTCCCAGGGTTACGACCAGTTTTGCCTGGTTTTGAACTTGATACGTGGAATCCTACCATGTGTATTCTTTAGTCCCTGGCTTCTTCCTCTGAATATTTTGTTTGTAAGATCCATCCCTGTTGTTGGGCAGAGTTGTAGTTTCCTCGTCTCCATTCCATCGTATTAATATACTACAGTTATGTACCCGCTTCACTGTGGACGAGCATCTGGGTGGTTTCCAGTGTTACCCGTCACGTGTAGTGTGGCCGTGATTCTTGTGTGGGCTGCTATCGGTGATCATATGCACACGGGTCTGTTGGGTATGTACCTAGAAGTCGAACTGCAGGATCATTGGCTCTACATATATTCAGCCTTAGCAGAGACCACCAAACAGTTTTCCATAGGATTGTACTAATTTTGATTTTTCCCAGCAGCCTATGAGAGCCCCAGTTGCTCCAAATAGTCACCAACTTAGTGTTGTGTGTCACAATCTCTTTGTTAATTTTGAAAATGTGCAGCTGAATTACAAATACAATATAATCATAGATTTTTAAAAAATATATACACAGAAAAAAGCCTGGAAGGATATAGTTTAACCTGCTAAGACTCAGTAACTTTGTATGGATGATGGGATTTTGTTTTAAAATTCTTCTGTCATTTTCCCCTGACATTTTCTTATTCTTTGTAGTGAAGAAGTACTTATTACAGGAAGAGATATTACACATTCAGTGCCAGACCACCACAGTCAAGCTGACTCACACGAATGTTTGAGTTTCCCAGTGCATAGAAAATGTATGTTTAACTGTACAGAACAAGGAATATAGCCAATATTTTATAATAACTTTATATGGAGTAAAATCTATTAAAATAGCAAATCACTGTTGTACACCTGAAACTAATATAATATTGTAAGTCAACTGTACTTTCACTTAAAAAAGTTATGTTTACACTATACTGTAATCTATTAAGTGTGGAATAGCATTATGTCTAAAAAACCAATGTAAATACCTTAACTTAAAAATGCTTTATTGCTAAAAAATGCTGACCATGATTTGAGCCTTCAGTGAATCATAATCTTTTTGCACTAATACAGTCATAGATCACTGATCACAGATCATCATAACAAATATAATAATAATGAAAAATTTTTAAATATCGCGAGAATTACCAAAACGTGACACAGAGACACAAAGTGAGCAAATGCTGTTGAAAAAATGGCGCCAATAGACTTGCTGGATGCAAGGTTGCCACAAACATTGTCTGTAAAAAATGCAATATCTGCGAAACACAATAAAACAAGGTATGCCTCTTGTATTTTAATTACTGTTCTTTTCATCAGGCAGTAGGTGAGGGTAGGGCATTTAGGGGAGGGACCATTATCCCATATGATGGTCACTTTCAAATGTCACTGGCCCTGGGAGAGATTGCTGTTTTCAATGGACATCTCCATGGGCCAGTCAGGCATTTATCTATCTAACCATTCATTCATCCACATACTCATCCCCTCATTAATTTGTTCATATAGTCATTAAATACTCATTAAACACCAACTTTGTGCCAGCCATTTTATGGGGTAAAAAGGAGACATGAAAAGATTTTTACGAGAGCTCATACCACATCATTTTGTAATTAGACATCAGTAATACAAGAATATGGAGGAGGATATGCTGATAAAAATGTAGTACAAATAATAAATATTTTTTTATTCAAATATAGTTGATTTACATTGTTGTATTAGTTTCAGGTATACAACAAAGTGACTCAGTTATATATGTATAGATTCTTTTCCATTATATGTTATTACAAGATGTTGAGTATAGATCCCTGTGCTATACAGTAGGTTGCTGTTGGTTGTCTATTAATGTATTTTTCAAGGGCTCATGACATACTAGGCACTGAGCTAAAAGTTACATGCAGACAATCATTTAAATCACAATCAACTTATAAGCCTATTTTTTTTTTAACCGCCATCTAACAAATGTGGAAGCTGCAGCTTAGAGAGATTATAAAACTGGCCCAAGTTCACAAAGCTAGACTGGAATTCACATCCAATCTGTAGAACTTCAGGTCCTGGTTTTCCACTTCCCAACCACATCCTCCCTTCCTGGGCCTTGATACCTTCTACCCAGGTAGAGACAAATGGGGCATTGGGACAAAGGAGCCAAATGGAAGTGATATTGACCTGGAATTTCAAGACAGGCTTTTGGATTTGATCTTAAAGGATGAAAAGGAATTCTTTTAGGCAGAAGAAGGAAAAAGAAGATTTTAGGAAGCTTGTACATGGAAAGCAAGGACGATTTCAACTCTGAAGGGAGGGAGGGCTGGAAGTGTGAGATAAGGTGGGAAAAGAGCTTGTGGTGGACTTTAAACCTCCCAAGGGGAGGGTCCCTGAGTCCTCTCCATGTCATCAACCAAGATGCCTGGATGCCAGGCACTGGCCCAGGTTGGGTGATCTCCTCCCTTCTTACTGCTCCTACAGACCCTGTTCATATTCTCATAAGCATGTTGGTATCTTCTGCAGCTGCATTATCTAATATGGTGGTCACTAGCCAGACATGGCTATTTAAATTTAATGAAAATGAAACCAAGGTGCAGTTCCTCAGTTGCACCAGCCACATTTCAAGTGCTCAAGAGCCTGGCATGGCTAATATATATATGATCTAGAACATTGCAGAATATTCTATTCAAGAGGGCTGCTCTGTCCTCTGTCTCCTGTGCATGGAGAAGCATCAGGGGACAGGAACCGTGCTTGAAGGATGCCCCAATGTCTTGTATGGAAGATGACATAAAAAAGATGCTCAGTGCTTGTTAGGTCCATAACTTCAGGACTGGAAAGGAGCTTATATCCCACAGCCTCTTTCAACAGGGAGGAAGTCTAAGGCCGATACCATGACTGGTAATATGGCTTTGAACAAGGGACTCTATACTCAGTGTCTTTCCAATTTCAACATGCCCGTGAATCACCTGGGGCTCTCCATAAGGGTGCAGATCCTGAGTCAGTGGTTCTGGGGTGGAGCATAGATTCTGCATTTCTGAGAGGCTCCCAGGTAATGGTGATAATGTTGGTCTGTTGACCACACTTAAAAGTAGCAAGGCTCTGTGACCAGGAGAATAGACCAGATTAAAATGCTGCAGGATAAAGCTGGGCAGTTGAGCTGTTGGTGTGGAGATCTTTCTACAAACTTGGTCCACGAATTCAATTTTGTGAACATAAGGAGAAACTTAAGACACTTGTTCATCTCTGTGTTTTTCGACACTGAGCCATCCCATTTATACTGCCTTTCAGAAGATGAGAAAATCAGAGAGTACATTCAGAAATCAGATGCTAAGAAAACCACCCTCTCCTTTTCCCCGCCGATACTTTCATCATAACCACAATGAAAAGTTAACAGCTACAATCACAAAAGCTTAAATTCAAGGAATAATCAATTATGACTCCATTTAGTAAGAGAAATTGTAAAACGAATAGATCCACACACTTTTGAAACATGAGTCAGAGAGGAAGCAGAAAGGCCAATGTGTTTTTAAAAAGCTTTGGAAAGAGAGGTACATACGCAACACGATCTTCCCAAGAAGAAAAATCTCTTTGAAAGTCTCTGCCTCCTGCAGGGCTCTCCTTCAAAACCACATCTGACATGGGTCTCATTTCCCTGCTCGATGGCATCATCATTAAACAGCCACACATCACAAGTAACATGTTTATCATTTTAACATTCCTTCCAAGATTGAGTTTGCATTATGGATTGTGAAGACATAGATTCTGTTGCTTGGGAGGGGGCAGATGGAGATCTATCAGTGTTCTAGAAAATGAATTTTTAATACCCCTTGAAAGACAAGTTACAGATACTCAGAGGTTTTAACTAAGACCATTTTCACGCCTGAAACAAATATGTTTAATTAGGCAGCTAACAGCTCTCCTCAATGCTACCAAGCTGAGAGAAGCAAACACGAATTCTTTAGGAAAGGAGCAGGTGTTTAGTCCAGAGCGCTGGTCCCATGGCCAGACAGCAAGTTTCCTCACCACGTCTCTACTCAACATCAGGGATCATAGAATGTACGATATTTGTCAAAATGGATGTGGGATTAAATCTGGCTATTGCCTCTTCCTAGCCCTTTAATTTTGTCCAAGCCACTTAATATTTTCTGAGCCTCGGCCATCTGGGCGATAGTAATACCATTTCTGAGTTATAGGAAATATGAAATTGAAATAATTTATGTAAAGCACCAGATACATGGGAACAATTGTTTTAATTGAGGTAGTAATATTCATAATGGTGTTTGGCCTTCACCCCAGGATGAAGAATTTGCTAGTAGTGGGACAGGGCGTGAGAATTTCCAAGGACAGAAGATCCATTCCCCCACTAACCTGCTAGATGACCACTTTGCTGTCTCCAAAGGCCTCTGTGAAAATGCATATCAAAATGAGGGTGTTCAGTAGTAGTGAGGGTGCAAAGAACAGAGAAGGGTGGTGGGTATACCAGCAGGTTGAACATCATAGTCAAAATACTGCTTATATTCATTAATGTAATTAACACCAACTGCATCCCAACACGCATCAGGCAACACGGTAAACACTTTGGATACGTTACCTCATTCAATCCTCACAGCAGCCCTGGGAGATCGGTACTAATATTAATTCTATTTAGTACAAGGGTTTCCAAATTCAACACTGTGGGTATTTGGGGGCAGATAATTCTTTGTTGGCAGAGCTGTCTTGTGCGTTGTAGGATGTTTAGCAGTATCCCTGGCCGTGACCTACTAGGTACCAGTAGCACACTCTCCCCACCCCAGTTATGGCAACCAGTAATGGCCCCAGGCATGGTCAGATGTGCCGGGTCAGGGGGACAGTCACCCTCGGTTGAGAATCGCTGGGTGAATAATCAATGAATAAAATAAAGTAGTGAAGTTCAGAGACTTCCCCAGATGACCTGGCAAGCAAGTGTTGGAGCCAGGATCAGAAATCAGGTGGCGAGTTTCTCAAACCTCACCCTTGTATGTTGATACCAAAGCTATACTCTCTCCTAGGCCCAGAATATAAGGTAAAGAAAGCTGTGTGTTTGGGGGGATTTGAGTGCTAGGAGGAGCCTTTGTAGCAAAACCTCTGCTGTGACAAACGAGCATAATAAGCCATCTGACAGCCTGGCCACATCTGATGGTTGCAGGTAAATACTTGCCCTGGAGAAGCTCTCCCTGATTGCGACGCCACCAGCTGTGCAAAAACAAGCCGAAAACTGTTTCTTGGGAACATCTCCCTTGGCCAGTTCATGGCGTTTAAGAAAAACTTTTTGGCCCCAAACCATTATCTCCTCCTTATTAATAAGATTTGGCAGTAGATGTGTTTTGGCTTTAAAAAAAAATGAAGTCTACTTTCAGAGATGGAGACTTGCTTTCACTGAGGAATCCAAATGACTATCCTAGGTTCAAAAGGGAAATTAAATGAGAACATTTTGATTATGCTCAGATATGTGTCTGGTATTCCAAGGGGACAAATTTCACTTAAATAAGTGATCTCTGTAGTGATTTGTTAAAAACAATTCCTCTTATTCCTAGAGTCCTATCTCTGTAGTTTAGCTGGGTCTATCACAGGCATCTGAGGAAGCCCGTTATTACACTGGCATGCATTGCTTTAATAATACAGCTTGCTCACATGTGCCTTACAGCCACAAAGCACATTCATATTCATCTCAACTCATCTTCTCAATAGCTCCTTAGAGGTAATATTACTATGCCCATTTTTACGTATGTGGAAACTGAGGCTCAAGGAGGTTGGCGTCCACCAGTCAACAGCTGGCAGAGACTGGGCTCCAATTCAGGTGTTTTAATCCCAAAAGGGTGGAAAGGTGATGGGTGCCTGGTTGGGAGCAGACTTTGGGGAAGATGTGAGTCTGGCTTTGGAGGCCAACTCCATCTATTCTCCTTTGGCCTGTGACTGCACTCATAGCTGGGCCTCCAGAAGACCCAGGAGTGATGCCCCAGCTAGCAATGCTCAAGGGTTGATTAGGCAGCCCCAAGGCCTGGACATTCCCAGGGCTGTGTGGATGCCTGGGCCTGACTACAGTGCCACAGAGCCCAAGGCAGTGCAAACACACGAGTGTGCATGTGGGCACGTACAAAGTGCATGAAAACAAGGATACCGGGACACAAACTTCGCACAGGTCAACACGTAGTCAAAGTGGGGGCAAAGGGACTGGCCCCAGGCAGGTCCCCAGTGGGCTCTACTTGTGTCTTTAATTATTGTTCCAGTCTACCTTCAGTGCCCACCTCCTCACCCACCCCTCCTTGGTCCGAAAATGTTCACTCAGTGTGCTCAATTTAGGATAACTTCTTCCTGCACTACCTCTAGCTTAAAACTTCTCTCCATCCTTTAGTGCCTTAAACTCTTCTGGCCCATAGTGTATGAGATCCTGCTCCAAGGCACCAATGGAACAGAAGAGCCATGAGGTCAGAGTCTGAGGGTATTTCATACTCCTGTGTCCTCAGCCCCCAGCTGGGCCCTTGGCACATGGATCGAGAGAGGAGGGAAAAAGCAGAGGCTGAGCCAAGTCACCACGGCTGGCACGCAAGGCCTGCCACTCACTGACCATGTGACCATGAACGAGTCAGTTACACTGTGGTAGAACAAGGGACCCTGAAGGGGGCCACCTCCTAATCCCCAGAACCTGTGAATATGTGACCTTAATGGGCGAGAGGAGACTCAGGTTGCAGACTGAATTAAGGCTGCTAACCAGCTGACTTTAAAATAGAGAGTTCATCCTGGATTATCCGGGTGGGCCCAGTGTGATCACAAGCGTCCTTAAAACTGGAAGCTAGAGGCAGAAATGGAGTCAGTGCTGAAGTGATGCCATATGAAAAACACCAGACCCTCTGTCACAGGTTTTGAAGGTGGAAGGAGACACAAGTCAAGAAATGCAGGCGGCTTCCGGAAGCCAGAGGAATCAAGTGCATGGATTCGTGGCTAGAGCCTCCTGAACGGAGTGTGTCCTGCCGACACCTTGATTTTAGCCCCGGTGAGACCCACGTTGGACTTTGACCTCCAGAACCGTAAGATAATACGCTCGTGTTGCTTTAAACCACTAAGTTCGTAGTAATTTACTATAGTGGCATTAGATGCAAACACAAATCTAAGGCTCCATTTCACCATCTTTAAAATGGGGTCAGTAATGGCACAGACCCTGCAGTAATGAGTAAATGTGACAGCGCGGTATATGTAAAGCTCACGGAGGACAACCCGACTAACACGGTAACTTTCAGTGCTTATCAGATGTGCAAAAATGGTCGTTGAGCGAATGAATAGATGAATGAATGAACGAACAAAATTGCTGGAGGCAAGAAGCAAGTAAAGGGATCTAGGGTGTGTTCAAGGAAGGATCAAAGTATTTGCAAATTTAAGGTTGACTGTGTACACAATTAGTTACTTGCCCTTTGCCACTGTCTGCAGAAGCTTAAAGAATATGGTAACCAGGCTCGCCCTTGGTTTTGACCCTGAATTTCCCTATTAACCTGTTTCTGCTGTGGTTAGCTGTCATCCAATGCGCTACCATGCCGATCCTCTCCAGAAACTGATGGATGCAAACCCCTTGGGTCTCTCAGCACAGAAACAAATAGTAATAATAATAATAATAATACAAGAATTAAAATAAACTATGACAATGTGAGAGCAGTGGCTAGTGGTATTTCATAATATTGGGTTGACTACAACGTGAAGTGATAGAATAGCCTCCATACTATTCCCTCAAAGTCCTGTGCTTTCCACCCTTCATTTTTGCCTGTGGGAAACAATCCACCCTGAAGAAACCTTGTTTCCACCAAGATTTTTTTTTTTTTTTCCTTTTTTGCAGTTCCCCTGTCCCAGGCCATCAGGCATCTAACCTATAACAGAACAGCCTGCTCTGTCTTCACACACCAGCATTTTCTAAATATTCGCATTCCTCAGATGCCAGCTCCTTCCTTATTTTCTCAATTCCGTATTTGTTTATCCTCAAAAGCTCCTTTGTAGCTGCCCACATGGATCTGGGAAAATGTGGAGGCCAGCCCTCTTCCCTTGGGCAGCAAAGGGCCCACCAGGAGCCCCATTTTCCATTTCTCCACCTCGGGGGCACTCTCCTGAGAACAGAACTGGCTGCAAGGTCCCTGTGGGCCCAGCAGCTGACCCAGCCCTTCAAACGCACAAACGGTCCTCTGAGGGTCTGGGGCCTGGTGAGTGCAGGTTCCCTCAGGGGGATTTTTAAACCCATGGTTCCCTGTTTTGCAAGTAGGAGCCCGTCATTTCAGCCTGGTCCCCCCTCAGACAGACCTCAGAGCCCGGGGTATTTAAAAGCCAGGGATCATATCATGGCGAGGGTTCCCTGACTGTGAACTTCGCCCTTGAAGGGTGCAGCCCTCGCCCACAGATTATAAGGTAACAAGCAAGCCAGTGACCTCCCCTGCACCCCGACCTTGCCCTCTGCATGGGCTGGGAACCCCTGCAGAAGGTCAGCCGGGAGAGAGTTGGAAAAGAGCCAGCTGTGGGCCTGCCACGGCCAGTCCCAGAGGAGGGTTAGGAGGAAGTGGCGTTTCTTTGGTCAACAAGAAGTGAGTCTTCTCTCCAGCATGGGCTAGAGCAGGACTTCTGGTCCTGGAGTTGGAGTCTAGAGTCATTTCTTCTTTAGGGGAAGAAAGAGGCATTTCCTTGCTTCACACTCTTACTGCCTCCCCACTGCCTTTAGAGGAGGCTCCGAGTCCTCTTCAGAACCTTCTGGAATCCTGCTTCTACCTGCTTCTCTGCTCCACCCACCTCCGGGCACACAGTCGACTTTCAGCTCTCCTGAGCTGTTAGTGAATCCTCTCGGCTCTCCATGCCTCCCAGACTTCATTGCCTCTGCAAAAGCTCTCTTCCCCACCTGGGTAATTCTTAATTACCCTTCAAAGCTCAGCCCAGCCGTCACTTCTCCAGCCCCACTAGAGACCTGTCCTTACCGGGTGATAGGTAGGCATAGAAGGCCCCAGCATTTTGCACCTGCCAACTCATTTACTCTTCACTATCACAACATGAAGTAAGTCAGTGAGACTATAAGCCCATTTTACACATTGGGAAACCAAGTCCAGAGAGCTTAAGCAACTTGTCCAAGGTGGCAAAGTTGACAAGAGGCAGAGCTGGGGCAAGCAGCCCAGCTCTGGTGTCAGCTTGGGCTCTGTACTCGGCCAGAAGCAGATTTTCACCAGCTGTGTGACCTTGGACTGGTTACTTAACCATTGCTGAACTTCAGTTGCCTCATCTAGAAAATAGGCTTACAAAGAGAACCTATGAAGAGGTATAGCTAAAAACAGAATGTGTCTTGAACGCCTACTGTGCAGTAAACACTCAGTTAAGACCTTGTAACTATAATATTATCACTACAGATAATCCTTAGTATGGCCTCCCTCACAGCCCTGATGACACCAGACCTAATCGTGACCTGAATCCCCACACAGGGCAGGAACTTAAGGTGGTGCCTAATTCAGAGCTTAGCAGGTATGAGTAACAGAGGAATGAATGATTGCATCTAGTCTAACGCACTTATCACACCAGGCCCATCTTGAGCACTCAATTAATGTTAGTAACAATTATTATCATAAATTAATAGTAATTAATAATTATCATTATCACTGTTTTCTTGGATCCTGTAACATAGCTGCAACTCCAGTGGGGGGGCTTCTACTTTGTCATTTGTGTTGAATGAAGGACAATCACAGTCTCCTAGCTGATTCAGAAGAAATACTGCCAGCTTGGCGGCCATATCCACCAAAGGGCAATAGCAGGAGTCTTAATCATATCACTCGATGAACTGAGTTTCCTTTCGTTGTTCACAACAGGGGTGGAGAGGGTGGAAAAGTCAAACGGGGTAAAAGCCAAAACAGTCCAATCATTTACCCACAATGGGAATCACTGACCACAGGGCCAGGGTCAATATTAGGGCAAGTTACGTATCAATGTGGGGTCATTTGTCTCCGTTCTTCCCAGTTCTGGGAGAGCAGATTGGCCCTGGGCCAGCCCACGGGAGCGGGGAGCCGGCAGTGTGGACTCTAGCCGTGAAAAACAAGACGCTAGGAGGTTTTATGCTCCTAGAGCTTAAAGGTCAAACCAAGCTGCTGTTACAGCGCCCATATGCTTTCCGGATACGCTCTCCGCAGGGGTGAACAAAGTCCAGCTTGCGGGAAGGAATCCAGAGGCCGTGTCCTCTAGTGACAACGGGGCAGAGGCGCTCCTCCTGGCTGTCCGGGAGGGCTCTGGGAAAATGGCACATACTGTGTTTAGGGGCCAAGCCGGGGCCCGTGGAATTAAGGAGGAATATTGTCATTCTCATTACTAATTATAATAGTTTACTCTTCATGGAACACATACTGGGGGCTGTGCTTTGTGATTTCATATGTGACATCACTTAACCCTCACAGATGCCTCGGGGGCAGGGTGGGGGGATTATTACCACAATTAGACAAATAATGAAGTTGGAAAGTTCAAGACTGCCCAAGCTCATCATCTAGCAAGTGGCAGGGAAGGGATTTCCAGCCCAGTGCAACATGCCTCCAAACTCAGCCATCAGATGGATGTGGGCAGTTGCTCACCCCAAACCCATCCTCTCCTTTGTCTTTGCTCAGAAGACCCTGACTTCGTCCAGGGCAGCCATGTGTTCACCCCCCAGGAGATGCTGGCTCTCCCAGAATCCCCTGCAGCTGGGGTAACCCCAGGACAGCACCAGCAGGGAAAGCTCACCTGGAGGAGGAGGCCATTTTAGGCACACATTCGCTTCCTGGAGAAAAAGAGGGCAGGGTCATCTATCCCTTCTTCTTCTGCCTCAAATGAGTTCTTGAGCCGGGAGAGAAAGAGGCCTTCTTCTTTTTATAGTTTTCTTTTTCCCCCCAGTTTTACTGAGGTTTAATTGACAAAAACTGTGTATATTTAAGGTGTACAACTGGGGGATTTGACATATATATACATTGTGAAATGATCCCCACAATCAAGGTAATTAACACGGCCACATCTCACATAGTTACCTGTGTGCGTGTGTGTTGTGAGAAGACTCAAGATCTACTTCTAATAAATTTCAGGTATATACAATGCCGTGTGATTAACTAGAGTCACCAGCCTGTGTGTTAGAGCCCCAGAACGTATTCATTGTATAACTGAAAATGATACAGTGGAAGAATGGATAAAGAAAATTATATATATATATATATATATACACACACACACATATATACATGCAATACACACACACACAGTGGAATATTATTAAGCCATAAAAAGAAGGACATCCTGTCATTTGCAACAACATGGATGACCCTGGAGGACGTCACATGAGGTGAAATAAACCAGACACAGAAAGACAAATACTGTGTGATCTCACTTATATGTGGAATCTGAAAAGAAGGCAGAAGCCTCCTAATGCACAGAAGGCTTCTTGTGCTCATGAGGGAAAGACAGAGAACATCTCAGAGACCTCAGAACTGGGATCATTGATGGGTTGAAGTAACACCTGGAACCAGGCGCCTGGGGCCTTCTCATTAGTACCACGAGCCAAACAAGCAGCCGGCCACAGCCTCTGTGTCCTACAGCAGGGGCAGGTGTGCCTGAGAGGTGTCTCCATCATTGCCTTCAGGGAAGGGAAGGAATAACATATAAAATAAATGGAAACTGGATGAAAGGTACAAACATCGAAACAGCTGGAACTTGGCCTTGGTAACAAACACGCTCCTTAAGACTCCTTCTGCTGCCCTATTCTTCTCCCTTGAGCTGGAGAACTGGTCCTGGCCCCACTGGCCAGCAGAGCGGCTAGGAGGGTTTGAACAGTCAGCTCCGACCCTCTAATTGCATTTATCATGTACTAATTAGCATTTAATAAACAGCGAGCAGGCGCCCAAACTGAAACAATAAAGCGACCTCATCCCTACTTCAAAGATGAAGAAACTCAGATTCAGATGTTAACAGCGGCAATAATGAAGGGCGGCAATGCCTAATCGGAGTGAATGGCGCCATTAGAACCCAGAACCGCCTGATCTGGAGTCCGCTTGCAGGCGGGAGGCTTTGTAATTAGCCACCGCCATGCTTCTGAGGCCCTCACTGGTTGGAATAATTAACGCAGGCACATTTTGTTTCAACGGGAGCCAAGTCTCGGGTATCTAGATGGACATTGCAAGGCCCCAACACTCTTTTCTGCCAGGTGTGAGTTCTTGGGGTTGGGAAACTCTGCAGAGTGCCGGGTGCGGGCCCCGCATGGCCTTGCCACGGGACGCTGGACCTTGGCAGGTGTTAAACTGGGGAGCGGTGTGGCTCTCGGAGTGTCCCCGAGGCCAGCACCAAGGACTTGGCCACCAGTGGGCCACATTTTTTGATCCCATTCTGGCCCCCCACCCCATTCTCAGCTAAGACTTGATGTTTACCTGGGGACTAGCTGCGCCAGGGGCTCTGAAAGGGTGGGTCCCAGGCCAGCAGCCTCGGCCTCACCTGGAAACGTGCTAGAAATGGAATTCTCCAGCCTCACCTCAGACCCACTGGATCAGAAACTTCAGAGGGAGTTTGCATTTTAAGAAATGCAAACTGCATTTCGGAAATCTGCATTTTAAGAAGCCCCCAAGAGGATTCTGATAGACACTCAGGTTTGAGAAGCGCTCCCTGGACCAGTCCTAAGATAGGAGCCCTCTTCATAGCATGAGGCAGGAGTGCTGAGGAGCGTTCACAGACCCGCAGTTCTTGGAGCAAAGGCCTCCTTCTCTGGTCCTTGTTCAGTCCATCACCGTCGCACAGAACTGCTCACGCTTGGGGACCTTCCTGTAGCGGACAGCTTTCTCATCTGCGTGTTTCCCATCTCCCCACATTTGTCCTCAATGCTAACTCTATACAGAATGTCCTTCCTCTTCCGAGAAGCCTTCCCAGACTGCTTTCTCTGCTCCACCAGCTCAAAATAGCCTGTGATCTCTTATGGAAGTTACTTGTTACATGTACTATGCAATCCACAAGGGCAGGTACACACTGGCTTGTACATAGTATGTCTTCCATAATATTCTCCTAATGTAAATTCAATAAATATTCTGGGGGCATTAACTTGAAGAACTTACCCATGTCACATTTTCTTATTTTTACCCTTCAATTTTATTCCCCTCCCTCCTTTGATTATAAATAGAGGGGCTTTAATTTTTCCTCTTCCCCCAACCACCAATTTAAAAAGGCATAATTTAAGTGTCTCTCCCCTTAAAGTTTGGTCCCCTTTCCCATGTGAGAAAGTCAATGATTAATAACTAGGTTGCTGGACTTTCAGACACCATGTTGTCTCATCATTATTTTTCCCCGGGTCAGCACCTATTTACCAAATGTCTGATCTGGGCTAATAGAGAAATTCTGGAGAAAATGTAAAAACAAATTTCATACAGTGGTTCAGCTCTTCAGATCCTTATAACTTGGGCTGGGACACAGCTTTCAAAAAACCTAAAACAACCCTGCTGTAGTTAGAGGCGGTTCATCAGAACGATGCAGAGACTGCTTCCCCCAGTCAGATCTCAGGCCTCAAGTCAGGGAAGGACAGAAGTGTGTGCATTGAGACGTCTGCGGAGGCTTGCTGGCGGAAGGAAGTCTTGAGGATGCTCCTTGGGGTTGGATGCTAGAAACTTCCACTGCCTTTCTTGTCCACTTACCCATCACCGGGGACAACACTGACAAGAGCCCTGCCTGGAGGGATCTTGCAGTTTGGTTAGGGAAACAGGTAATTTAAACCCACAAGCCTTACATGACTTGGAATATGCAGAAGAGAAATACAAAGGGCTCGGGAATACTGAATCCAGCCAGGGCAGTCCAGGCAATGCTTCCTGGGGGAAGTGACTTCTAGGTAAAGATCTGACAGCTGAGTTATCCAGGGAAGAGAAGGGAGTATAGAGGGATGTGGAATAATACCCCATGGCAAGAGCAGATGCAGACTCGAGGTCCTGAAGAGAAGTTTCTGACAGCCAGGACTTGGTGTATGAGATGCAAAGTGATAATAGTCTAAAGACATGATTCTCCGATTTGAGCTGCTTCAGAATCCCCTGAAGGGTGTGTGAAAACCTATATTGCTGGGTCCACCCCCAGAGTTTCTGATTCAGTGGATCAGAGCTGGGGCCTTAGCATTTGCATTTCCAGCAAGCTGCCAGGTGCTGCTGGAGCAGCTGGTCTGGGAAGCACACTTTGAGAACCTAATCTAAGGGAACGAGGATTGTCAACACATTAGGAGCTCACACAACCTTTAATAAACCTGAGCCCACTGAATGGGTCCACTATTACTCCCATTTCACAGATGAGGAAGACAATCGGTAAGACTGAATTGTTTACCCCAGATCCCAAAGGTAGAAGATGTCGAAGCTGCTATTACCCATGTTCTTTGAACTGGACCACCTCTATTTCTCAGACCAGCCATGAGCTACAGAAGGAGGAGGTGTGGCCATATATGAAGACACATGTCTTGCCGCTATTTAATAAGTAACTTTTCAAAGGGACGTGAAGGGGAGACACAGAGGGGTGAGGCAGTGAGCTGCAGTTACCCCAACTCTGCCCCATCCCCTTTGCCCTGGACAAGGTTGAAGCGTGGGTAGAATCTTCCCATGACCAGGTAAAGAAATGGATCCCACAGTCTGTACACACCATTTCAGATACAGAAGATCACTAAGACAAATGTCGGAAGGGTCAATAACATGGTAAAAGCTGATTATCAGCTATTTAATCCCTATTAAAAGTTTCACAAACAGTTTGAGTTTCTTGAAGGAAAAATAAAGTCACCTCTTTGTTACATGCACTTAATAACTGTGCATTTATATACACACACAGACACCTCTGTGCAGAGTTAAATGTGTATACCAGATGATAATTTATTTCTAGATGCCACGTGAAGATAAGATTCAACATGCATAAGTGTGTGTGTATAGAAAGTTCTATGGTCCTAGTTGATCTTATAGGAAGGTATACCCACATTTAGAAACATACCAGAGAGTTAGTAAGAAGAGCCTGACTTTATTTAATACTCCCCATAATCCCACAAGGGCGGTGCTACATTATCTCATGTGTTGTGAGGATTATATCAGATCCTATATGAGAAGCTTATTGCCTGATACATGATATACTTTCAGTAAATAATAGCTGGTAATATAATTATTACTTGTGGGCGTTCTACAACCACTTGGTGGCCATGTCAACTTGGGCAGTTCTTTTTGTTTCTCTAAGTTTCAGGCCCCTCATCTGTAAAATGGAAAGAATTGCTAGCTAGATTAGGTCAAAGTGTTCAAAGCATTTCTGATTTTGGCTGAAGAGTCTTGTGTCCAAACGAGATTATATGTGGGACTGGTCCAAAGTGGAGTTTTTCTGGCTGTTTTGCATAAACTCTTGGACTTTCTTTGAAGTCTCAGACTGTTTTACTTCACATCTCAGAGCCTTAGTTTCCTCTTCTGAAAAATGGAACTAATGATAGAACCGATCTCACGGGGGTTGTAGCCATGAAGAAATGAAACGGTGCATGTGAAGTATTTTAGGCCATACAAAGTGCCCACATCTGCCTTGATTTTATCCTCCCCCTCCCATCTCTCCTATATGGGGAGGCCTAGCTCTCACCCTCTGCTATGGCCCCAGATTCTTCTCCAAGAGAACAGGTCCTTGGAGCCAACTCAGAACCACTGGATAGATGTCATTACTCCCTTCTGCCTTGAGCGGAACAAGGGTCATGATTGATAACCGGGCCCCTGGCAGGCAGAGGAAAAGCGCATGCTCAGAAGTATTCAGAGCTCGTGTCGGATGGAGCATTAGGCTCTGAGAAGCCTACAGATCAATGAGCTTCTCAATACGCCCGATACATTCCCACCCGAGATCTATCCCACTTGTTTGAGTATTAGCAACTGCAAGATGGGGGTGCTTTCAGGGAATTCTGCTGGGGCAGAGGAGACAGAAGCTCTCGGCGTGCTTCATACCAGCATTTTTAGAATGGAGGCGGGGCGGGGGGGCTTTTTTCCTGCCCCAGAAGCTCAATTTATTGAACTGAGTCAAATTACTGTACATCCTGCCAGAGCCCTCGCTGCCATTGATCAGTCCCGAAACCCTCTTGTGCATTGCATCACCATTTCAAGACAGAACACGTTCTCAGAAGTATGTGTGATCTGGGAATGACCCCTGGGCTGCATCCTGCCCACTTGGAGAGAGAGGCATTCTGAGAGACTGGCAATCGATGGGCAGAAGACCCAACTGAGTGCCAAGGGCGGCTCCTCCCTGGGCTGCTCTCAGTCAGTGCACTCCGGGCTAAGTGAGCCAGACTTGGGCTTCTGTATGCCAGAGGAAGGTTCTCAATCTGTGTGTAAGGAAGGAAGGGCGAAGCAGAGCTTGATCGTGTTCTTTTGATTTTACACTTGAGAGCATTAAGTTCTCAGCACCAGTTTGGATTTTGCAAAAATTGTGCAGGCTTCGGCCATTGTTTGATGTATGTTGAATGTTGCTTCTTAATGATGTTTAATGGTGGGTGTGTGGTATGTGCAGTGTGCATGTGTGTGTATGTGTGTGTGTGTCTTTGTATGTGTGTATTTGTGTATGTCCAAATTAGCTGAGGATTTCTTTGAAAAAAAAAAAAAACTATGTCTTATCACTTTAAAAATCACTAGATCTATAAAAACAAGAATGGGACCTTGTTCATGTTAAGAGTTCAGCAAATGTTTCCTAAAATTGGGTTAGGCTTTTAATTAATGTTTATTATAAAAGAAGTGCAAACTAATTGCAATTTTTTTAACAGCCAGAGAAGTATAAAATGAAAGGTTACCTCTTACCTCTTTCTCAGTTCCCTAGAGGAAATCTCTGTTAGAAATCTCTTTAATGTGTGTCTATCCATATATTTTCTGTGTATACACCAACATAAAGATATACAATTGCTCGTTTACATTAATTTATTTATTTTTGGCTGCGTTGGGTCTTCATTGCTGCGCGCGGGCTTTCTCTAGTTGCGGCGAGCGGGGGCGACTTTTCGTTGCGGTGCGCGGGCTTCTCACTGCGGTGGCTTCTCTTGCTGCGGAGCATCAAGTGAGAGACTAGTAGCCTTTGGTGGAGGTCAACGAAAAAGACAACACAGGGGTGGCAGCTATTCAGCAAAGGTGGCCCCCAGTGACCCAGGCCTCCTGGCTGTCCCATGCACCTGTGGGCCCTTCCACGGTGAATCTGGGCTGGCCTGAGATCATATTAAACTATAGCACGCAGAGAGTAGAATGCAGTGTTGGCTGCAGGCCCAGCATTTAAGAAGAAGGGCAGCTCCTGCTTCTTACTTCTTGACATGTTCATTCTTGGGAGCCCTGAGCCCCTGTGTAAGAAGTCCAGCTCCTCAGCTGGAGAGACCACGTAGAGAAAGACCACGTGGAGATGCCACATGGAAAGGAATAGCCCCGGGGCAGCACGGCAAAGGAGGGAGCCATAGCAGGTCCTGTCTTCAGGTGAATGTAGCCCAGCCACCATCTGGCTGCAGCTGCTAGCGAAAGCCTTAGTGAGACCAGCGTAAGAACACCTTGATGACCCTGGTCAACGGACAAATTGAGAAATAATAAAGTGCTATGCTTTGAAGGCACTGCATTTTGGGGTAGTTTGTTACACAGCAATAGAGAACACACATAAGGGTAGTGACTTGACTATGTGTTCATTCCAAACCCTGGTACATGCTCAGGAAATAAGGAAATTGATGAGGGAAGGCCCTCCCATCTCAGGCTCTTACTTGTCTCCCAGGTCTTGAGAGAGCTCACCTCCAAGGTCAGCATCTTACATTTTCAACTTAATTTGGCTTTGGAATTCCTTTGCGAGGATAGGAAAAGGAAAACTCCAATTTTATTCCTGGTGCTACTATCATAAAGCCCTGGCAGTGTCCGATCTAAAAATGGCCTACAAGTTTTTCAAACAGTTAAACATAGAGTTACCATATGACCTGGCAATTCTACTCCTAGGTATATACCCTAGAGAATTGAAAACATTTGTCCACACAAAAACTTGTACATAAATATTCATAGCAGAGCAATATTCACAATAGCCAAAAGATAGAAACAATCCAAATGTCCATCAATGAATGAACAAACAGAATAAAATGAAATAAAATAAAATAAAAAGAGCCTACATCTTCTTAAATGGAGGTAAATGCTATGTGGGAACAAGAGAGCAGACTTCAATCCAGGGGTGGTTAATTGCATATCAAAAAGTGAAAAAGAAAAAAGACAAAAAGAAAAGTATCAAAACAATCTAGAACATCTCCGTATATTCTGAAGAATCCAATAATTTGCAAGCAGATTACTTGCTTAGCCCCCTAGGACATTGGTTGACATAATTAGTTAATTCCTGGGAAGGGTTATGTGCGTGTTCTTTATTAATTGACATTTTCCTTTAACAAGGAACATAAGGACCAGGAAAAATTGTCATTATCCGAGAGTAATGGGTTTTCTTTCGAGAAGCCCATGTGTTTAACGAGGATAGCGTCTTTCATTCCACAGCATTCCAAAGGTATTTAGAGACTTTATGGGGCTTGAAATGGAGCCACCTCTGGCATGAAACCCGGGAACACCTCTTGCCATTTGAGGACAGGATGTGCGGAATGCCAACCGAAACTACCCAGAGCACATAATTACCAGTTGGAATTATCAATGCCCGACTGGAATGGGTCCAGGTCCCAGGCTCAACTCTTGTGACAAACATCAAGGGTTATTTAAAGACCACACATGATTTGACATCTTTGCTTCGGCCTCTACACCATCTCAGACCCCAGAGCAGAGAGTCTGTTATATAGATTAAGTCTCCCCCGATGGCTGGTGTCGAGTTCTGACTCATGAAAGAGAGGCCTCAGAATCAGGCACATTTACTGCATTCAGTGATCACCTGGTCTTGGGTGCAAGCAGTGAGCTTTGAAGAGTAGAGGGCTCAAGTCCCGGGTGCCGTCTGTGTTATCGGCTCTGGACCGGGAAGCCGCCACATAAGGCCAGCCAGGTGCCTGGAATTATCTAGAAGTATCTTCATGCAGACAGAGGTAGGGATGCTGAAAGGTGTCTGTAACAACTTCAGAGTTACAAAGTGTAAACATGTACTGTGCGTGTGTGTAACTCACACTTGTGGCCCTTGCGTGAATGTGCTTCTGAGTGTGGTCAGGAATTCCCGTGGGTTGGGGATGTATTTGTGAGTTCCTATTTAGCTGTGCATATGTGGTTTTGAGTTTGTTTGTTTTTCAGTTTTATTTATTTGTTCAACAACAGGAAAGCTATTGCCAGACAGCAGCACAAATCAGAGCAAAACAAATAAGACTCAGTCCTCTGAAGCTTACATTCAAGGAATAGGTAAAGGAAGGAATCAGGCAGCTATGATTCCGTGTGATAAAAGCGTACAGCAGTTAGTTGCAAGTGAGTTTACCAGTGTGAACGCCTCCGTCCGTCTGGGTGTACATAAGGACGCATACCTATGTGTTATGGCGTGTTTGGAAAATAACAGAAGTTTGCCAGATGGCTGCAGACTGGGTCAATGGAGCACTTTATGGTGAAGTGAAGGTTATCAGTGGACCCTTGGGGATGTGCCCTGGTGATGGGAGGTGTAGTGCTGCACTAAAGCATGAATTGCAAAATCTATGGCCACAGTAACTCCACTCCATCCCTGCCCAGGAGGGAGGACTGCATGACTGTGGGTTTCATGTCAGAACAGAGGGAGGGGCGTGTTTGTTCCTGGGAGTCGGGCTGTGCTACGTAAAGGGCTGGGATGTTGTGTATGTGTGTGTGTGTGTTTCCTTGTCTGGTTCTCAAATGCCTTTTCGGATCTCAGGATC
Organism: Balaenoptera physalus; assembly: GCF_965194825.1. Taxonomy (NCBI): domain Eukaryota; kingdom Metazoa; phylum Chordata; class Mammalia; order Artiodactyla; family Balaenopteridae; genus Balaenoptera; species Balaenoptera physalus. Next base: position 59,946,103 of record NC_138900.1, on the reverse strand, counting down.
TAAATCCACTGAAAACGTGGGAATATCAGGTTTTTCCAGCCCCGTTGCTGCTAGGTTGCTGTGCCTCATTCTGGTTTGGGTTAAGTGGATCGTGGGGGAAAAGAGGAAAGGAGGGAAGAGAAACACACTTACTTTATCCCACCTGCTCTCAGGCACTAAACTGAGCAGCTTTTCGTGTGTTGTCCCCTTTTGACCTGAAAACCTTCCCAGGGAGGTGTCAGGATGCCCATTTTCAGTGGGAGAAACCGAGGCTGGGTGGGTCACTCACATTCAGTATATTTCTATGCCAGCTTCCTTTCTCCTCATCACCTGGGTCATAATGTCTAAAGTTCAGAGCCTTTCTCAACTGGAGCTCTTAATCTGAACCACAGAACACAGAAAGTGATTCAAGTTACTGTCTTCTCAACTTTTCCAAAGATGGCACATAACTAGAACATTTCCAGATGCAGAAAAGTCCATTTAATAACTAGAACCATCCTAGAGGCAGAGAGATCCATTCATCACATGCAGTGGATGGCCTGGGACATAATTCTCTTGCAAAACCCCAACTCTTCCAGAGGCTTCTAGAGTGAAGTTCTCAAGCACTGCTTGAGACAAGCCCATCTCCTTCTGAAAAGCCTCCTGTGGCTCACAGACTTCCCGTGGCTATTTCCTTGTCATTCTTTGGGTGTCCTCTTAATGCTGCCTTTTCAGAGGTCCCTTCCTAAAATAGATGTCCCTGTTCCCATCAGTCTCTGCAGCCTGGTTATTTCCTTCCCAACACTTATTAAAAACATTTAAAGTCTTTAGCTGTTTACTTGTTTATTATCTGTCTCCTCTTACTAGTAGGTAAACTCCATGAGGGGCAGGGTTAATCTTTCTTGTTCACTCCTGAATCACCAGCATGTAAATCACGGGTGCATGATACGTTCTCAATAAATATTGCTGGGGTTGATGAATTATCAATTAATATTAGAATTTATCAAGTCCTCGTAAAAAAACTTGGATATACAAAATTGTCGTTTTCTATTACGTGCATGTGCGTGTGCACACACACAACCCAGAAACATCTGTTTCTTGATTTTTCCCTCCTTTTTATCAACTTCCTGAACTGAGCACACCCAGAGACTGCTCTTCCCAAAAGGCAGGGTCATAAATACTCAGCCCGGTTTATCTCTGCCTGATAAGATCACGTTAACCCGAAGGCTCCCACGGGGTCTTGGGGGAAGGGCAGCTATCTTCTGGATGGATGGCAGGATGCCCGCTGCTGGGGGGGGCGCGGGAAGGGATGGAGGAGGAGGCGGAAAAGGAAACTGCCCCCCCACCCCCGTTCATGCCACTGAAAGAACGATGGGTGCGTTTCCCAGATATCGATAACATCTGCTCGGCTAATAAAATAGAGTTTGTCACAGTCATCCTGTGGCTCCGGTAGGAGAAGCTAATGGGAGCATTCGGGAAGGGCACATGGAGGCAGTTCTGGAGGCAGCGGGCTGTTGCGGCAGAGTGATTTTCTGAGGCAGCGGGCACTGCCCAGACACGCAGCTGCCCACACCAGGCTCAGGCACGCACGTGGAGCAGCCCGCTTGTGATGAAATTGGACCTTGCTGAACCCTGAGGAACCAGAGTTGCTCCACAGGCCCGTCACCACGGGGCAGTTTGACTTCGTCAGACTGTGGCGTTCTGATTTCAATCAGTGCTAAAATGAATACTATTACAACATCCATTTGTGAATACCTAAAATATTAGAATGTGTGTAGGATGTATATCTTTATTCACAGAGAACACATTTATATCTATATACTTCCTCTAACAAGAGCTAATTTTAAAAATAGAAGTATAGTTAATTTACAATGCTGTGTTAGTTTCAGGTGTACAGAAAACTGATTCAGTTATACATACATACATTTATATACATATATACTTTTGCAGATTCTCTTCCATTATAGGTTATTACAAGCTATTGAATATAGTTCCCTGTGCTATACAGTAGTAGTATCTATTTTATGTATAGTCGTGTGTATATGTTAATCTCAAACTCCATTTATCCCTCCCCCTCTTTTCCTTTTTGGTAACCATAAGTTTGTTTTCTACATCTGTGTGTCTATTTCTGTTTCATAAATAAGTTCGTTGGTGTCATTTTTTTTAGATTCCACATATAAGTGATATCATATGATGTTTGTCTTTCTCTATCTGACTTATTTCACTTAATATGATAATCTCTAGGTCCATCCATGTTGCTGTAAATGGCATTATTTCATTCTTTTTTATGGCTGAGTAGTGAGTGTTTCATTGTATATATATACCGTCTTCTTTATCCATTCATCTGTCGATGGACATTTAGGTTGCTTCCATGTCTTGGCTAACATGTCTTTAAAAGCTGTGGTTGACATGTTGTAAAAGTGGTGTATGGGCAAGGTTGCCAGATCTAGAAAATGTAAATACAGGATACCAACTAAGTCTATCTCAAATACTGCATGCGACATACTTCTGCTACATATTTTTTCATTTTTTATCTGAAATTTAACTGAGCATCCTGTATTTAATCTGGCAAAACTTTTTTATGGGTGTATTAGTTTCCTGAGGTTTCTGTAACAAATTACCACAAACTGAGTGGATTAAAACAATTGAAATTTCTTCTCTTAATGTTTTGGAGGCTGGAAGTCTGAGATCAGGTATTAGAGCCATGCCCCCACTGAGACTCTGTGTAGAATACTTCTTTGCCTTTCCTAAGCTTCTGGTGGTGGCCAGCAATCCTTGGCTTATAGGTGCATCATTCTAATCTCTGTCTCTCCTCTGTGGTCTCAGAGAGGTCCCCCTATGCGTCCCGGTCTCTGCCTTCTATTCTCTTAAAAGGATGACAGTCATATTGGATGAAGGGCCCACCCTACTCCAGAATGACCTCACCTTAACTAATTACATCTGTAACAACCATATTTTCAAATAAGGTCACATTCTGAGATATTAGGGGGTGGGATTTCAACATATTTTTCTAGGGGACACAATTTATTGCATGACTTTGGTTTATATTATGTAATTATAATTCTTTGGATAACTTGATTCTGGTTCACTACAAAGAACCCTCTTTAACATTTGAGAAACTGAGTCGCAGAGAAAGTAAATCACATGCCCAAGGTTGCACAGCCACACAGGAGGTCTTTGTGAGACTCCGACACAGGCAGTCCAGGCAAAGAGCCTGCCTGGTAACCCTACTCAACAGTGCCCCCAGATATCGAAAAAGTACCCACCTTGAGGAATGAGAGCTCGGAGCAGTGATCTCCGCTTAGAACAGCCTCCTTGTGGCCCAGAGTCAGTCCCTGACCTGCTTTGGGTCAAGGTCCTCATGTCTAAAATGAGAAGATCGTCCTCTGGCTGTGCTATCCAAGACAGGAGCCACGGCCATGTGCGGCACCCGAGCCCTGATAATGTGCTTAGTGGAATGGAGATGGCTTAAGTGTCCAACACACACGGGTTTCAGATCCTGAGTCCAAAAAGAGACTTAGGTAAACAAACTCAACAGTTCTTTCATACTGATTACATGTTGAAATGATACTAATTTGGATATGTTGGGTTGAACAGAATATATTGCTGAAATTAATCCCACCCCTTTCTTCTCACTTTTTTAATTTCATACTTTATAAACATTTTTGATGCCACTATTTTTACTAATGTTTTTCTTTCATAAATTTTAACTATTTCATACATGGCTTGCCCCGGTTTAGATCGTTAACTCTCAGACTGTTTGCTTTCTTTAAAAAGTTGTCTGTCTTTTAGGTATGGAACCCTTCATTCAAGCACAACATAGGATATACTCAAAACATGAGTTTTATTTATTTAATCATTTGTTTTTTCAACAAAATGTTCATTGAGCGCGTCCGAGGCAGCACGCACTGCTCTGGGAGCTGGGGTTTGAATGGTGAACAGCAGATAGGACATCTCTTCTCCCCTCCTGGAGCTTGCGTTCTCATAGAGGGTGGGGACCAAAGATAAACAAGCAAACAGATTAAATATAAATTTAACTGGAATACACAAGTTAAGTATTATTCGTGATAAGTGCCAGAAATGAATGAGCAGGATAAAGAATTAAGAGAACACCTTGGAGACCCTAATTCAAGGTAGAGCATCCAGGGAAGTCCTCTCTAAGGAGATGGCACTTAGACTGAGCCTTGAAATCTCTGGGGGAAGGGTCTTGAGTCCCTACTCAATGTCTGCTTCCCTGCTTTCCCCTGACCCCCTGCCCAGCCCAACTTGGGCAGCGTTCTCAAATCTGAGGAACTCAGTTCGCTCACTTTTAAGGGAAGGATAACAACTTCTGCTTCAAAGTGAAGCTGTGAAGAACCAAGGAGAAAGTCCTGACAAAACCTTCAAGCTTTGGGTCTGGGCTCAGTGTTTTGAAAGGGCTGGATGTGTATCCATTTGATGCTGTGCTCGTGTGTGTGTGTGTGTGTGTGTGTGTGTGTGTGTGTGTGTGTGTGCTGACAATCTCAACCTATGATAATCCAACCAGCAGTGTGGTGTATGTTTCTTCTTATTCTCCTTTTAATAAAATCAATTGATTCTTTTAATGGAGAGAAATTAAACAGAATCAGGTTTAATCTTCTTATAGCGTTGATATTTTCAATCTTTAACAGTGATATGAAAAGCAAATAAAACCATGAAAAGAAGGGAAGTTGGAAAGAAAATTATGAGCATTCCATTGAGAGTAGGGTAAAGAATAACAATATTTTAACCCTGACCAATTGCTCCAATAGTGAACATATATTCATTTGAATGCCTAAAAAACAGTATTTATGTGGAAAAATAGTGTAATAAGGCATAGTGGATATTAACATGTTATTTTGAATATAAATTTGTAATTTTGAATATGCAACAAATGTAACTGGGTCAAGTAAAAATCTAAGAAATGACTGCACTTAAAATTTTTAACAATAAGAACATTAAAAATCATTTTAAGAAAAAGAATTACCACCATCCCACCATGCTAATAGATCTATTTCTACTTTTTTTTTGAAAATTCCTTTCCATCTCTTGTCTACACATGTATATTTATGTATTAGAATTGTAGTACAAGTCTTGTTTTGTGTTCTTTAGTTTATATATCTTTCATCCATCTGTCATAACAAACACCACATCTCAGCTTACTCACATGTTCCTCGGGGAAATATCTAAGCACTCTCATTCCATCACTTTGTCAGTATTCCCTTTTTAATCATGAAAGGACAATTTTCCTTAACCCTGATCAGAGCATTATTACTTTTTCATGTGTAATTTTTTGACTAATACTGTTTCCTTCTGGGGAACCAAAAGTTCCTTAGTGTATCATTTTTTTCACTCACCGTTATATCCCTAACCCCTACCAAGTGCTAATTGACCATTTCTTAAATACATGGTGCATAGCATCTCATCATGTTGCTGTTACAATATTCCTGATTTCATACCACTTACAGTGTACACTGATGGCTTCAGATTTGTTTCTTGCATAAAATATAGTGTAATAAACATCTTTATGCACCTAATTTAAAATTTTTTAGATTTATTTCCTCAAAATAGAAATCAGGTCAATGATTATGAACATTTTATGGTGCCTGATGCAGCTGACCAAAGGGTATTCAAAGAGCTTTGGACCCACTTATAAACAATGTGTGAATATCAAATGATGAAGCTATTTGGAACCATTTATGATTATAAAAATAAAAATGTATTTAGCTAACTTAAGCATGGTTAACTTGAAAATATTAAAAATTACAAAAAAGACACTTCATAACATCCATAAGAACATTACACAACGACCACCATGAAGCTTTCCTTCTAAACTTGGTTTCATGTGTGGGCATTTAGAGATAGGTCCCAATTATGTAAATTCTGAGCCATAGGATTTACATAGTTTAGTACTCTGGTCCCTTACATTTGCACTGCACAGTGATAATTTTCAATTCTTCTGATCATTTAGTCTTCCTGGCTATCTATAACTTGATTGTATGGATGAGTTGTAATTTGATACTGCCCTACTCTCCGAAGATTGTTTCAGTTCTTTCCTATTCATGTATATATTGAAGGAATGAGTGGTGTTTATATAGACAGTAGGTTCTCATTACTCTTGGTAGTAATGTTCTGTGAAGTCAGCACAAACACTGAATTTGCTGACACGGAACCACTGCTCCTAGGGGAAGCACAGGGCTAGGTTCCTATGAGCCTCTGGTCATTACATTTTTATCAACTGATCAACACATGACCTTGTTTAATGTGTTTCTGGTTAAAGACACTATTTAATATCTATCATCGATTCATTAAGAATGAACTCATGGCCAACAGCACTATCCTCATGCCTATATGAAGCTTATCTAACACCCCTATTTTCTCCATAAGACCTATCACAGCGTGCTTGGTCTTAGGAACACTGGACAGCACTTCAGCGCTGTAACTGGGGGCCTTTTTAAACAGCAAAATCACCAACAAAAAGCACAAAAATGTGAAAGACATTTGGCGCTAAATAGACTGTGAAAAGGACACAGTCTACAGTATGAGAGCTGAAACAAGAAGACAGAACATCATCTTGTTTGACCTCAGCTGGAATCATGTGCATCAGGCAACTTGAATGTTTTGCCGCTCTGCCGTTGGTCCATGAATGACTACAAAAGCACTGCAAGTATTGATCTTGGAGTTACAAATACATTTTAGCGAACAAGCAAATTCACAAATACCAATTCTGAATAATGAGGATCAACGGTACATCTTTGGGGATATCACTGCATACATCCTTGGGATGAACACGAAATGAAGTCCAGCACTTGCATTCTTTGAGAGGGCTGGAAAGGAAGTATTTAATAGCCATCCAACCAGAAAAAGGTGGAGAAGGTCTGGTCTGGGGCACTTTATCTAGAAAAGTAGGTGTTAGATTGGACCTTCTGCCATGACTAGCTTCTAAGACCTTCTCAGCCAGCATCTTTTGGCACAGTTGGACCTGGATTCCAGGCCCAGGTGTGCTGCTGCTTATTTGAACGACACTGAGTCCATTTCTCACTACACTGAGCCTTGTTTTTTCCATCTGTAAATGGGTTAATCTTAGAACTTACCTCAAAACGTTGTTTCAAAAAACGATTAAGTAAATGTAGGTAGAGCATGTGACAGGGTCCCCAGCAGAGTCCTGGTCAGATTCAGTAAAACCATGACAACAAGAGGAGGGAAAACCTTCGAGGTGAACTCTCTTTAGTGTAAAATGGAGAGGTTGGGAACACGCTTCTCCTGAAGGCTGTATTCTTGCCGGTTAGGAAAGTCCCCACATTTTATCATTCAAGACAGCCCAAGAGGATCTATAATTAAGATTTTTATTTCTTAATTAAAAATTAAGAATATTTTTAATATTCTTAATTAAAAATTAATATTTTAATATTCTTCATGGGGCTTTCAATCACCTGGAAAAGGACAAGAATCCATAGTCCCCACATAAGATCAAAAGTTACCAAAAGGTCCCCGTTCTGGTTCAAAGCCAGTCTCATCATTGGTTGGCTTCAGCGTGAACGTGGAGGTCTTGGATTTTTTCTCAGATCACCAAGTGATATAGTCTCAGCAATACATTATCTAAAAAAATCAACTGAAAACCAGTATTGTGATGCAGTGGAAACATCATTGGATTTTTAGTTCTATTGACCTGAGTTTGACTTTCTAGTCCTTTCTGTTACTCTTTGTGTGACTTTTAGGCCAATTACATTATCTCTCTGAATTTTTTCACTTTCCCATCTGAAAAATGATGCATCATTTGTATTTTTGTCATAGATGTTTGTCAAGTTATTATTATTTTTAATTCTTTATTTATTTATTTATTTTTGGCTGTGTTGGGTCTTCGTTTCTGTGCGAGGGCTTTCTCTAGTTGAGGCGAGCGGGGGCCACTCTTCATGGCGGTGCACGGACCTCTCACTGTCGTGGCCTCTCTTGTTGCGGAGCACAGGCTCCAGACGCGCAGGCTCAGTAATTATGGCTCATGGGCTTAGTTGCTCCGCGGCACGTGGGATCTTCCCAGACCAGGGCTCGAACCCGTGTCCCCTGCATTGGCAGGCAGATTCTCAACCACTGCGCCACCAGGGAAGCCCCTGTCAAGTTATTTGTAAAGGATCTAGCCTGGCGCCTAACACCTCCTCGGCACTAAGTAACCATAGTCATTGTCTGTGTGCATTGTCTGTGCATTATCAAATGTCACTTTCACTCTGATTCTTATAAATACTCCTGTAGCTTTCTGTGTATCAATTCACATTTCCATTTTGCTTCCTCTTTTTTGATCTTTCTCGCTGACAGAAAATGGGACTAACTGTATCCCAAGACAGAATCTTTACTTGGAATCTGAACCTTCAGCAAGAAGCAAAATATATCGGTGTGTGAATTAAGGTTTTGTATTGACCTCCACTTCCTTGAAATCTATTTCAAAGATCCTGAGGGAAACAAGATCCTGATAGGATGATGGTAGAGCGATGACCTGGAATTGTTACAAAATAATGACTGTTCCAGGGCCAAACTGGAATTTAACAGAAAGGAAAACAATATTCCTCCCTGCTGTCTTCTCAAAACCAAGGAAGCTGCTCAACGTAATTACTAAAAAATCCCCATCGCAAATTCTTATAACTTAATATCCTATTTCAAGCACTCTGTTTAAAGCTAAACTAAGAGATTTTTACCCTTGAAAAGAGGTTCATCTTTTGTTAGTTAATAATGTACCAATTCCAAATTGAGTTCGATAACATAACGTTTGTAAAATAATATATGTATATACCTGTGTGTCCATGCAGTTATGTACTTACATGCATACATATGTGTGTGTGCACATACACATTTTTGCTCAGAGAGACATGAAGATTCATCTGAGGGAAGTTAACAAGTTGCCATTGGTGCTGGGGCTACTTGAGGATAAAGTGGTTGGTTTATTGTTTATGTGTGCAGCATTTTTTTTTTCCTTAAAAAGAGTGGGAGAATTGAATCAATGTCCATTTCCTGGTTGTGATCTATACTAGAATTATGCAAGATGGGGAGAACTGGATGAAAGGTATATGGGATCTCTCTGTTTAATTTCTTGCAACTGCATCTGGATTTATAGTTTTCTCAAGATAAAAAGTTTGAAAAGGGGAGAAGGGGGAGGGGGAGGGGAGGGGGGCGAGGGGAGAGGTCCAGCATCCCTCTCCCACGGTCCTGTGATCCAGGAGCCACAGTGACCACCATCACACCGAATTCTAATGCTCCATTCTCGCCATTGCTCACATGCCCACCTCTCCATGCAGGCTTTTATCTGCGCAATGGCCAAGATGGTGTTTTATAAATCTCTGCAACCCCAATGCCTGGAATGGTGCCTGGCATCCAGGAGGCGTTCAATAAATGTACACCGAGGGAACCAACCCTCGTTTTGTGTATCTCCTCTAATAGGTATGGCTATACAGGCTAACGAAACGAGGGTGTTACTGGCTTTATTTCCCCATTTGTGGTCTCAGGGATCCTGGTCTTGGGTGTGAGTTATGGCTTGAGTGACGCAGGTTCCACAGTGGTCACCGTGCACCACACCCACTGAGGGCCCCGGACTAGAGACTGAGGAAACTGGTGACACGAACCTGGAAAACAACGTGTTGCAGAAGATCCAGATGTGGTTGATTCTAATGCACATTCAGGGCGGAGAACACTGGCCCAGGAAGGACCCGGAATTCAGCTTTGAGTAAACAAGATGAGCTCAATGTCCCTTTGAAGGGCTCTGCCGAAAGTCAGACACCAGGCGTGAGCAAGTGGGTTTGGAATGGGGTCTGAGGGGATTACCTAGGCTCCAGGGGTCCTGGCAGGGGCTGGGCTGGGCCCAGAGGCTCCAGGAGGGAGGGAAGAAGGGCTGCCTTACTGCTAGCTAGGGTGCCCCAGTGTAGGGCTGCTTCTAGGGGTGCTGGGGAAAGGGGGAAGAAGGGGATATTTTAAAAGGAAAAGGGAGAAAGAAGAAGAAGGGGAAGGAGAAGGGGAAGGAGAAGAAGAAGGGAAAGAGTTGTGCAAGCTTAGAAAGTGAAGGTTCTGGAGTAGCTGTGCATCTGGGAGCAAGGGATGGAGGGAAAAGGCATTTTCAGAGGGTTGCTTATGAGTTAGGTTCTCTTTGGTTTTCGGAAGACAAAAGAAAAGATCCCAGTTTCTTCCTTTTTAGTTTTTCTTGACTGCTGGACTAGGCTTCTTTGAAATGAGATTTCCTGCAACACTGTGCCGCGTGGCCCCCAGTGTGTGTGTGCGTGTGTCTGTGTGTGTGTCTAAGTGTGTCTGTGCATGTGTCTGTCTTTGTGTGTGTGTGTGTCTAAGTGTGTCTGTGCATGTGTCTATCTTTGTGTGTGTGTGTGTGTGTGTTTATTGATCTAGGCAATAAATTCAGACTGGGGTCAGTCTGGACCCACACTGCTGAGATTCACAGCCCGACACTGGCTCTTCCACCTGTGTCCTCACAGAGGTGCTTACCCCTTCTGTGACTCAGTCTACTCATCAGTAAAATGGGAATCATCACAGTACCTGCCTCGTGCGATTGCTGTGAGGATTAGTTAGGGAATACATAGTAGTACCAGGCACACAGCAAGCACCCAACCAGGTAAATGTCAGGCATCAGCACGTGCCCATCAGTCAGCAACTCTGGGGCCCAGACACCTGTCTTGTCCAGCACCCTGTCCCTTTAGAGACCAGGTCCCCTGTTTGCTGGGGGCTCAGGGGCTCTCTAGGACCCAAGACTCTTCGATTTAAAACTGAGACAGCCCCGGGCCCACAGGAGCAAGTTGGCCACCCTGTGGATCATCGCCCGCCCTGAGGCCCAGTCCCATCGAGGTCTGTGTACAGCAAACACTTGAGTCCCGTTGGTTCTCCGAGCCAAGAAATGGCCTGACTCCGGGGATGATTATTTAACTCTTCCTGGGCTCTCGTTGCACCAGTGTGCCTGGGCCAACCCACTGCCTCATGCCTTCGCAGAAACGGGCATGGTTAGGACCAGGGGAGGCTGGGAAGGGAAGAGAGGCAGGGTGGGGGGCCTGGGGACACACAGGGGGTGACTCAGCACTGAGTCTGGGGGCTTTGTCATGACAGGCTCACCTTTCCCTGGAACGCCCAGGCCCCAGCGACACACCCTGCCCCGCGCTGTGAGTCAGGCTCAGGTGGGGTGCGGCGCTCCCGCTGGGGCCCTCCCGACACCTTCTCAGCAGGAGAGGGGCCGCGGCCAGGACAGCTGGCCCGGTCCTGGGAGAGGCTGCACCCTGCACCTGCTCCCAGTTGGTCACCCTGCGGAGAGGCCTGAGCTCCATCACTAGGATGGAGAGCCTTTGCCGTTTCTAATGAGTTGTGAGCAAAGGGGGCTGCCCTCCACACACTGCTTTCGGGGGTAACCTCCCAATATCAGTTATTTCCCAGCCAAAATTCTTCTAAGCGAAAGTGTGACTGGGAAGCTTCCAGGCTCAGCTCCCCAGGAGATAAAGAAATTATATCTTTAGAATGACTTCTATCACTGCCACCACTTCCCCAAGCACCCACTGTACACCAGGCTCTTTGTAGTCTTTGTATCAGCCAACCCTTGAAATAGCCCTGGGAGATATTTAGTATTAACTACACCTAATATTTATATTATTAGTACATGATGGATCTAAGACTTTGGGAAGTTCTAGAACATGGGCAAAGTCACAGGGCTGTGCCTGGCGAATCCTGGCCTCTTAATCCCTTCCACACCTGCTCCGCCCCAAACCGGGCCTCTCTCAGCCCCACCCTGCCCTCAGCCTACACTTAACAGATCGTGTGTCCTGGGTTTTACCCAGAAAAAATGTGGAGAGCTGGATAAGAAATGAGATTCAGAGGCAGTATGAAAAGAAAGGAACCTAAAAGTGCAAATAATACTTTTAAAAAATTGTTCATGAACTCATAGTCTTTTCCCCCTTGTTTCTGTCTCTGGTGTTTTGTTTTTGTTTTTGTTATGTTGATTTAGAGATCGTCTTCCATTTAAATCTCCATTTACTTCTCAGTGCCTTTCAGGCTAACAGGTGCTGTGAAGGGGTCCTTATAGGTTCCTTGGATGTGTTCCTACATCTATTTGCAATTCTGTCAATTCAGTGTTTTAACTATACAGTATTTGAAATAGTCCACGTGGTTCTTCTTGACAATCTGAATAGTACTGTAGTGCACATTTGAAATTTGCTAAGAGACTAAATCTTAAAAGTTCTCATCACAAGGAAAATAAGATGTTTTGGTAACCATGTGTGGTGATGGATGTTAGCTAGACTTATCGTGGTGATTGTTTCGCAATGTATACAAATGTCAATCATTATGTCGTACACCCGAAACTGATATAATGTTCTATGTCAATTTTACCTCAATTTAAAAAATCTGGTTCTGGTATTGGCTTACAAAACATGTTCTCTAAGGTCTGAAATTCCTTATACTGTCTCCCTGTCTCCCCTTCTCTTTCAGGTCTCTTTGCTCACTGTTTCTGGAACTTTCCAGAACTGTCTGGTGTCGTGCCTTTCCCTCTGACAGGGCGTCCCTGAACCCTTCTTCACCTGCCATCTCTTTCTCATCCCTCCCACCTTAGTTCCAGGGTCACCTCCCTCAGTAGCCTTCCCTGAATCCCCTTGACCCTGGCTGTAGCTGTCCCAGCACTTTGCAGCAACTCACACATGGTTCTCAGCATGCATGTCTTTACAGGAAGGTAAATTAGAGTTATCTAGGATTCTGATAAAACATGAGATTCCCAGGGCCCATCCCCAGACATTTTGATTCCATAAATCCAGGCTGGGGCCTTTATTTTTAACACATGCTCCAGGAGATTCTGATTCAGAGGCTTCTCGGGCCATACTTTTAAGAAACTGTGAATTATTGGAATTATTTATTTCTATCTCTGTTGTCTGCCGACCTGCACCTACCCAGCCCTCAAAGGTCAAGAGCTCTCAGGAACAAGAACAACTTATTTTAATTCCTGAGGTCCTGGCATTTGGCCCAAGTACTGGGATACAACAGACACTCAATAAATGTGGTGACTGAATCTGTTTAGTCATTTTGTCTATAATTACTTATTAAGCACCTGCTGTGTGCACAACTTTGTTCTAGGCACTGGGGAGAAGCAGCAGAAAGCAAAAGAAATAAAAATCCCTACCCTTCAGAAACAGAGACACAGATACAGAGAACAAACATATGGACACCAAGGGGGGGAAGCGGTGGGGGGAACGGCGGTGGTGGTGGGATGAATTGGGAGATTGGGATTGACATGTATACACTAATATGTATAAAATAGATAACTAATAAGAACCTGCTGTATAAAAAATAAATAAAATAAAATTCAAAAAAAAAAATCCCTGCCCTTATGGGTGAAGCAATGGATGCATGAGTTAGGAAGACTAGATTCCGAGTTTCTGAGTTTTAACAATCCTGTATGGGGACTGCTGTTTGCCCGTCTTTAGGCATCTTCCTGGATACCGTATTATCAAACCTCAGGATAAATAATACAAGAAAATGATTGTTCCTGCTGCTTTTTCTAGCAGGAAGGAAGCTGAAGGTCAGAGAGGTTGGGACTGGCTGCAAATGACAAGGCCACTCACCTACAGAGTCTGGATTCAAGACTGGCCTTTTCTCTTTCTAGCACTGAGTCCTTGGTCCTCTCTCCCGGATGCATGTCAGGCTTGGCGTTTCTGCAATACTCATCCACCCAGTACAGGTGACCTTGCTTGGCAAAGACAGCAGACATGAGTCTGAGGCTCTCAGGAGCTGAGCGAATGGGTTACCTGGGACCGCACTGTCACTGGGAAACTCACCTGTGGAGCCACCTGGGCAGCGCGGTCCACCGAGCCAGCGAGGTGAGGGTGCCTTGACACGACTCTGCTTCACGAGAGGAAGCGTGTCGGCATTCTTCATGCTTCCACTGAGAGGATTTCGAGCAGAAGAGGCTGAAATGGCTTCGTGTTGGCACAAAAAATCAGAGATTAATAGTAAACCTTGAAAATAGAGAATCCTCTGATTTGGGCTTTTCCATCAACAAGCCCAATAACCCAGAGGAAACTATTAACATACAAATAGACACCCTGCCCATTAAAACAGCGGCAGACAGTTCTGGAGCAGACCTCTTCATGCAGAAAGCAATTATGATGGGAAATCGAGTCCGATTTAGGCCCGTTTGCAGCAAGCTTGGAAAATCAAAATGTAACCACTCATAATCGTGTAGACAACCGTTCTGTGGCGGGGTGGGGCGTGGATGGCCAGTGCTTTATTATTATTGCGATTATTATTATTTCACTTTCAAAGAATTCAACGTTATAAGCTCCAAATCTCACTGACTTGCAACCTCGGCTCAGAGGGTGCACAGTGCATACACATATATTAACACACAGAAAAAAAAAAAAGATCAGCCCACTTATAAATAAATAGGTTTCTTGGTCAGATTTCCAGAGGTTACTAGGGTTGCTTAGCTGAGATGGCACTCAAACGGAGAATTCCTAAATAAGGAGACATCTCCGTGGAATGTCTACACCCTCTGAAAGTCTGATGCTTCAGCCCTGGGCCTTCCATCGTTTTAACACAGCCAGAACCTCAGAGGCATAGTTGAGTCCAGAGACGAGAGCTGAGACCTAACGCAGTTGGAAGCTCCAGGTGAGGACAAAGTCATTCTGGAAAACGTGAATGTTTTCTTCCAAGTGGCTGTGGAAAAGGTAGCAGACAGGGATGCTAAAATGAGAAAATACACCTACCACACCGATACCCTTGTGAAAAAAGTGCAAGAGGTTGGTGACATCGCCCAGGATGCCAAGCCAGGAGCCCTGCTGTACCCGCTCGTATCACCAGGCCATTCTTCTGTGACTGTATACTTTGCTCTCATCGATGGAGAGTTTCTGTCCTCTGTGTTGGGTGTCCAGTGCTCTACAACCTCTAACTACCTTTCAAGAGGAAGACCAACTCTTCTCATTTGACCTAAGCCACCCCACAGGTGTAGGCCCTGCCCTCGTCTCTAGCAGAGTCTGATGCCCATTTCACCACGTCTCTGTGCCCCAGTTAAATTGGCCACAGTTAATGTTCCACAGGCCTGCCCTGCCTCTCATGCTCTGGTCCTTTCCACATACCTTTCTCTCTGCCTGGAATGCTGTCTGCCGCCACCTCCTCCCTTCCTGCCTCTCACACAGCATACCTAGCTAACCGCCGGCTACGTGCACTCGTGACATCTGGTTCCTTACCTTCAGCGCCTGTGTCTAAAATTAAGTACTTACTTGGGGTAATTATTTGATACATGGTAGTGACCACCCCCCTCAAAGCTCTAAGATTCATTTGATCATGGAGTATGCATCACCAGAACCTAAGACAATGCTTGGTCTAAGGATGGACTCAGCTGAGACCATCAACTAGTTGGACTACTATGACCTTTTTCAATGAATAGATGAACATCTCATCTATCCCTTGTGTAAAATACTTAATATACATCATCTTATATAATTTTTAACTGTGTCTGGAATTTAGAGTCTGGAATTTAGAAAGAGTTCTGTGCATGTTTGGATGGATATCAATGGGTGGATGGATGGATGGATGGGTGGATAGATAGATGGATAGAAGTTACCACATTTAGACTAAAGAGTGGAGAGCAGCTGACTTGGCACAATGGGATAGAATGAGATCATAAATATATTTCAGTCTATCCCACCTTTGGTAGTTTTGAAAACATGTTCATAAATGCTTTACTACTCCTTCTTTCAAGCAATAGAGCCTAGTCCTCCCTTGCATGTGGACAGGAGTTAGTGATTCCATTTTAATTAATAGAATGAAGCAGAAGTGATGGTAGGTATCTTCTGAGACTGGGTCATAAAGGGCACTGTGGCTTTTGTCTTGATCCCTCTCTTGAGTAACTTGCTCTAGAGGAAGCCAGCTGCCATGTTGTGAGGATGTTCAAGCAGCCCTGTGTAGAGACCCTCGTGGTGAGGAACTCAGGGCTCCTGCCAACAGGCACGTGAGTGAGCTGTCTTGGAAGCAGATTCCCCAGCCCTTGCCAAGCCTTCAGATGACAGCAGCTCCAGCCCACAGCTTGACTGCAACCTCTTGAGAGATCCTGAGCGAGAAGGAGCCAGCTAGGCTGATCTCAGATTCCTTAGCCTCAGAAAATTTGTGAGATAAAACGTTTGCTATTTCCAACTGGTTCATGGGGGGTAATTTGTTATTCAGCAAGAGATTACTAATACACCACCCCAGTCCTGAGATCTGCTACCGCCAAGCTAGGCCCCTGATGATGCATTGTTTGTTATTGGAATAAACCAGATTACAGAATGTACCTAAAGTCAGCCATAGCTCTTTTTCTATTTCTCCAACCATAGTGTGATTTTGTCAGAATTAGAGATTCAATCTGTACAGAATTCTTTTCCCTTCCTCATTTATTTGTTTTTTTATAGAATAACAAGGCTAATTGCATGGATTTGAAGTTAAACAAATCTGGGTTCACTTCCTTTCTTTGCTATTTATTATATAGGGAACTGTTGGAAATGTATCTATCTCTTGCAGATCAGATGTTTCACAGTGAAACAGGGAGGGTAGTAGTACTTACTGCGTAGAGTTGTACAATCCAGGGGCACCAGGGTTTTATCAGGATCCATTTAGATAATGTGTGTAAAACATTTAGCATAGTAGCTATTAAGGATTAAAGTAATAGTAACTATTATCTTTAATAATTATTATCCAAAATCCCTCACACGAACAAATTGGAAAGTTCTTTAATTCCAAAGAATTGTCCTTTTTGAACTTAATTTTTGAGACAACATATGGTGATAGCTGAGTGTTTTGAAAATGTGGTTCATGGACTTCCTGCATCAGAATGATCTGAAGTGTTTATTAGAAATGAGGATTCTTAAAACCAATTTCAGGACCTTAAGTTAGTATCTTGTGGATGGGAGTAAAATAGAGGGAAAGAATGGGAATCTGCATTTTTAAACAAGCTCCCCCAGCTTGCTTCTAGTGTTCAAGAAAGTTCTAGAGTCACTGTTGTGGAGGAAAGAAGAGTCATCTCAGAACTAGAGGACCTGTGGTGCAGGTCTGACCTGTGACATTTACTAGCCAAAGTGCGTTAACCCTTGCAATGCCCAGTTTCTCGTCTGTGAAAAGGAAACACTGATCTGCCTTCTCTACCTTCCAGAGCAATTGTAAAGATCAGCTGAGATAATAAAAACATTCGCTGACTTCTATCTAGTGTGTATACAGTTTACAAAGTGATTATATCCACCTTACCTCATTGAAACTTAGGATGGTCCCATGAAGTCAGTTTTCCTCCCTGTTGATGGAGACAGACGCTAAGTCGAGGTTACATGGCTTGTCTAGTAGGTTGCAGAGTTAGTGTACAAACCCAGGTCTGGACCACAAATCCAAAACTGAAGTAAAATCAAGGCTCCGTGTCAATGTGCTATTTATGAGCATCACTTTAGCTAAGACTGACACCTTGGTTATGGTACTGAAACTAGAGAAGAGGAACTTCATAAGAAAGTGTCTACATTCTAATTGCCCAGGTTACAATTATACATGCAAAGAGTAATAATTATTTGAAAACAAAAGCTGTGAGGTCATTGAGGTACACTTCCTTAGCCATGGCATTAGAGTCTGTGTCAGTCTTGGCGTGTCAAATATTTCTAACTCATGCACCACTAAATTCACTCATCTTAAATTATAAGCCTGATTAACTTCATTCATTTGATTTTTCTGGGTCATGGTTTTATTTCTTCTGCCTCGATTTGTGCAAGAGAAAAATATTTGGAAAATCATTTTTGTTCCTTACATGCTCTATGAGTAAAAGAAAAGGCTTCCATTGAATGTTATAGTTGTCTTAATAAAATTAAGCATCTGCTACGTATATTCTGTGAAATGGCTGGATGGGTTTTCACCAAATTTGGAGGGTATGTCTGGGATGGTCCAACTTAGAATATAGGGTGTGTTGTGTATAATAAATAGATATTTGGGTGTCAGAGATGGGTACCCTTCCTGAAGACATCACACATCCTCCAGAGTTGCTGAACAAGAAGCAGCCTCGGGCTTCCCTGCTGGCGCAGTGGTTAAGAATCCGCCTGCCAATGCAAGGGACACGGGTTCGAGCCCTGGCCCGGGAAGTTCCCACATGCCGCGGAGCAACTAAGCCCGTGTGCCACAACTACTGAGCCTGCTCTCTAGAGCCCGCGAGCCACAACTACTGAAGCCTGCATGCCTAGAGCCTGTGCTCCACAACAAGAGAAGCCACGACAGTGAGGAGCCCACGCACCGCAAGGAAGAGTAGCCCCCACTCACCGCAACTAGAGAAAGCCCGCGTGCAGCAACGAAGACCCAACACAACCAAAAATAAATAAATTAATTAATTAAAAAAAAAAACAGAAGTAAGAAGCAGCCTCTGTGGCCAGGAAAGACAAGCCATATGTATTAGATTCACTGGGCAGGGTAAAAAAAGTGCTTTCAAATCTGAGCCAAAATCTGACGTCACAAGGTCGGACACTGAACTGTCAATGCTGATTTGGGACGTGGTTGACACTGAACTGTCAATACTGATTTGAGATGTGGTCGATCCTCATATAACCCCAGGTTGAGAGCTTGAGGACAAGGTCAGTACTTAACCACAGTGTTTTATGTTGGGTTCCCCCAAGACTAGAACTGGATACAAGGATTTGAGTGCAGGTGGCTTATTTGGGAAATGGTCTCAGATGGGCTGGTAAGGAAATGGGCAGGTTTGACAGGGGACACAGGAAAGCCCAAGTAGGCTTCATGAGGCCTCCGTCCAGCTGGAGGCCTCTGGGAGTCCGAGTAGAACTCACTTCAGAGTTATCCCACCCAGGGGCAAGGAAGCTGGGGGGTATTTACCCTCCAACTTCAATCCATCATGGCTGTTTCCAGGGTGTTAAGACCCTGGCCCTTCCGACCTGCCCTGAAGTGTCCAGAAAAGGCCCTCAGGCAGGGAATCGGGGATACGTACAGCTAAAAGCCCTCAGCTTGACGGACCACTTCCAGAGTTTCCTGCAACCCAGAGGGCTGTGTCATGGGTGAGTTTGTCTGTGATAATGATGACACTACATTGGTAATGTAACAATACCCACCTACTGAGTGCCTCTCGTATGGTGGTTGCCATAGTGGGTCCCTTATGTATCTCTTTCAACCCACACATGCCCCATGTCGAAGGCATTAGGATTCACGTTTCCCACGAGGAAGGGAAGAGTCAGAAAGCTTCGGTTACTGGCCTAAGTTCACTCGGTTGGCAAAGGAAAGCCAGAATCTGAACCCAGGCCTTTGCTATAGAACATACCCTCTCCACAGAGCAGGTAGTAAATACAGATTTGTTTAGTGGCCAAATTGAATATACATAAAGAGTTCCTTTTAACTTTTGGCACTTCAAGGTGGTGTTTTTGTTGACTCCTATCTGTCTTGAGTATTTTCCGAAACCCACCCCTTACCTGTTCCTCTCACCTCTAGGCAAGGCTGACGTGTGTTTTATAAGAAAATATGGATACTTTTTAGTCCTAGATAAATATGATGTACATTTTGTGTGTATATAAAGCCTCAGAAAGTTCACACTGGAAATTAGGCAGGTCAAAGGGACTCTGACACCCTATCATTGACTCATGGCAGGAAGAAAAGGTTTCCCTCTCTCCCTACCTCATTCCCTTTCTTCAAGTAACAGAATGGGCTCAATGTAGCTTCATGCAACATATACTTATTTTCTGGACTGGTTCACAACAAATAGTATCAAAGTTTAAGAAAATGTGTTGGGCTTCCAACAAAGTTTGAACTATGCAGATGTTGGTGGGCTAGAAAGTATGAGATAAGCTGTTTCCTACCACAGGAAGCTTCTGCTACTCACCATAGGTTCATGGCTGATAGAAAGAAAAGTAAAAAAAAAAAAAAATTAGATAGATAGATAGGGTTTGAAATGCTATGAAACTGTGTTTTCCCAATGCAGTCACCCTGAAACTCTCAGGTAACCTGGTCAGAGGAAGAAGGATTCTCCAGAGGGATTCAGTTTTTAGTCTCTAAGAGTTTCAGCCACCAGCACGCAGCGTTCATCTACTTGAAGGCATAAAATGTTAGAATTTGGAATAGTTAAGATTTGCCATGCAGTAAACTGTATACCAACTTCTTTGCTTATCTCCTCCCCCACCCCCTACCCAAGCTCCAAGGGGGCAACCAAAGCCATTTTTTTCAAATGGATCAATGTCTGAAATATTGGCTTCTATTTCTGAAGAACTCACTTTTGAGCTTGTTTGTCCAACTCTGTGGTTCAAATTAATTTCACCCTTCAGGGATTTGTAGGCATGTTGACAGATTCAATGAAAAAAATGGAGTTTTATTGGAAAGGGTGTTAGTCGGGGAAACAAAGGGCTCGGGGGATAGTTTGGTAATGGGCTATGGAGACTTTCTTCCTAGGTCACTGGTTCAAATCTAGAACCTGCTTGGCAGTGATTGAAAATCATTACCACTTGACAGCTGCCTGACAGGTGGCCAGTAACATGTTGGTACCCTGCTCCTGCACCCCCTTCCCCTAGGCAGAATAATCACATGACAGGAGGGATACCATGGATTACATGAAAACACAGGAGCTGAAGTTACAGTTTTCTTTCTCAACCTCTTGTCACTTAGTGGGTTAAATATTTTGATCAATTTAACAGATTATGGCCCACCAAAAGATTTCCATGCTTACCTCTTAACAGTGGTGAAACCTGATTAAAACCAAGGGGAAAAAATGAAACACAATGAGCAATGATTGGTGAAAAAGTAACTGCTCCGTTGATCAGCTGCTAATAGCTGAGCTAGACCATCTACACGTTTACATAAAAAAGACCAAAACATCATAAAAGGCCAGAACTGGCATCAGGAAAACAAGCACGGACAAACCCCAAATAGAGGTTGGCTGCAGGAAGAAATCTGGCAGATTTCCATCTGAAGGGCCCTTAAGAGACAAGCAAGGCAAAGAGCCACGTAAGACTCATGATGGGCAGGTTGGCGCCATGTTAATTTCAGCATGGTCGTTCTCAGCTGGAACCCAGTCACCAGATCACATCTCTGCAGGAGTCCATCCTTAATGCAGGCTGGGCCCAGATAATGAGAACTTGATTCTTAGTGGGGGAATTGCCTTCTTTCAATGGGCTTAAGCCAAAACCTTTAAAATTATTTTAACGTCATTTTTCTTTTTAATGGGACATGTAAGCACTAGGAAAATTATAGCATTAAAAAGGTTGCTTTGGACTTTCTTTTTGTAATTGCCTTTTAGAGGGTAGAACTTTTAATTCATTCCGAAAAGTTCCCACTGAGATGAGGAACCTGATGCAAGATTCATATTCTGAGGCAAGTTCCTCATATTTTCCCCTAGAAAAACCCTCAAGACACTCACTAGTTTGAGCTCAACACGTGTTCATCCCCCATAGGCAATAAGCCACGGGATTTCCAGAGAAGTGGCAAGATTTATCCACTGCTCTTGACTAAAGGAAAGAGTGTGCTACAACCACATAAGAGTTAAATGCATTAAGTCATGTGTGATTAATTTGCAAACAATACCACAAGCTGCCCATCTAAAAGAGTATCACGTCCTTCAAAGTACACCTGTATGAGACTGATGATTTGAAATGTGAGTTACTGCCTTACGTTTGGCTACAACGATATCATGGACAACTCCCCAAATCTGAGTGGTTATGACTACAGGCTTTGTTTTTTTCTTGCTGCCAGGTCTGCATGTTGGCTGTGGCTTAGCTGGCCTTGACCATTATAGGACCCAGACTGCAGAGGCAACACCTGGAGACTGTTCTTCCCATCATGGAGGGCAGGAGCTCAAGAAAGGTAAGTAGAAACACGCAGAACCTCTTACAGCCTCGGCGTGAACTGGAACGTGATTGTATCTGATCACGTTCTATTTATTGGGTGAAAGTGATCAGGGGATGATGGGTCGGGGGAGAGGGGACATTTGTTGATCATGAATACAATCGACTGTAGTCACATAACTTAAAACCACAAAACTTAAAACTGTACAGTTATATTCTTTTATTGACTTAGTGCATGTTTACAGAGCATCTACTCACTACAGGAACTCGTTACTGTATTGAGGTGAGCATGGTACATTCATTAAATCATGTCATCGTCTCAACAAAACTCCGAGGGAGGTACTTGTTCTCATTTTACAGAAAAGTCAATGGTAGCCGGGTGCAGCCAAGTACCGTGCGTTGGCCCTGACGCTAGGAAGTCATAGAACCAACACCGGAGCTCCAGTGCTCTCGCCCTGAGCCTGTGCTCCTCGGCAGCCCCTGGCCCTGTGCCCAAGACTGGGGCCAAGAGAAGAGGGCAGCGGGTCCCCAAGTGCAGATCAACATTTGGCCGGGATTGTTACATGAAGAGGGAGAATTCTCTTTCGGAAATGAGTTGAGGACATTCTGGAAAGTGAGTTGGTTGATCAAGTTTGATCATCCCAGTTGAGGTCTGAAGTGAGGTGGGACTCTAAGTTAATGAGGCTGACTTTATGTGCCTTATAACCTGGTTTAGGAGGCAATTCTGAAGTGTATTCCCACTTCCTCATCATCTGCCTGCAGTTGAGGCTGGGGATACCTCTACAACCGTGGCTCCTGCATTATTAAGTCTAGAGAGAGACATAGAAGTATACTATGCCAACACAGTGAGTACAAAGGGACGTTCATTAATACTCAGTGTGTTTGGTAACTTTTAAACACTTAGTAGATACTATACCAAGTACAGGAAATTAAAAACAAAACCAGAGTTGGTACCTCCCCTCATGGAACTTATGGTCTAGAGGACAAGACAGACTTTTGTTAGACCCATTCATGGATATATAATTACAAAATGGGACACTTTTTAATTTTTTTAATTTGAAAGAAAGGGACAAAGTTCCATGAGAGAATAGGACAAAGGTGAGGAAGACTTCCACAAGAAGTGATGGGAATTTAAAGGAGAGAGCCGAATAGAGGCTAAATGTGTGTGTGTGTTAGTGGAATGAGAGATGGGAAGTGTTCTAGACTGAAGAAGAAGTGTGTGCCCAGACCCTGGGATGGGATGAAAGAAGTAACAGTCCAGCAGGACTTCTATAAAGAGCTGGCGCCTTGAGTTTCCTCTTGGTTGGCATGCAGCTGCCTCTGAAAGGGGCCAGTGGCCTATAACTCCCCCTCATCTACAGCCAAGTTCAAAGAGAATAGATGTCACCTCTAGTAAGATCTTCCTCAGAGCCTGCTGCAGTCCCTATCTGGCAAAGGGGAGCATTGTTCAGCTATGAGAAATCAACTTCCCACTGCCCCAGAGAGCCCTGAGGTATACCTGAGGACTGGAGCCTGCACAGGTTAGAAGCTGCAGTAACAGAACCACAGTTTGCCATCCGCTGGGGGAGATCAGTCCCTTACTTAGGGAATTCAACACATGTTTACTGAGTATTCACAATATTCCAGAAGCATAGGAGAGAGATAAGACAGAGACAACCCTTCTATTAAAGAGTGCATGGTCTACAAGAGAAAACACACCCACAGGCGTGCAAATGTAAATAATAGACTAGGATAATGCTTTAGAGTCCTGGCCAGCACGGGCGGAGAGGCCCCTCACTCAGATTCTGGATGTCAGGGAAAGCTTCTTGGAAGAGTTGAGGGTTGAGAAAACTGTTGGCCGATTAATAGGAGTCTCCCACTCAAAGAAGGGCCATCAGTAGCTCCATTAGAGGGAACAGTAAGTGCAAAATCATGGGTGTGTGCAAAATACAACAACAGTTCCACAATGTATTGGGATACCAGGAGCATTTAGCCTTCTGAGTCAATATCCCACCTGGAAGAAGGCCTTTGATTCAGCCTCGTCTCTGCTTCATCTGCAGCAACATTGCTTCCTGTTTTTTTTTCCCCGCGTTATTGAGAGATAATTGACACATAAGATTATACTGTATACACAGTGATGATTTGATACATGTATATATTTCAAAATGTTTACCTCGATAAGGTTAGTTAACGTCTCCTCTCTTCACATAATTACCATTTTGTTGTCCTTGCTGTCACGGTGAGACTATATAGTTAACCCTAGTTATCTTACCGTAATTAGATCCCCAGAATTTATTCACCTTATAACTGAAACTTTGTGGCCTTTGACCGACATGCTCCCATTTCCTTCTCCTCACAGCCTCCGCCAGGCAACCACACTTCTACTCTGTTTCTGTGAGTTTTATATTTTTAGATTCCACATATAAGAGAGATCGTACAGAGTTTGTCTTCCTCTGTCTGACTTATTAGCCTGATGCACCTGTGCTTTCTGCTTCCAAACTCATCTTATATGGCCTCCCTAGAGTGCCATGAGACGTCCTGACAAAACTCCTGTCTGGATACTGGGTGTCTTTGGGTTTGGGGCTGCAGGCATGGTCAGTGTGGGAGTTATTGACACAATTACTGGGAGGTTTGGGGGGCTGCAGTGCCGCTGAGCTCTGGAGGACATTTTCATGGCACACGTCTCCATGAGAGATGACAGGACAGGTGCTAGGAATCCTTTCCCCAACTCTCAGTTCAAAGCCATTGGCTCTAGCACTCATCGGGGAGTCACCTTTTCCCCCTTTGGTATTCATGGGGGGATTTTCTTCATTGTATCTCTGTTGTATTGTTTTATATACATATAGAGCCTCTCCTGCTAGACTGGGAAATTGCAGAGGGCTCTGTCTAGTTGATTTGGGGCATAGTGTCAGGTAGTGTTTATAGGCAGAGCTTTGAAACTCTTGCATTTCTACCACCTCCCTGAAGGTAGGTAACTGTACACACTGAGCCCCCTGTTCCTTCTTTTTTTTTTTTCTCTTTAAAGATTTGATGAAAGTTCATAATAATGCAATTGGCAAGGAAATTTAGTTATTTCTGAGATATACATTTTAAAGTAATAACTAGAATTATGACTTATAACATTATACCAGAACATATAAGATTTTTAGAAATTTCATGTAATGCCTGAAACATTTATATTAACATATTTCCATACAAATAACCCAATGAAAGTTTAGTATTAGTTGTTTTGTTTGTTTGTTTGTTTGTACTGCAGGTTCTTATTAGTCATCAATTTTATACACATCAGTGTATACATGTCAATCTCAATCGCCCAATTCAGCACCCCACCATCCCCACCCTACTGCAGTTTTCCCCCCTTGGTGTCCATATGTCTGTTCTCTACATCTGTGTCTCAACTTCTGCCCTGCTAACAGGCTCATCTGTACCATTTTTCTAGGTTCCACATACATGCATTAATATACGATATTTGTTTTTCTCTTTCTGACTTACTTCACTCTGTATGACAGTCTCTAGATCCATCCACGTCTCAACAAATGACTCAATTTCATTCCTTTTTATGGCTGAGTAATATTCCATTGTATATATGTACCACATCTTCTTTATCCATGCGTCTGTCGATGGGCATTTAGGTTGCTTCCATGACCTGGCTATTGTAAATAGTTCTGCAATGAACATTGGGGTGCATGTGTCTTTTTGAATTATCGTTTTCTCTGGGTATATGCCCAGTAGTGGGATTGCTGGATCATATGGTAAATCTGTTTTTAGTTTTTTAAGGAACCTCCATACTGTTCTCCATAGTGGCTGTATCAATTTACATTCCCACCAACAGTGCAAGAGGGTTCCCTTTTCTCCACACCCTCTCCAGCATTTGTTGTTTGTAGATATTCTGATGATGCCCATTCTAACTGGTGTGAGGTGATACCTCATCGTAGTTTTTGATTTGCATTTCTCTAATAATTAGTGATGTTGAGCATCTTTTCATGTGCTTCTTGGCCATCTGTATGTCTTCTTTGGAGAAATGTCTATTTAGGTCTTCTGCCCATTTTTGGATTGGATTGTTTGTTTCTTTAATATTGAGCTGCATGAGCTGTTTATATATTTTGGAGATTAATCCTTTGTCAGTTGATCCGTTTGCAAATATTTTCTCCCATTCTGAGGGTTGGAAAAGAAGAAGTAAAACTGTCACTGTTTGCAGATGACATGATACTATACATAGAGAATCCTAAAAATGCCACCAGAAAACTACTAGAGCTAATCAATGAATTTGGTAAAGTTGAAGCATGCAAAATTAATACACAGAAATCGCTTGCATTCCTATACACTAATGATGAAAAATCTGAAAGAGAAATTATGGAAACACTCCCATTTACCACTGTAACAAAAAGAATAAAATACCTAGGAATAAACCTACCTAGGGAAAAAAAAGACCTGTATGCAGAAAACTATAAGACACTGATGAAAAAAATTAAAGATGATACCAACAGATGGAGAGATATACCATGTTCTTGGATTGGAAGAATCAACATTGTGAAAATGACTATACTACCCAAAGCACTCTACAGATTCAATTCAATCCCTATCAAATTACCAATGGCATTTTTTATGGAACTAGAACAAATCATCTTAAAATTTGTATGGAGACACAAAAGACCCCAAATAGCCAAAGCAGTCTTGAGGGAAAAAAACGGAGCTGGAGGAATCAGACTCCCTGATTTCAGACTATACTACAAAGCTACAGTAATCAAGACAATATGGTACTGGCACAAAAACAGAAACATAGATCAATGGAACAAGATAGAAAGCCCAGAGATAAACCCATGCACCTATGGTCAACTAATCTATGACAAAGGAGGCAAAGATATACAATGGAGAAAAGACAGTCTCTTCAATAAGTGGTGCTGGGAAAACTGGACAGCTACATGTAAAAGAATGAAATTAGAATACTCCCTAACACCATACACAAAAATAAACTCAAAATGGATTCGAGACCTAAATGTAAGACCGGACACTATAAAACTCTTAGAGGAAAACATAGGAAGAACACTCTTTGACATAAATCACAGCAAGATCTTTTTTGATCCACCTCCTAGAGTAATGGAAATAAAAACAAAAATAAACAAATGGGACCGAATGAAACTTCAAAGCTTTTGCACAGCAAAGGAAACCATAAACAAGACGAAAAGACAACCTCTGTTCCTTCTTGCAACATCGTTTAGTCTCTTTCTATAAGAAATGCCTTTGGGATTTTGATAGGGCTTGCACTGACTCTGTAGATCACTTTGGGTAGTATGGGCATTTTCACAATATTTTCTTTCAATCCATGAACAAGAAATGTCTTTCCATTTGTTTCCATCTTCTTTAATTTCTTCCCTCAATACTTTATAGTTTTCAGTGTATGTCTTCACTTCCTTAGTTAAGTTTATTCCTAAGTATTTTATTCTTTATGATGCTCTTTGAAATTGAGATTGTTTTCATCATTTCCTTATCAGGTAGTTTGTAATTAGTGTATAGAAACACAACTGATTTTTCAGTGGTGACTTTGTATTCTACAGCTTTACTGAATTTATTAGGTCTAACAGTTTTTTGTGGAGTCTTTAGGGTTTTGAAAAAACAGGTCTAAAATTCACATGGCACCATAGTAATTCCCCCAAATTATTCCACACATTTAATAAAATATGAATTTAAAAAATCTAAAGAGCTTATCACCGAAGTTGACAAAATTATTCTAAAATTTATTGGGAAAACTAAAGTGCTGAGGAAGCATTTTAAATCAAGAGGAAAGGATGGATGACTCAATAAAAGGCACCGGAATATTGACATCCAGATGGGGAGGGAGACTAATTCAGATCTCTGTTTCACACAATATTCAATAATGAATTTCAGTTGGATTAAATATCTCAATTTGAAATGCAAAATTTAACATGCCCTTCACAAAATAGGAGACTAACTTTACAACCTTGGAGTGGGAAAAGATTTCCCTTTTTTAAAATGCTAGAATTTTATCTCTATTATTTTTTACCAAAATTTTTGGAAAAGACCGAAATTATTCCTAGTCCTAAAAACAAAGTTTTCTCAAATCTGAGGATAGTCATTTTCTAGTTGTTTGTTTTTTAGAAATCAAAATTGGACTATGAATTGCTCAGAGTCTTCTTTTTTTTTTTCCATGATGAAATGTAGCTGTGGCATTTACTTACTGGAATCAGGGCTCGGTAGATCGTTTAAGTTAACTAGGAAATGGCAGTTAGGAAGGCTTTTTGTGACTCTCTGTTTTCACCCATTCTGGTTATTTTTTAGAGATGCTTCAGTGAGCTGGCTATGAAGGGGTGCCTTCTTGGGTTGGGAGGCTAGGTCTATCTTACCCTGATGTTTCAAGGCTATTGTGCCCTGCACATAAAAGTAGGAATAGAGTGATAAGTGAACAACCAATAAGAACCATGATAGATCAATGTTTTAAAATAAAATACATAATTAAAACTACTGACCCACAAAAAGGTGCAACTGGATACAGAAAATGTGCATGTACAGGGAAAAGATTTTTTTTTTCATTTTTTAAAATTGAGATAGAGTTGATTTATAATATCCTGTTAGTTTCAAGTGTACAGCACAGTGATTCAGTTATACATCTATCTCTGTATATCTATTCTTTTCTAGATTCTGGGAAAAGATTTCCTTAACAAGATGTACAAAGTAAAATCCTTAAATTAAATATTTAAAATCTAAGGCTTTTCAACAAAATGTTAATTTAGAAATCCACATATTAAGAGAAATATTATTTTTATATTACATCTAAATATATAAATAATTCTGACATATTAATAAATAAAAGCTATACAACCCATTGCAGGGTGGAGGGAATGGCCAAATGATAAAGAAAATTCAAAGAGAAAACCCAAGCATTTGACAAAAATATGCCCATCATTTCCCTTGTTGACTTACAATACCGTTTTGGTTGTTTACCAAACATGGGCATCTGTCTCTAGACTCTCTTCTGTTTCTTTGGTCCACCAGATAAAGTCGTTTCTGCCACTTTATCACTATATTTTGCTTTATCATTAAATCTGTGCTCTCCAATAGGGTAGTCATTATCACATGTTGCTATTTAAATTTAAATTAAAATTCAATTCCTTGGTCATACTAGCCACATTTCAAGTGTTCAGTAGCCGTAAGTGGCTAGTGGCCGCCATATTGAATAGCGTACGTATAGAATATTTCCATGATTACAGAAAGTTCTACTGGACGTTGCTGCTTAAACTTATAAATTTATAAGCTTTAGTGTCATTATAACAGGGCGAGTCTCCTTTCATTCTTCCTCATCTTTAAAATTGCTTTGGCTCTCACTTTTCCAAATACATTTTAGAGAAAGTAATCAGGGAAATGTAAATTACAAAAACAATGATATACCACTCCATAGCAACTACAGTGAATGCATTACATGGATCAAAATGGTACGTCTGAACACAATGGGAGCACAAGAGAGGAGCAAGTTGAAAAAGGAGTGTGTGTGTGTGTGTGTGTGTCTGTGTGTATCTGTGTATAGGTGTAATGCTATGACACAATTTAGGCAAATTTTAAACCCCCCCCCAAAACTAGTCTAGTTATTGTATATGGGTCACAATTATAGCTAATCTTTATTAGCATTTATTTTTTCTGGGCTCTGTTCCAGGCACTTTAAATCTATTAACATTTGACTGTTGCACCCAAGATTAATTTACGATCATCTTCCTTATTTGACTGAGGCACAGAAAAGTTAAGCAATTTGCCCCAACTTACCCAGCTAGTTGGTGCAGAGCTGGAGCTCATGGCCAGGCTGTCTGGCTTCCAAGTCTGCATTCAAAACCACGGTGCTGTCCTGGAATTAGACCAAATGACACTCACCAGACATGCGCGGGAACGTTTCCAAAGAAGGAGAAAATAGAAATGGGCTGTAGGGCTTTACCTTCTGTATAATGTGTTAGAGAGAGAGGTGGCCGGGGAGAGAGATAGAGAGAGAGGAGAATGGGAGATCTGAAGGAAAGAAAGGAGAAAATATTAATATCAGTCCAATTAGGTTAGTGGGTACATGGGCGTCATCATTTTCTGTTTAAGTTTTTAATTAATAAAGTAAAAAATAATGGGTATATTGTTAGATGAACTATGTCTCCGAGGACTTGCTTATGATCTGAGATATGCTAACTAGACTTCTGTGTTGTTAAGAGTCATCCCTTCTGTTTTGTAGAGTGAGATATGAGAGCTGAAGGATTTTTGAGGGACAGTTGCGAGGGATGCAAAGCCAGGTGACAGGAGACCCAGCTGGGGGAGATTCTTGGGGCACACAGAGGGAGGGGGCAGCTGCTGCAGAAAGCTGGAGCAACGATGGTGAAAGAGGATCTCCCAGAATCCTCTGGTGCTTGATGGAACCCCGTCTTCCATTTTCCCAGGAAAGCTTCAGAAAAAAACTACATTTTCCAAATCTTTAGCTGTCAGATTACTATTTTCTTTTGGCACGTGGGGAAGAGGTGAGACTGGCCTCAGAGAGACCACAGTGTGCATGACATGCTGCCCAGGCGGGTAATGTGATGCTCAGGTTACAGACACAAAGCATCTCTTCTTGGCACCCAGAAGGCCTTGACCATGGCAGTTAGTGTTACTAGCCAGCATCACTTCCCGTGGAGGCCTCTTCTCCCCTGGTGCTTTCTGCCCTCCCGTAAGTCCAGGGCCCCAGCTTCACGCCCATGTCACCTTGCTCCAGTGGCAGAGCTCCCTGCCCCAGTGTCCCAGTCCAAGAGGCTCTCTGGCTGTCTCGCTGATGCTAGTTCACGTGTGGAGCTTTTTGCACAATTGCTGTCCTGGGAGCAGACGGGTAGGAGTGGCAAGATGGGGCCGACACGGGCAGGTCTGGGGCAGCTTAACAGTGTGACTGGCAGACACCTGCCAAGCCAGCAGGAGAAAGGGAGCTGGGTTCATCCAGGAGAGCACAGGGAAGAGCGGAGGTGAAGGAGGCAGCTGGAGGGAGGTCTTCCCTCGATCCTTTTTTGCAGCTGGTCTGCAGGGAAAATGAGCTGTAACTGCCCCTGCCCACCAAGCCCCCTCCACTGCCAATCTATGGCTTCTTTCCTGTGAGCTCATCAGTAATTACGGCCCAGCAGGTTCTTAAGAAGCAAACTCCCTGAAAGGCACAGGCTAGCTCTGGCTCTGCCGCGGCCCCTCCTCGGACCCAGAAGGAGGTTTCCAGATCCTGGGCCTGCGGCTGGCCTGCACCTGCCTCCAAGCCAACAGCAGCCCTGTGCTGCTCCGCACAGCCCAAGCACGGAGCTGTCGGGCTGTTTCCACACATGGCAGTACACTTGTTTCCAAGCCAAAACACTCCAGAGGAGAATGATAAAATGCTGGGGTTTAGGGTATTTTGCAACTGAATTAAGCCCTGTGAGCCCTGCTGGCAAATGCACCAGGTGAAAGCTTCCCCACTACACATGGGCAGGGCTCTCGGGCTAGCTGAGAGGTAAAGGTACCCATTACAGTTCATCGCTGCAGCTTTGGCCGCCTGCTCCCAGACCCCTTTGCACCCACGCCCTCAGGCCTGCCTGGTAGTTTGGATTCATGGAAGAGGCAGGATAGACTAGTAGTAAAGAACAGCGTCTGGGGGCAGACAGGACCAGTTAGCTCCCATCTTTGCTGCAGGTCCTTGGTGGTTGTTTTCTGAGCTTCCTTCTTTTTATCAGAGTGGAACCCTTACCTGCTTTGAAGATTTCTAAAATTAGAACTAAAAATGTACTCATGTGGCTAGCTTCCCTCATTGAGCCTATTGGACAATGACATGTTATTTCCCCATTTCTCAAAATATTCTGCATATTATAACGTCAATCATGGATTGTTAACATGGGTTTGTTTTAAATATATTTACTATTAATGAATTGTCAGAGATATGTACATATGTGTGTTTTTTAAATCTTCTCTGTCTCAAAACTAAATATTAAACAAATGAATGCTATATAGCTCATTTATTTGTTTTATTTGTTTACTAGTTCTGTAGAATATAGATGTGTATACACACACACATATGGCGCTACATTTGTATATCTATATGAAACTTAGCACTGTGGCATAATGAATGAGAACGGAGCTCTGAGTAGACAGACCTGAGTCCTGCCATTTGCTCTGACACATCTTAGCTTTGTGACCTTAAGCAAGTTAATTAACCTTTCTGAACTCGCTTTTGCTTATTTGGGGGGACCTTACACAGAATGGTTCTAAGGGCTTCATCTCTGGAACCAGATTATCTGGGTCTGACTCCCAGGTCCACGAGTTACTCATCTCTTTGTGTCTCAGTTTTCCCAGCTACAAAATGGGAATCAGACTAGTCCCCACCTCATAGTGATGCTGTGAGGGTTAAACGAGCTATAACAGAAAGTCAGGGAATATCACGAGCTTAAAGGGCTGCCTGAAACCGAGCTATTAAGATGACTATAAAATGGGAATCATAATAAGATCCACCGTAGAGGGTTGCGATGAGCAAAGTTGAGATAACGTGTGTGAAGCGTGCAGCTCCGAGCCCGACACCCAAGCCCTGCGCTGAAATGGCAGCTGTGGTTGCGGACATTTTGCTTCAGGCCGGGCTGCACACTCCCAGTGCCTGAGAGCCATGGAGTCTCCTGCAGCACCAGGATCCAGGGATGTGATTGCTGGGGAGACGGAGGGTGGGAAAGGGAATGCTGTTACCCGGGCTCTGCCGCAGACAGAAGCCGCCGAGGCCGCACACCCCACGCTCCAGGAGGCCCAGCTCCCGCTGCACCCGGGCCAGGACCATTTTGCTGAGCCACCTCTAGCTGCCAAATGTTTTTCTAACCAGAGCTCTGTGATCCGCTGCCAGTCCTTGGGCAACGGAGGCGAGGTGTGCTGGGATCCAGGCGAGGCCCTGGGGTGAGGGCCTGCCGATCCCGACAGCCGCGCCAGCGCAGGGCCGGGGGAATGTCCCGGGAGGGTGGGGCTGGACCAGGTGCCTGAGCCTCGCAGCCAGGACAGTAGAAGCCACATCACAGCCACTGAGGGGCTCCCTGCGCAGGCTCTCAGCGCAGGCTCCAGCCACAGGAGCTGGGGGCACACTTGGCCCGACTGAGAACCACTCACACTGCCTTACGGTACAGAGGAGAAAGGAGGGCAGAGGAGAAAAAAGAAGTTGAGGAGAAAAACGAGAGAGACCAAGAGATGTGGGAAGAGAGGAAGGGAGAGGAGAGAGAGAAAAGGAAACGGCCACTGTGCAAGTGTGGTCTTGGGAGGCAGTGTCATGGCCTCTTCAATCCAGGGCCCTCCCTCTGAATGGGCCCCACGGGGCAGATTGTGGGAAAGACCCACTTAGGAGCAGATCCTTCCAGAAAGGCCCAGGGTGGCAGCGCTTTCCATCGCATAAAGCCTTTCCCCAGGAAACACCTGGTTTTCATCATCAGTGCCAACGTTTGCAGCCTCCAAATCCCCCATCTGTCCCTATGCAGGGAGGGGGTCCAACACTGTGTCCCCCCAGGGCCACGTGTGTCTCCTTGGCCGGTTCCAAGTATCCAAAAGGGATGGTGCCAGAGACGTCCAGGGTCCAAGCCTCTTGCAGGGCTTCCCCTCTGCCGAGAACAGCTAACCATGGGGATGCATGCCCAGAACACAGAGGAGAGGAAAGGCGTCGGGACACACTTAAGTCAAAGAAGTGCATGTTGTTTATCTGAAATTCAGATTTAACTGGGCTTTTTGTATTTTTATTGGCTAAATCTGGCCACCCCTGACAGGCAGCTCCGACCTGCCTTCAGTGGCTATTTCAGACTCCTGCCCCCATCACATGTATCCCAAGAAGGTCACCAGTTTGGGAGGGCTGGAGCTTGACCATCCTGCCGAACAGCTGGGTGATTTTATCCTTGGCGAGAAAGGGACAAAAAGAGAAAATTGGTCTCTTGGTTAACCTGAGGCTAGATCAGGCATTCACTGAGGGCTGAGTGTATCTATCCTAGGGTCTGTAGCAGCCATTCACCTGCATCATTTCATTTAAGGCTGATGGCCATCTAAGGAGCAGGATTTGCATTTCTGTTTCTCTCCGGGCAGATTCCCTCTGCACCAGTGCGGAAGCTGAGCCTGCCTGAGATCCAGCCCAGGGCCCTGGCCACAGGCTGCTGGGCTGAACTTGTCCACAGCTGACGTCGACTTCGCTGGGGGATTTTAGTTCCGATCTTCTCTCTCTCAATACCTTTACAATGTCCCTGTTTCCAAAATGAGTGCCCAATGTGCCTGCTTTTCCAGGTGAGTCAGAATCCGAAGGCAAACATGGTAGGTGATAAGGGAGAAAACCTTAGTCCAAGAGGCTCAGGTGGAAAAAGTGTGGGTTGGTGACACCCAGCCCTGAGTCAGAATCCCAGCTCTTGCATTGCCTACGTGACTGCACAAGTTACGTGAGATTGTTTGAGCTTCAGTTTCATTTGCTAAATAATTGGGATAATAATACACACAGCACTGGGTAGTTAGGATTTAATGAGAGAAGGCATGAGAAGTAAGTACCCATCAACTGAGCTATTATCTCCCTGAAATGATGGCTGGAGAAGAATAAAAGGGATCTGAAGTAAAGACGTGTAGTAGATGCTTCATAAATGGTAATTACGACTATTGTTACTAACCCCCTTTGGAATAGGCTATTCGTTTCCCAAAAGCCACTCAAAAATCCTGTTCCTGTTGCAGAGAACTGGATAAATGACTCCTTTTATAAACTAGCTTTTCACCTGCGGGAAGTGGATTGCTGATCCTACCCAGGTTAAAATGACTGAAAATCAATTTGATTTGACAGCTGCTGAAGAAACGAAATGCACGTACAAACCGATGAGCAGCAGAGCCCATCGGCGCTGATACAAAGCGAGACCACAGAGAGGGCTGCTGTCTACGATCCAGCCGCCTGCTTCCTGTTGGGGCCGCCAGCCTGGCCACCCGTCGGCAGCAGGTAAGATCGGAGGCTCCACTGACGCGCCGCTCCCCACTCCGGGGCCTGCAAGGTGCGCACCGGAGCCCAGGTGCTGCGGCCCCGGCCTTGGAGACCCACACCCCAAACTGCAAACTCAAGAGCGTTCTCTGCTGCCTTGCAGCACGGTTAACTACCACTAAAAAGGCAGAACCACCGGGGTCCGAGAGCTGGGCTGCTCGTAAGATCAAGGAAGGCAACAGGTCATTTCATCCACCTACCTCTTGCCAAAGAACAGAGGGCTTCAATCCCCGCCCCCTCCCTGCCTCACTCACCGGCCCCCAAACCCCTACTCTCAGGTCCCCATGCTGTTCCTTTGTTCCCATCAGATCCAACTGCCCAACTCTTGAAATAACACATCCTCTGAGGCCACTAGGCCCATTGCAGGCCGCCTTGTGTGACTCAGGGAAGGCCCTCAGCCTCCTCGAGCTTCAGTTGCTATGGTGGTCAAGTGGGGAATAAATCGGCATTAGCACTTCCTGCTAAGAACCAAGGGGCACGTGAAAGCGAAAAGGCTTTGTCGGCTGGGTGGGCTTCCAGATGGGAGTTTCCGGGTATCCGCCATGCTCTAGAACACTGGGAATGTTCCCCGGGTAAGAGTGGGGACCTTACTCATTGACCTCCTCCCTCCTGCCGTTTTTCCGTGCGTCCTGATTTTCTTCCACTTGCTACGGGGGAGGGTGGGATTGTCGCTGGGTCAACGCCGCTGGAGACTATTCTCCCTGAGTTCTTAGCGTAAGTAACCCAGGAACCAAACTAAGGAATGTGGCTACTTAGAATCCTCCCTGTGGGTTTATTTTAAACTAGCTACTAAGACTTATCGTTAATAATGATGAAATTAATAAATCCTATGGCCGCTTCCCCCGCCATACCAAGTTGCCCTAGTAAGAAACAGCATTTTCTTAGACCATACCTCCCCTGAAGACATCTATCTTTACTTTTTTTTTAAATACATTTATTTATTTATTCATTTTTGGCTGCATTGGGTCTTTGTTGCTGTGCGCGGGCTTCTCATTGTGGTGGTTTCTCTTGTTGTGGAGCACGGGCTCTAGGACCGCGGGTTTCAGTAGTTGTGGCTCGTGGGCTCTAGAGAGCAGTCTCAGCAGTTGTGGCGCACGGGCTTAGTTGCTCCGCAGCATGTGGGATCTTCCCGGACCAGGGATCAAACCTGTGTCCCCTGCATTGGCAGGCGGATTCTTAGCCACTGAAGCCAGAGAAGTCCCTATCTTTACTTTTATATTCTCTCTCTTTCCCTCCACCCACCAACCCACCGGCCCCGTCTTCATATATCTTGAACTGCTTTCCTGATCAGTGAGCCACGTGGGCCATAGGCTATTATCTGTTTCAGCTGCTCTGGAAGATGCTTGCCTATTTTTCTAGGTACAGCCAGGTGGAATCCTACCCACCACTTAGCTTTAATTTTAAGCCAGATCTAAAGACACCCTCCAAGTTTGGTGAACATCCATCCGCCCAGTTTCATCTGCACAGAAAAGAAGCTTCTTTTGTTCACAGAGATAAATATTGTGACTGTTTCCAGCCTGAAGGAAAGGCTGCCTTAGACAACCATGGACTAATTGCTTAACCGTGTTCCAAGAAAGTGCCAGTTACTTGCAATATACCAACAATAGGTTTCATGTAATGAAAACTGACCACGCACTAAATATCTTATTTAATCACCAATACCTCCAACAAAGGTTAGGTACAATTATTATCCCATTTTATAGATGAGACACATGAGACTTGGAGAGATGAAGCCATTTGCTCAGAACTAAGAGCTAATAGGAGCCAGGATTCAAAGCAGGGATTCAAAGCAAGGCCTTTAAAACACTTACTACAAGCCCTGCTAGTTAACTCACCATGCTTTTGTGTGGACAAAAGGCCCGTGAGCTGTGTACTGGTACTTTTGCAGAGGAAGGGCAAGCTCCGGGAGCCTTAGGTGTGATGAGTTGACTGAAGAGCCTTGAAAGATGTTCTCGAACCTCAGCATCTGGGAGGGGCCTGGGAGCTGCCACAACCCAGCTTCATGGCAATTGAACATTCTGCGTGTGATTATGCATGAGATTGTTTAATTAATTGCATGGCTCACCTGTCACCATATCCGCCTTCATGAAGCATCTTTCATCTTGGATCTCCAAAGCAGGCATAAAAGTTGTAATTAGTCGTAATGATTGTCATGTTTTTTAATAGTTATCTGCTATCAGGTCCCTTTGACAGGTGAAGGTGCTGAGGCTTGGGGTCAGAGGGAGATGCGAAATGTGGAGACCCAAGACATAAACTAGCCAAGGCCCTCCATTCTTGGGGAGCCTCCCAGGAAGCTTAGCGGGCCGTAAAACAAAGAACTGCCACAGGCATATGAGTCTGTCTCCTCTTGCCTTTGGGAGTGGCTCACGTTTCTTTCTGGATGGAGGAGAGTGGTCACTTTCCGTGGCATTTTAAAACAGGTGTAAACAGTCCATTCCGTTATAAAGGCAAAGGGGGGTTAAGATTCAAGATACTCCTCTAGCATGCACCAACCCCAATCTGCTCACTGGCAACACCTGGGCAAGAGTCATGATAAATTCTAAATCACAACAGTTT
Organism: Balaenoptera physalus; assembly: GCF_965194825.1. Classification (NCBI taxonomy): domain Eukaryota; kingdom Metazoa; phylum Chordata; class Mammalia; order Artiodactyla; family Balaenopteridae; genus Balaenoptera; species Balaenoptera physalus. Next base: position 59,908,846 of record NC_138900.1, on the reverse strand, counting down.
TGCATTCTTTTCCAAGATAGTCAGGTGTGACCACAAGAGGAGACACAGAGAGACTCAGGAAAACAAAGGTTATTCTACCCACAGGTGCTGGACACAGGAGGCGAGTGGCGCAGGGCACATGGGAAAGACACCAGGGTGGACGGGAGGCAGAAGACAGGAGCGGGGTGAACTCCGAGACCGAGGCCTTTATTGGGGTTTCTGAGGGCAAGGCAGGAAAGGGCAGAGTGAACAGCCTAGGACTGGCTAGTTGAACAATTCAGTGAACTTTGGGCTGTAGGGATGGTCCCTGGTTGCCTGGTACCTGGTCCTGGGCTGGTTAAGGCAGAGGGATATTGTCTCAGGGGTGTATGGACCAGATGGAGGATTGGTTAGCTTGCATATCAAAGATGTACTGGATCCTTTCCTACCTCTAAGAATTGTCTGGTCCAGGGAGGGACAGTCTCTTCCCAGCCAGAAAGGTTTTTATTAAGATGTCAAAGCATCATAATATACAGAAAATTATATCTATCTATCTATCTATCTATCTATATATATATATAGATACATAATAGAACACGGTGTGTGTGTGTGTGTGTGTGTGTGTGTGTGTGTGTGTGTGTGTGTGTGTATGCTGGGAGAGGTAGATTGAGATTTGGGAAGAGAGTGGTGAGAAACTTTCTCCCATCTCTAAAGAAAAGGAAAAATTATGAACAAGATGAACTTTTTTACCTTCTCTTGGAGGAGTTCATAAGATCCCCTCAGTGAGAGTTTCTTCTCTTCCTCCCTTTCCATTGACTCCCCTGACCGTGTATTTGAGTCCAGGACAATCTGAGATGAAGAAATGATGGCAACCTGGGTCGTTGTAAGATGCTTAGTGGATGCTTTGTTTAGACTTAGAGATTCCTTTCGATCTGCCTATGTTCTTGTCCTTTCGTCGCATACTAGTGACTCTAGAATATGCTTCTAGTTCCGTGTCTTTGGATGCCCTAATCCTGAAAATCTCTCCTGTAATGTCACTTCCTGGATTTTCAATGCAACCTGTGAGGTAAACAAGATTTATCCAAGGTCATTATTAGTAAATGGAAGAGCCACGTTTCAAACCAAGGGCTTTCTTCTTCTCAAACTATCCCACTGTGTCAGAATGAGAGAGAGATGAACCTTGGCTGAACAGTCATTTTTCAGGAAGTCATGAAGTGAAAACTCACCTTTGGAAAATAAATTCTGCCAGGAAAACAAGGTGGCTTTTTGGAGCAGAATAATGAGAATCGTTTAATAATTAGAAGGCTCATCGCGGGATCACATCTACAGACTCTTAGCGCCTCTTCAGTTCAAAAACTCTTATTCATATGCATCAGAAAACACATATAAGAATGTCATGTAATCGTATTTCTAAAAGCAAAACACCTGCACCGAAACCAGACAACTGAAAATTACCCCATTATCCTTCAACAGGAGAATAGATAAATGGAATAGAACACTAGACAGTAGGGAAAATAAATGAACTACATATAGGTGCATGCAACAACCTGGATGAATCACAGAAACATAATGCTGAGAGGAAAAACCAAGTAAGATGATATAGAACATAGTGGCATTTTTACAAAGCTGAAAAACAACCCCTTGCCCACATACCCACACACAGGTGAGGGTTACCTACGTAAGTATAACTTTAAAGGAAAGCCAGAGAATGATAAAGAAAATTTAGGATAGGCATACTTGATAAAGAAAAGAGAGGGGCCTTGGGAAGGAAGATTCATCGATATTATTTTATAGTTCTTAAGACATTGTTTTACAGGTATTTTACATTCAGTGTCATGACTGACATATAGATTACATACATAGATAATTTTGTATGTCCCCAAAATGCGTATTTCGGGAGACAGCTTCCTAGCACAAACAGCCCAAAGGCAAACCGTTTCATTCAGTGACAGTAGATAAACATGAACTTCAAGAAGAATACAAGGAATGTGGTGTGTGGGTGGAGGGAATGGGGCCCCAGAAGGAACTCAGGAAAAGAGGAAAGTGGAGGAAAAGGCTGGAAGCAAAAGCTGGGAGAATAAATGTCTGTGGTTCCTGGTTTTATTTCTCGTTTCGCCATAAGATCCTCTCGGTTGCTGATTATGCCCTGTTCTCACACCCTCTAGGATATTTTTAAGGCCCCAGAGACAAGGGATGCCCTCCCCGGGATGTAAGGCTTGCCCACTTTCACGCTGGCAAATACACAGGCTAGAGAGGGAACCAAACTCAGAGTCAAAACCCCAGGGCTCACTTTCACTCTAAAAGCGTGACTTGGTAGAGGTCTCCAGGCCTCCCAATGATGGGGACACATGAATAAAATACAGATGAGATCGCATTGTAAGGTGCAAAACACTGTGCTTATATCAAGGTCTCTGAGACGTGCTGCACCCAGGATGTGGGCTTGCTTGTTCTGCCTATCAAGTTCCTGGCCTCAGTTTGCTACCCTACTCTCTGTTTCACACAGATGGCCTTTGCCGTCTTTAGGAACACCTTCTCAGCTTGGGAAGTCAGACAAAGACGGAGAAGTAGTTTTTTTTCTCCCACCCCCCTTAATATTACAACTGAAACTGTAACACAAAATATCCTAATGAAAAGTGAGAAGAAAATTATCTGGATATCACAAAAACCTGTCATTCAGCATCTCCAAACACTTATGTTTGAATTATAGACTTAACGTTATTTTTTAAAATTTTATTGGAGTATAGTTGATTTACAATGTTGTGTTAGTTTCAGGTGTACAGCAAAGTGATTCAGTTATACGTATACATATATTCATTCTTTTTTAGATTCTTTTCTCATATAGTATATTACAGAATATTGAGTCAAGTTCACTGTGCTATACAGTAGGTCCTTGTTGGTTATCTGTCTTATATATAATAGTGTGTGTATGTTCATCCCAAGCTGATGATTTATCTCCCCTCCCCCAGGGACTTAATGCTATTTTGAATTTGTGTAAGAGGTAGACACCCAGGAAAGAACCTTACTGATAATAATAGTAAAATAATAACAGTAATACTGGCAGCTGTTTTTGGGTTATGTCGAGGATATACCGCACACACACTGATAGCCTCACGTCCGGCACCTTGTTTATTTCAGAGCAAGATTTTGAGGTCAGTACCGTCATCCATTGACCGATGAGGGTCTGGGGCAGGCACTGAAAAGTAAAGCAACTTTGCCCAAGAATATTCTACAATTAGGAAGAGTCTGTGCTGAGATTTGAACTTGAGTCAGTCTGGCGATGAAACCACTCATGTTACAGCCAGGTTCTGATACATTATTTTCCAAAGATTTAACAGGCAGGAAACTGTAATAGCCAAGCTGAGAATAACCCTGTTTTATGAAGGGCTTCAATTTATTTAACACACTCACCTACTCAGAGCAATTAATTACCAAGCATTTGCGAGCTGCCTGCCTCCGGCTCCAGCCCTGAAGGGGGAGGCCAGTGTCTGTATCTCAGGGAAGCCAGGGGTGGAAGAAAAAAGCCAATCCACTCTGCTCCTGTTTGCCAAGCCACAGGCTCCCTCCAAAAATCAAGAGTTGTCACTCTTGGCAAAGAGCATTCAAAACCCAACGGCGCTTGATTGGAGTGGATTTCTCATCTGCTGCCTGGGCTCCTGCGTTCTCTGGGCAGCTGTCAGGTCCCCTCCCTCAAGCACCCTTCCCTCCAGGGTGAGGTGTAGAGCACAGCGCATGGCACTGGGTCCACCGCACAGCTCTGAAAGTTAGGGCCTTTCATGGGCACCTTGCTAATGAGGAAAGCAGGACCGGAGAGGGGAAGATGGTTGATCAAGAAGAGTTTAAGAACTACTGCCTGTTCCAGAGCCCCTGCCATTGACAACCTAGCACACAGTCTCTCCAAGGCAGGGCTTTGCAACCAGGGGAGCCTGTACCCTCCAGCCCAGGACACTAAGTAATACCTGGGGACATTTTTGGTTGTCATTCCTGGGAATGGAGGCTGCTAGTGGCATCTGGTGGGGAGAGCCTGGGGCAGGGGTTCTGCTAAACATTCCACAAAGCATATGACAGCCCCCTCCCCCAACAAAGAATTTTTCCACCCCAAATGTCAACGGTGCCAAGGTTAAGAAAACTCGGGCTAAGTTTGGCCTTAAGGAAACAGAAGTGGGAGAGAGTTAAGTACACTGTAGGAAAGGGACCCTCTTAATAGCCCCCTGCCTGCATTCTGCCAGCCCAGGCTCCGGCCACCCTGCTCTTAGTAGCTCGTGTGACGTCCACCAGGCGGGATAGTCCGAAACATCCAGAGCCGGCAGAGAACGCCATGCTCCTTCTCAAGCCTCTCTCAAGGGGCACGCAGCTTTGAAGAACTGGCAAGGGTAGGAGAGTCGAGGCGAGGGGGCGGCAATGGGAGCAGAGGGAAATGAGTTCTTTTTCTCCAGATGCATTGGTGATTACAGGCAGGACACCATGTGCCCTGCTTGCATCTCTAGGGAAGCTTCCTGCTTCTTAAGAATCACTTCTCAGTGTGGGGAGAGAGCGGGAAATTGTCTGGGAAGGGTTAAGCATGTATCTTCTCTGGTTGGCCTGTCTCCCAGGCTAAGTGAAGGCCGCTCCATCTCGCATGGATATGAAAGACAAACTGTGCAGATTGAAAACAGCTGTACGCCGAGTGAACGGGCCACATGGCCATGGTGCCATGCCGAGGTTTAGCGCCATCGGTGCCCTTTTGTTTGATTCTGGAGGAGCAGCACAAATAAATACAGTAGGTTCTGTTTAAACAAAGGGCTCTGATCAATAGAGGTTTGTATAGCTTACGACCTTCCACCATAAACAGAAATTTGAGGTAAAAATCCACAAATCCCAGATCAATTACCAGATTATTTACCCTTTTGCACTGCTAATGTTCCAATCTGCCTTGCATATTAAACAGCCCAGGAAGAAAAGGATTTTTGTTGCAGAGGAAGAGGGAGGGCTGTGTGGATTTATTAGTTGTGGCAATCAAAGCATGTGCCATACGTTTTCTATATAAACCCGGCTGTGGTGATTGTGCAAATCGTCTAAAACAAATTTTAAATTCCAGGACTTTTCAGTCGATGTTACCAGTAGCTTTTTCTTTTTCGTTTCTTTCTTTCTTTCTTTCTTTTTTTTTTTTTTTGAAGGGGCTTTAACCATCTGCCGCAAACTGTTATTGCGTTGTGGTTTGCTGTAAACGAAAGTACATATGTTAAGGGCTTCGGTCCTCACGCTGGTCCTTGGCAGCTGTGAAGCCTTGAGAAAAACCCCTGCCCTGGGTTTCCTGGACTCAGTTTCCCCGGGTGTAAATTTGGGCTTGTGTGGAAGAGTCACTCACCAGCTCTGTGGGCAGGCTGTTTAATCTCTTGAAGTCTCTGTTTTCTCATCTGTGAAATGGGGAAAAAGAAAACCAAACCAATAGTGCTTGCCTCCTGGAGTTGTGATGAGAATGAAGTAACATGCAGCATGTAAAAGCACAGCCCGGCACACAGGAAGTGGGCATCTGACAGGCGGAAGCCACCACGATTGTCATCATCACCATTATTCTGTGTTCCTTCTCTGATGTCCCGAATGTCAACGTATCCTCCGTATTTTGGAATGAATTCTCTGAGTCAAGCGCTCGGGGAAAGGCTGGGAATGAAGAACTGGGGACTCAGGGAGAGGAGCACATGGTACTACTAGGAAGGGAGGAGAAACGTTATCCTAACGAGTCACTCTGACCACCCCAGCAAGCTAAGGTGATGGGTGCCTGACCACCCCACGGCCCCGCCCTTCCACCCACAGAAACCTTCTGGCTTCGACGTTTGTTCATTGGAACGTATAGATCTATTCTCTGCAAAGAAATGGCTGGGATGCCCCCTCCCATGGTAATCCTGTATGGGACGCTGGCTTTAGCAAACACAATTCCCACCCCATCTGCTGAAGTCCCGCCGAGGAGAGCTGGGGACCTGTGTCCATCTTGTTCACCTCTGATCTCCAGCCCCCAACGCAGTGAAGGACCCAGCATTAGCTCAGTACACACTTCTTGGGTCCTCAGAACGTCCCAGGAATCTCTCCCTTCTCCCTCTATCCTGGATCGTAGGCCCTCACCTTTCCCTGTTATCCCGAACCACCCCCCCCCCCTTATATTCCCTTATTCTGGCCTCTCGAGCCAATCACAGAGAAAAGGTTAGGACTTATACTGGTCTCCATGTTATTCTTTCTTCTGCCCATAATGTAGGAATGACAGAGAAGGCAATCTGTACCCAGAGCTGTATTGAGAGCTGGACATATATTAGACTCGTGAACTCACACGGCAACACCAGTGTATCCACACTTTACAAACAGAGAGAGTGAGCGCTAGGGAGATGGTTCATAGGCTGCCGGGTGGCAGGTGAGAATCCAAACAAGGTCTGCCCAACTCCTAACAACGGGGCCAGTGGTTCTCAAACTTAAGCAGCATCAGAATGACTGCATCATCTCTCCCTTTCCTAAATGTCTGGATATCAAATGGAAGACAAGCTAAATCAGTAACCAAGTTTTAGCATCATTTTTTGTTCTTGCATTTTGCTGAGGGAACCAACTTGCTTTGGAATCATCTGTGTCCCATTCATCCTCAGGTTTTTTTTTTTTTTTTAAATGATCCTTTTTTTCTTTTTGGCTGTGTTGGTTCTTCGTTGGTGCGTGCAGGCTTTCTCTAGCTGTGGTGAGCGGGGGCTACTCTTCTTTGCGGTGCGCGGGCTGTAGGTGGGTGGGCTTCAGTAGTTGTGGCATGCAGGCTTAGTCGTTGTGGCACATGGGCTTAGTTGCTCTGTGGCATGTGGAATCTTCCCGGACCAGGGATTGAACCCATGTCCCCAGCATTGGCAGGCAGATTCTTAACCACTGCACCACCAGGGAAGTCCCCATCCTCAGGTATTCTATAGAAGCTGAACTAAAAGTGAAATTTAGTTTGGATTAAGGAGTAGGGGATGGGAGGGAGGTCCAGGAGTGAAGAAAATTCTTCCAAATTAACCAAGAGGTCTAATTAGAGCAGAGGTTGGCTGTTTCTTTAAGTGAAAAGCAGTTTCTCAAGTTATAATTATTCTGCATATTATAAAACGTGGAAAGTAATGGGGTGGGGAAGGAGGTCTAGAAACTTGCATTCCTCAGTAATCAACTACATAAGCAGTAAAAGCCCGAGTTAGAGTATTTTTTCCAAACTTTTACTCAATAAATATTCTGTCTCCAAAGTATCACAAATTCCAAATTAGCAGCATGTGGATTCATGAAATCCATTCATTTCTCCATTCATGCATCCCACAAACATTTATTGAAGCCTCTACTCTGTGCCAGGCATCTGCTGAGTGCTGGAGGGACATGGCGGTTGTGTGCAGTTCTGGGATGTTGATTTGAGAGAAATAAGATACAGGCCATTTCCTTGAGGGACAGGAGGAGATAAAGAGTCATGGAGGAGATGTGTGTGCCTTTGCGTGTGCGTGGAAAAGTTGGGAAAGGGCCTTCCAGACCGAGAGACTAGCATGTACGGATAGAAGCCGTAGTAGATTTTTAAAATTTTTATTTATTTTTTATTGAAGTATAGTTGATTTACAATGTTGTATTAATTACTGCTGTACAGCAAAGTGACTTAGTCATACATATAAATACATTCTTTGCCATATTATTTTCCATTATGGTTTATCACAGGATATAGAATATAGTTCCCTATAGATTTTGACGGTTCTCCTTCCAGATCCTCTTACCAGGCCATTGCATCTGTCCCCCAGCTGCTATGCTGACTGCTAAGGGCTGAAAGCTGTTCCCTTCTCAGCCAACTGGAGCCCCCTTGCCAAGGTTACACCATCTTCCCTGCACCCCTCCCTGCCCAGGGGACAGCCCATTGACCTACTGAATGACACAGGGGTACCTCGGGGTAAGGGTCCACCCCCAGCTGGACCAATTCTTTGGTGCAATTCTTATTCCAGAGCTTCTACTGGGATTAAGCTAGAACTAGACTCCAGCTGCAGCCACATCCTTGCTTAGCTTTTTCTCTTGCCCTATCTTGTTCCCTCGTTCCCTCCCTCCTTCAACAAATCATGTGCCTTAACCCTGTCTCAGGCTCTGCTTCCGGGGAACTTGATCTAAGAAGGAAGTATAGTGGCTAATTGTGGTCTTTGAAAACACATACCTGCATGTGTAAATGGCTCTGACATTTACTAGTTGTAGGCTTCTTGATAAGTTATTCAACCTTCACTAGAACTGCTAATAGAAGCCCAGTGAATCCAAGAGGTAAATTCCCCAACTCCCATCTTTGCCCCCATGCCTTTTAAGGAGTGTGATCAGATGTATGCACATGTGCTTATCTAAACACACACACACACACACACACACGCACACACACACACACACACATACATATACATATGCATAGACACATACCAGGTAATAAGTGAAAGGAGCAACCATGGGCTTGAGAACTGCCACACAGATAACCTCTCCCTAAAGACTTGGGAGTTAGTCTCTAATAGGGCATCCTCAACCTAATCTGGTATTCTGTAACTCTAAGTTTTCATCCTGGCCTTCAGTGAAGGCCCACTCTGATAGATTTCTAAAACTCATCTATATCATTTTGAGTGTTTTTAGAATTAAGCAATAGGAAAATGCATTATTTTGTATATCACATATTGTCCAGAAGTAGGGCAGATTCTGGGACTAGTTGATTCGGTGGTCAGTGATGTCAAAAAGGACTTGGATAATTTTTCCATTTTTCTGCTCTGCTATCACCAGCGTTGGCATGAGTTACCTGAGAGATGTAACAATAGGGAGCACCATACTTTCTTGTTCCCAGTTGTAGGCTACAGTCCTTCCTTCCATCTGATTGGTCCACCTCAGGTCATGTGTCTGACCAGACCAATAGCAATCAACATGAAAATGTCATGCTCTGATTGGCTTAAACTAGACAAGACCCACCACTAGAGCTGGGAATGGGATGAAGGTAGTATAGCATGCTTGGACTCCAGAGTCAGAATGCTGGGATTCAAATCATGCCTATGCCACTTACTAGCTGTATGTCTTTGGGCATATTATTGATTTCCCTGTACCTCAGTTTCCTGATCTGTGTGATAGAGATAATAATATGCCCACTTCATTGGGTGGTTGTGAGGATTGAATAAATCAATAAATGCCAGGCTCTTTGACAGTCTTGGTGCATGACAAGTACAAGTTTTTATCATATTGTGTTGTATCTGAGCAAAATCGGGGTACAGTTAGGAAAGACAAATGGGGCAGCAGATATTAGGTAGGCAACTATCAAGGTCTATGATACTATCTCTCAGCCCAAGTCGATGTTCTAACTCCTTGACTGTGTTTAGCTCAGCATCCTGAGTTGAAACATCCTGGCTAGGTGGGTAAGGTTTAAAAACCACTGTGTTTCTGAAATGGTTCTTGGCTTTCAAAGTACCTCCCAAGCATTTGGAAATTGTAGCTCTGAGCCCTCCTCTTAGTAATACCATCTCTTACCTAACCCCCACCTGAAGCCCATCATTAAACAACTTCTGAGCTTGGGCAGAGTTGTCAGCTGCAGAAGACGCTACCTCATAAGGGAAGGCTGGGACCCACCTGTCTGCCAGTCTCAGGGGCTATACCACCATGGAGAAGTTGTCCTGAGCAGGCCTGGTTTGCTTCCAGAATCAATGAGAAAGCAGACAGAGCTAATCACATCATGTCCCTTCCAGGCCTGCAAGACTGAGACCCTCGCACTGTGGAGCTGCAAGGACAGGAATAGAGTCAGGCTGGCCAGAGAGGGTGAGAAGTGAGAAAGTGTAGCAGTGAATATGGCAATAAAAGCATCTAGAGAAGGTGGAAATACCTCCTGGCAGGGCTATTTATCGATGTCCATTTTAGTTAAATAGTCTACACTAACCCTAAAGTTGGGGTTTGTACACTGGGACATCTGGGTGGGTCTCAGACGATCACTGAGCCCCTTTACTTACATACAGGAGTGTGGGCCTGGGCCTCTGGGGTTTTTTTAGTGGGAAAGGCTTCAGCTTCTAATGAATTCTCAGAAAGGTTGAGATCCACTGTACTGGAATGAACTCCCCAAATCATAAAATTAACCACCTGGTACTTGTTCATTTCCTGATGGCTTCTGACCTTCAAAGAGAGATGTTAGTGAGTTGTATCTCTCAGATCCAGTAATTGATGAAACTGAGGCAAGGACCTTGGGGATGCTGAGAACCCCAGTACATCCTGCTGAGGGGGTGGTCCAGGCCCCACCCTGCCTGAGCCACCAATGGGGAGTCAGGGAAGCTCATTGCTGCTTTAACGTGATTCGGTATTTTGCACAAGGATGAAATTAATTAGTGAGAAGGCTGAACTCTGTGGCCATACAGAGCTCCATTGCTCACTCAGCAAGGCTCAAATCTCTTGGGGCAGCTATTTAAGTATGGCCTGGAATTAAAACAGTCCTTACCAGTTCACAACCAGGTAAGTGTAGTGTTAGAAAGTCCACATTTAGGAAATTTCATAGCAATTTGACAGTAATTTTGTCTGCTTGACCTAATAGTTTAAAAAACGGGGCTTGTATCGTGTATGTTTTGTTCCTTCATTTCTTTTTTAGATAATTCATTTTTGTTGTAGTTTATATAATTATTAGTCTGAAATAAATATAAAAATTTTTAAAAACTGTTATTCGCATAGAGTTTGAGAAGCATTGACCCAGGCAGTCTTTGCCAGTTTCCTCTCCTGGCATCTCGGGGCCGCACTCCCAAGACATCTGTTGGGCTGAGGTGTAGGGTCCATGCATGGAAAAACTCAAAGCAGAAATCCAGACTCAAAAGCTCTTTCTTCAAGAGCTCCTGTAACCTGAAAATTCATGGCATTTTTCACGTCATTCCACAACAGATCCACTTTTGTGGATATATTTTATATTAATATATAAAAATTTGTTGCTGTTTGTCATTCATTTTCCAAGTTGTCAAGTAAAATTTTAGCTGCAAGATGCACAGTAAGATTTTGTTTGTTCATGCCTTTGAAAAAACACACGTGTTCTGCATGTGGCTTTGCATGTCCTGTGAAACGCCCTCACACATCCCCTGGGAAATAGCAGCTTTTGTCATTTTGCGAAGCAGCTTTGCAGCAGATATTCAACAGCATTAAGGTCTCAATTTTAGATTTAAGAGCAATTGAGTGGAAGAGTGTTTTTATGGTTTGTTTTCAAAAAGCAGATATAAGTTCAATAGTTTTATACAAATGTGGCTTTCAATGTAGTCTGAGTCTAAGAGCAGACACTTATGTAGTGTTCACTCTGTGTTAGGGAATGTTCTATGTACTTCTTCCACATCAGCTCATATAATCCTTACAGCAATCCTTGGAGATAGGTGCTTTTAATAATATCATCTCCATTTTATAGATGCAATACTGACACAGAGAGGCTAAGTCACTTGCCCAAGGTCACACAGCTGGGAGGTAGTAGAGCTCAGATTTTCACCCAGGCAGCCTGGGGCCAGAGACGTGCTCTGAACATATCCACTGGACTGTGCCTCCCCAAAGCCCTCCAAATGGGACAACCTTAGGGGCTGTGTTGACTCAATAAACTACAACTGCATGGAGAATATTATTCCTGTATTTGACTCAGGACCAAAGAATTACAGGGAAGCCAAAGTTATACACAGGTCTACATTAGACTGCCCTCAGAGTCGATTGTTTGGGTTGTGAAACTGGTAAATAGACTAACTTTTAATGCACATTCTGCTGTGCATTCTGCCACCTAAGCAGTAGTCTCAAGTTGGGTCCATGTGGAGAAGAATTGTGTTTGGGGCTGTCCAGTTCAAGGCACCCTGGCTAGAGCAATTTGCTGGAAAATTTGGGACAATTTTACAGCCATGAGGACACCATCAATTCCGCTAACTCTTTGGCCACGCCTGACTGTGTCATGGCTCTGAAGATGCAGCCTTTGTGAATTATCCACACGCCAACCCACATCAGCATTCGATTTGGTGTTTCAAGCATCCCATTTGGTTTTGAAATTAGTTGAAGAGGATGCTATTTAGGGGCCATGTGAAAAAAATATATAATCTGTCTTATGCTTATGAAAAAAAATCGCTGTGTTCTGATTAACTGCACATGACGCTGGGATATCGCCCTGTGAAAATGACCTCCATTTGCAGCCTGATTTTGGTTTGCAGGCTGTGGAATTAGATTCCACCTCATTGGTTTTATGTTTCGCCCATCATTTGTCCATTCACTCACCAAGCATTTATTGAGCACCAACTATAGCCAGGACCAGTGCTAGGTGCTTGGGTGGGGGGGGAACAGAAGGAGGCTATCCCAGGATGGATAAGTCCTGGTCTCTGTCTTCGAGGAGTTCAGTTTTGTCAGGGAGACAGACATGTGAATGATAGTAGTGCAGGAAACAGGCATGGCCCAAGCCGACACTTATTACAGATCCTAAATTAATTCATTTTCTAATAGCTTGGTTACTTTGGTTATTATAAATAACCAGGTTGTATCTCCTGAGAGTCCATAACTGAGCTATTATTTACTATTTATCTACAGCTAAGGTTGAAACAATCAATTGGATGCCTAAAAGGCTAAATTCAGGATGAACTGATGCGGGAGCATTTGTCTACTTGATTCATTCACATCCAAACAAACCCAACAAACAGAGGACAGAAAACATTTCCCTAACACACCTGTATCTATAGCAGCAACAACCACTGCTCCATCCACCCCCGGCTTCACAAAGCACTTCCACGTCCATCACTACCTTGTGGCAACAATGTCTGGAAGATAGGCGCTATCATCTAGAAAGAAGTTAGGTGGCTTGCCCGGGGCCGACCAGCATGTTAATCGTAGAACATGGTCTCGAACCCAGGTCTTCTCATTCCAAAAACTGTCCTGCCTGGTTCGTCCTGATGCTCTGTTTACTTATTGAACACCCATCGTACATTTGGCCTTGGATTCACTGTGTGATTGCCCAGCCTAATTCCAATATCCAGGTGCTGGGTCACCTGGGTCACCTGGCCAGTCATTTTATGACTGTACGTGGATGGCCATTCTGTATGCAAGAAAGGCATCCCCTGCCACAGTAGCATTCATGATGAACCCAGGTCGGACACGTAGAATCTTCCAGAGACAGGTCTCTACAGGTCACTCAATTCACCTTCCTGGCCTCAGAACCCTGGTGTTTCCTTCGTTGTTTGAAGGAAATAACTCTCTAGAAAATTTGGCCAGGGGGGTGGGGTGCGGGTGTTGACTCATGGGAAACTCAGTTCAGCTTTTTGAAAGTCAAAGTGGCCTTTGTGTTTGGAAATTAACTTTTTACAGCACCCGGGTGGGGGGGTGGTTAGTTGTTACTCATTGGATACTTTTAGGAATTTAAACGAGATCGATCGATTAATTGATGGTAAAAATTATATTATGTAAATGCAAATTTAGAATTGAGTTTGGTGTTCACAGTGGCCTGAAAACATTTTAAAAGGCCAGGTGAGGCCTGAGGAAATTGGAAGTTTCAGTCTCGCTATTAAAAAAGAAAAAAAAAAAGAATGAAAGAAAGAAAAAGTGAGTTTGCAACAAACTCGGTAATGAAGGCCAGAATGTTTTTTCTTTCCTTTTTGACAATGTTATCTTGATCTGTTATCACAGTCTAACTGTACCACAGAAAATCTAATGTAAGGATTCAGACGGGCTTTTGTTCTACCCTATTTGTTAGAAATTCTGCCCTACGTGTCTTATCAGACTTATAAAGCTCATAAACACTGGTACCCCAAACAACTTAGGAAGATAGAAAGGCAAAAACTGAAAGAGAGGAAGGAAAAAAAGAATGGTGATAAAATGAAATTGAAGAGAGTAACACAATAGAATCTGGAGCCATTAATTTTTATAGCTGATTCAGCTACTAATATTTTATGAGGTTTAGAAAATATGAGTATAAAAAAACACCCTCATATCTGCCCTTGTTCTCTTTCTGTTGTTGTTTTAATTCAAAGATAAGCTCATCATATTTGTACCTAGAATACGGCTTTATTACAGTTAAACACCCGTATAGTAGAAAACATTCTGTTCATTGGAATTTTTCCATATCATTGTCCTTTTATTTTTGTTTAGGTTGGTTTTCCACTTTTCCCAACAGAAATTCATGGACCACTTCACATGCCATTTCTTTTCCTTCCTTCCTTCCTTTCCCTTTCTTCCTTTCTTTCCTTCTTTCTTTCTTTCTTTCTTTCTTTCTTTCCTTTCTTTCTTTCTTTTCTTTTCTTTCTTTCTTTCTTTCTTTCTTTCTTTCTTTCTTTCTTTCTTTCTTTCTTTCTTTCTTTCTTTCTTTTCTTTTCTTTTCTTTTCTTTCTTTTCTTTCCTTCCCTTCCTCCCTCCCTCCCTTCCTTCCTTCCTTCCTTCTTTCTTTCTTTCTTTCTTTCCTTCTTTCTTATCAGAGCTTATTTCCAGTTAAATTGCAGCAGGGTTTGTGTTTACTAGCTTTCCCTGGACTATACTGCCTGCAATGTCTCCATTTAAATGTAGATTTTGACTTTACACTGGGGAGGAGGTGAGAGCCTTTCTGCAGCAGAATTAACATCAAGGTGAAAATGTGAGCTTGAGAAAGATGCCATGTTTCCCTAAGTAGGGCTGTGTGAGTCCAGTTCAAAAATGCTGAGCCATTTATTTACAAGTTGCCTTGTACCCCGCGGGGGAAAACATTGCCCAAGTCAGATCTATATACTTATTGAGGCCACAACACCAAACTTTAGGTCAAGGGAATCAAATGCTCAGGTAGCACGGAGACTGATACAGTGGGGGGCAGGGGGCACAGTACCCATAACCCTTTGGAATTAATGATAAATGTGATTGAAAGAGCATATTTACGAACTGTTCACATCTCTTTTCATAGTTCAGGAACCAAGTGTACCATGAAGAAATGGAATAATATATGCACTGTAAATAAAACTTTATCACATGTAAACCATAATGCACTTTGAATCATACCCCGTCCCATATATACTTTTTACATTTTAGCTGAACTATGATAGATAGCTAAGAAGTTCATTTTAAAAATTAAAAAAAAAAAATCATGATTTTGCCCTCTCTCTCCTACCCCATTTTATTGATAGGTCATTTAAAGAGGGGGCAAAATTAAATATCCATACTCACATCTAGATAACTTATTCAGGTTTTTTTTCTTAGCTGTTATGAGGCAGTCTTACTCCTAACCAAAACTGACCTGCAGCATTTTGTATCATCCAAATTATTCCATGGAAAAAGTATAAAACTTTGTCAAGAGCTCTTCAAATTATCCTGTCCCATGGAGCCCATAAGGACATCTGTACTTGTAAAATTATATATTGGGTTGGCCAAAAAGGTTCGTTCAGGATGGTACAGAAAACTCGGTTGAACTTCTTGGCCAACCCAATATCTTGATTTAGTTTACTAAAAGCATTGTACTCTACCGCTCCTAATACCTTAAATAGAACCCTGATCATACTCTGGGGAAATGGTTCCTAGCTTTAATTATGCATGATACTTAATCTACCACCATGTACAAGCTGTGTGATTTTGATCAAGTTACCTAACCTCTCTGTGCCCCCATTTTCATCTGTAAACTGAGAATAATGGTAGTATTTGTACCATGAGTTGTTTGGAAGATTAATTTGTTTAATACATGGAAAGGTCTTAGAATGGTGCCTGGTACAAATACAGCTCAATAAATGTTGGGAAGTCTCACACACACACGTGTGTGTATATGTCTGTGTGTGTGTGTGTGCCTGTGTATGTGTGTGATGCAGAGTTCTCTCCTAGAGACTTCAGGAGCCAGAGAGAAGAGAGACAAAGGAGTACCTGTAAAGTCAAGTATCATTTACTTTTCTAGAGACCTTGATATACGAAAAAAAATTGGGGAAAAAAGTACTTCCATGAACTATAGGCCGGAGATAAGAGATAATGGTTAGGGAGTAATGTGAAAACCAGCAGACCCCAGCAGCAATGAGAGAGGAAGAGAAACAGGTAGGTATTTTAGTGAACACCCCCAGATGTCTTGGCTCAGAGGTTCAGGATCTCCAGAGAAACTCAGGGCTAAAAAAAAAATTAAGCTCCCCTTCCCACTTTCACAGTCAGACCAAGACAACCATTGTTTGCACCTCATCTGGTCTAAATAGTCAGTTTACAAATGGATGTTGTTCGGCATCATGTGTTATAGATGCTTTATGTTTATTTAAGAACTCAGTTTCAAGGAATGTTTTCCAGACGTGTGGCTCACCACAGCGGACAGCTGTTGATATTCTGATCCCATGAGCATTATAATATGTGTAAAAATTGCGACACTTTTAAAACCAGATGTTCTACATAAGCTGCACACAGGGGGATAAAAAAGAAAAAGAGAGAGAGAAAGAGAGTAGGGAAGGTAGGAAGGAAGGAAAGGAGGGAGGGAGGGAGGAAGAAAGGAAGAAAGAGGAAGAAAAGAAGGCAGCAGATCTGTCACTTGGCATGACACCGGAGCCCCTCATGCTTACCAAAAACTCACATCACATTGAAGTGAACGCCAAAAGCCCGTTCTGGGTTTTCTTCTGCAGAAAAGATGAAAGGAAAATCGTTTTAACAGGAAGGAAAGTTCTTCCCTCCATAAAGACAAGCGAAAAAGCTGCAGCTAAAGCCTGAAGGCCAACCACTGGCACTGCTGTGGTTCAAGATTGTCATGGCTGTCTTCTGGGATACACTGAGCATGCGTGTACTTAACTGGTTCTCAGCCCTTGTGAGGTCCTATGTGGACAAACCAATTTTACAAGCAACCTCTGCTTTGCTTCTAAGAGCTCCTTTGGGTGGAAGCAAGCCTTGTATGATGTGTGGATGCGGGTATGTGTGGGTGCGGTGCAGTCACGTGATTAAAAGTGGAACTTCTGGGGTCAGACTACCCGAGTCTACATCCCAGCCCCACCACTGGCCTAGCACACAGGGCAAGATACTTTACCTAAGGCTCTGTTTCTCCCTCCGTAAAATAGAGACCATAATGGAAGCCACCTAATGAGGAAGACAAAACCTTCAGCACACCGCTTGGTCCATAATAGACACTTAATACATTTTAGATATTTTACATGGAAGCCTTTTTTCCAATTTAAACTATTTAAGATGAGAGAAAGTTTGACCACTCTACAACCTCCCCTGGGATAATTAGATAATTCAGGGTGTCTTCAAGTCGGTCTTGGAAATGACTAGTCCACACCATTGGAAATGATCGGTTTGGGGAGAAGTGAAGGGGTAGCATGGTGTAATGGAAGGGCGGCATAACCAGACAGCCAGGTCTGCACCCAGGCTCTGCATCTCCCGAGCTGTGTGGCCCCAGTTTCCCAGTTGAACCCTCGGCAGCACCTTCTCTGCTCAGAGGGGGCGTGAAATTAAAAGGAGCCAATGTAGGGTAAGTGCCCTGCACCCAGGAAGCACTCAATCAGTGTTTATTTCTTTTATTCCATCATCTATATGGATGCTGAAAACATGTTTTTATACATTTATCAAATATCCTCCACCCAAGTGCGGAATCTATCAAAGTGTAACCCTCATACATCGTCTCTGCTAAAAACCAACCCACCGACTAACCATCCATCCAACCGACAACACAAATACAAGCAAAGATAATAAACAAAAATATCAGAGCACAATAAAGCAAAATCTTTAATGCTATCCATTGACCTTTGTAGAAAGTTCATGACCTGACCCCTAACTTACCTCTCCAGTCCCACCTCTTATCATTTCACCCCATCCCATCCTTTCATCCGGCCACCCTGAAATGAGTCACTTCTTCTCAAACATCTCCATCTCCTTCACCTTCTGACCTTTGCACTTCCTGTCACATTTTTGTCCCACACCCTCTTCAATCTTCCTGTTTCAGCTTGGACCACTTCTAGAAAGCCTTCTCCATGGTGTGCCCCACTCCTTGTGCTCTTTTAATACTTAGCACTTATCTCTATCCCAGCCTGGTGTTCCTTGTGTTTTCCTTTCCTATGTAATTGTCTTTCTTATTTGACTGTAAGCTTTTGCAGGACAGGGATGGGGTCCTATCCACCATGTTATCTCAGCAACCAGCACAATGCTGTTCCTGGAGAGCTGAATAAATACTTGGTGGATGAATGAATAGATGGATGGATGGATGGATGGATGGATGGATGAATCATCTGGGACTGGAAAGGTAGCTCTCTGACCTCAGCTCCTAGCACATTTTTGGTAGGTTAGTTGGGAGATTCAGCAGCTGAGTGTGACCCATAAAATCAACAGTGACAATGAGTCGATTATGAGTCCAGAAGTTTTCTAGGTGCTCATGGGACTTCATCTTTGGTGAGTTCTATACACTCCTCAGTATAGCCTGTGCATCTGTGGCAGATCTGCTCTGCCTGCTTCTCCAGATCACTTCTCACCCCGGGCTGTCTCACACTCACCAGCATTTTCTTTGCTTCCCTGCGTCTTCAAGGTCTCTCTGCCTACGGTCGTTTAGGGATATTTTTCTCCCATATTCACCAGCCTGACTCCTCCTCATCCTCTTGGGACGAGCTTCAAAGGAGCTCCTTTAAGTGAGTTTTTTGTATGTGCTCCCCCTTACCCCCTAGTCTCTAAACTGGGTAAGGCCCCTCTGTGATTTCTGCTACAGCCCCTTGTCCTGCTCGACATAGCACTTACCGCAATTCTAATTATGTAGGAATTGATGTGAGTACTGGTGTAATGTCTGTCTTCTCAACCACAGTGTAAGTTTG